>NC_082597.1:782846-1082846 GCF_030936135.1 Gavia stellata
TGGGACAGGGGCCCGGCAGCACCATGTATCCCCCGAGCACCCCACAGGCCTGGAACGGGGCAAAGGCGGGGGGCACAGCCGAGCACAGGGACCCCCGTCCCTTCCTCCCCTGCCGCTGTCACCCCTGCGGCCCCGGGACCCGCTGGCATCCCGGCTGGGTCCCAGCCCCCCCCGGGGGGGCTCAGCGCTGGCCCCCACGCAAGAGCGGCATGGGGAGCAGGGGGGGCACCCCGGGGTGCCCATGGGTGCATTCCCGTGGGTGTGTGCCTGGGGGGCCACGCAGGGGGGTGCCAACCCACAGCAGGGACCCCGTTGCCCCAGCCCCCCCTCCCCACCCCGCACCAGTTTTTGCACAGATTTTTCTCCATTTTATGGTCAAAATAAGGAAGGCCCAGAGGGTTCCCGCTGCCCCACCGCCATGGGCCTGGCGTGCCCCGTGCAGGGAGCAGGGCTGGGCGCTGGCGCCGTGGGGCAGGAGGTGTCCCCAGGCAGGAGGTGTCCCTAGCCATGGGGCTAGGTACCAGCTGTGTGGGGCAGGAGGTGTCCCCAGGGCAGGGGATGTCACCAGGGCAGGAGGTGTCCCCAGGGCAGGGGATGTCCCCAGGGCAGGGGATATCCCCAGGGCAGGAGGTGTTCCCAGCAGGATGTGTCCCCAGGGCAGGAGGTCTCCCCAGGGCAGGGGATGTCCCCAGGGCAGAAGGTGTCCCCAGGGCAGGAGGTGTTCCCAGCAGGATGTGTCCCCAGGGCAGGATGTGTCCCCAGGGCAGGAGATGTCCCCAGGGCAGGAGGTGTCCCCAGGGCAGGACGTGTCCCTAACCATGGGGCTAGGTACCAGCTGTGTGGGGCAGATGTCCCCAGGGCAGGAGGTGTTCCCAGCAGGATGTGTCCCCAGGGCAGGAGGTCTCCCCAGGGCAGGGGATGTCCCCAGGGCAGAAGGTGTCCCCAGGGCAGGAGGTGTTCCCAGCAGGATGTGTCCCCAGGGCAGGATGTGTCCCCAGGGCAGGAGATGTCCCCAGGGCAGGAGGTGTCCCCAGGGCAGGACGTGTCCCTAACCATGGGGCTAGGTACCAGCTGTGTGGGGCAGATGTCCCCAGGGCAGGAGGTGTTCCCAGCAGGATGTGTCCCCAGGGCAGGAGGTCTCCCCAGGGCAGGGGATGTCCCCAGGGCAGAAGGTGTCCCCAGGGCAGGAGGTGTTCCCAGCAGGATGTGTCCCCAGGGCAGGATGTGTCCCCAGGGCAGGAGATGTCCCCAGGGCAGGAGGTGTCCCCAGGGCAGGACGTGTCCCCAGGGCAGGGGATGTTCCCAGGGCAGGAGGTGTTCCCAGCAGGATGTGTCCCCAAGGCAGGAGGTCTCCCCAGGGCAGGGGATGTCCCCAGGGCAGGAGGTGTGTCCCAGCAGGAGGTGTCCCCAGGGCAGGAGGTGTCCCCAGGGCAGGACGTGTCCCTAACCATGGGGCTAGGTACCAGCCATGTGGGGCAGGAGATGTCCTCGAGGCAGGAGGTGTCCCCAGGACAGGGGATGTCCCCAGGGCAGGAGGTGTCCCCAGGGCAGGAGGTGTCCCTGGCCGAGGGGCTGGGTACCGGCCCCATGGGGCATGAGTGGCTTCGGCGGTGGCACTGCCCGTGCCCACGCGTGCGGGGAAGGAGGACAGGCGCAGGTGGGTGCCGGGCATTCAAGCCAAGGTTTATTGCCCACCGGGCATGTGGGGTGCCCAGCGGGGATGGGGGCCGGGGGGCCCCAGCGGGGCAGCAGGCAGGGAGGGGTGGCGGCGGCAGGGAGGGGGGCGCGGGGGCACCCCCAGACCCCAGCGGGACCAGGCGCCCTCAGAGCTGGTGCCGGCACAGGAAGGGGAACTTGTAGTTGCAGGGGTAGTCGTGCCAGAACTCGAAACCTGGGCAGGGCGGGGGGGGGGCAGCGAGTCACCCCGAGCCCTGTCACCGCCCCGGCACACCCCCTTTGCTCTCCATCACCCCCCCATCTCCATCACCCCCCACCTCCATCACATCACCCCTTTGGTCTCCATCACCCCCCACCTCCATCATCCCCTGCCCTCCATCTCCATCACCCGTCCCCTCCATCGCTCCCCTTTACCACCAGACACCCCAACTCTCCCGCAGCGGCCGGGGGTCCCGGCCACGCCAGGGGCGGCCGCGCCAGCCCCCCCGCCTCCCGGGACCCGGCTCACCCGAGAAGATGTCCAGCACCACGCAGTCCTCCCTGTCCCACAGGTTGTTGGGTTGTCCCGGGGCCCAGTGCTTGTAGTCGAAGACGGAGTTATCCGACCACTTCCACTGCCTGGTCTGTGGGTGCCGGGGGGGGACACGGGACGGGGGTCAGCGGGTGCCGGGGTGGGGGCCGGGGCAGCCCCTGGGCAGAGGCGCAGCCCCCCCGTCACTCACGTGCTCCTCGTCCTGCAGCCCGATCCAGGTGTTGGCCCCGTCCCTCTGGCTGGCGACGTAGCGGGCGAGGACCCTGCTGCCCCCATCGCTGTGGATGGAGGCCAGCCGCCCCATGGGGCCGTACCGCTTGCACTCCGCCTGGGGGGGCACGGCCGGCTCAGCACCCAGTGCCTGCGCCCACCCAGACGCTGGGTGCTGGGCAGCCCCGCACAGAAAGCCCGGGGCGGGGGGAGCGCAGCAGAGCCCCCCTCAACCACGTTTGGGATGCATAGAGCAGAGCCCTCCCCACGCTGTGGCCCCCCAGCGATGGGGTCTGCTCCCCGCTGGGGCGATGCCCCCGATCCTCACCCGCCGTCCCTCCCCGGGGACCCCCCCCGCGTGCCCACCTCAGCCTCAGCCCAGGTCCTCCTCTCGGTGAAGTACCCGTAGCAGTACCCCCGGTAGTAGAGCCAGTTTTCGGGGCAGCTGGCTGCCCGCGTCCTCGTTGGGGCAGGGGGGCTGGCGAGGACCCCTTCAAAACGCAGGCGGAGCCGCCGCTGTCCCACGGGAGGGGGGCACCCGCCACCGCCCCACGGCCCCATGCCCCCCACCACCACGGTGGGGAGGGAGCCGGGATGTCTGCTGTGGGCGCGGGGCCAGATGGGCACCGGCCCCCCGGACCCCACCCAGGGGCACCCCCACCCCGAGACACCCCCACCCAGAGACACCCCCACCCAGGGACACCCCCCAGGCTCTGACACACACCCGGGGCACCCGGGGCAGGGTGCGGGGAGGGGTCCCACAGGCAGGGCTGGGCACCGGGGGCTGCCATGGGATGGGGAGCGGGGAGTGGGGATCATCGGGGATCAGGGACGAGGGCTCGGGAATCAGGGATGGAGGATCCGGCAGCAGGGAGCAGGGATTGGGGATCAGGGATCTGGACTCGGGGATTGGGGCTCGGGGCTCAGGGATTGGGGAGCAGGGAGCAGGGATCGGGATCAAGGAGCAGGGATTGGGGAGCAGGGAGTAGGGATCAGGGATTGGGGAGCTGGGAGCAGGAATCGAGAATTGGGGAGCAGCGATCGCTAGCAGGGAGCAGGGATCAGGGAGCAAAGAATAGGAATTGGGGATTGGGGAACAGGTATCAAGGATCCGGGAGCAGGGATCGGGGATCAGGATATTGGGGTGTGCTGGATCGGGCGCAGGTGCCTGGGGAGGTGGCGGGGAATTGCACCCATGTCCCATGAGAGCCCGTGGCCCCGCGCAGGGAATCACCTCCCAGGAAGGCAACAAGGAGCAGGCAGCCGAGCAGGCGGCGGGGGGGACTTGGGCCCTGCACTCATCTCTTCTGCTGCAGAGAGAGCAGAGGAATGGCCCTGAGCGGGGGGGACCCGGAGCTGGGGCTGCTCGGGGGGGTCCCTCCCCGGTTGGGCAACAGGGCTCGTCGGGCATCCTCGCACCATGTACCCCCCGGGACGGAGGGCAGGGGATGCCCGGCTCCATCCCGGGACGGAGGGCAGGGGATGCCCAGCTCCATCCCAGGACGGAGGGCAGGGGATGCCCAGCTCCATCCCAGGACGGAGGGCAGGGGTTGCCCGGCTCCATCTCAGGATGGAGGGCAGGGGATGCCCGGCTCCATCCCGGGACGGAGGGCAGGGGATGCCCAGCTCAGCTCAGCACCCCGAGGTGCGGAGCTGGGGTGCAGCAGGACACAGCACCCATCAGGGCGAGGGAGGTCCAGGCTGGGGAAGGGACTCACTGAAGCACGGCGCTGGGCAGGCAGGCGGAAGGTTGGGGATGGCCTCTGGGGACCGTGCAGGGTGGCTGCCCTGGGGACAGGTGACAGCCGGGTTACTGGTCCCTTCGAGGGTGGCTGATGGCCACGCACAGCCCAGAGGGCAAATGCCACTCTGGGGCTTTACAGCCACCAGCGGGGAGGGCAGCGGTGGCTCCAGTTCCCTGGAAGTGGGGACGTGCCAGGGGACGCGCTCGAGGTGATGCTGCCACCCGCGTGCCCATGAAGGCACCCTGGGGTCCCACCGTGTCCCACCCCAGAGGGCAGGTTTAGGTTACACAGAGGGAGGAAAGGTTTTAGGCTGAGGGTGGTGAGACATGGGAACAGGCTGCCCAGAGAAGCTGTGGGTGCTCCATCATTGGAAGGGTTCAAGGTCAGGCTGGATGGGGCTTTGGGCAAGCTCATCTAGCCCAGCTGGGTGCTGGACCCCACGGCTGGGCGCTGGACCCCACGGCTGGGCAATAGGACCCCGCAGCTGGATGCTGGATCCCCTGGCCAGGTGCTGGCATCCCCATTTGGGTGCTGGACCCTCTGGCTGGGCGCTGGACCCTGCAGCTGGGTGCTGGACCCCCTGACCAGGTGCTGGACCCCCTGGCCGGGTGCTGAACCCCATGGCTGGCTGCTGGATCCCCTGGCCGGGTGCTGGCATCCCCATTTGGGTGCTGGACCCTCTGGCTGGGCGCTGGACCCTGCAGCTGGGTGCTGGACCCCCTGGCCAGGTGCTGGACCCCCTGGCCAGGTGCTGAACCCCATGGCTGGCTGCTGGATCCCCTGGCCGGGTGCTGGCATCCCCATTTGGGTGCTGGACCCTCTGGCTGGGCGCTGGACCCTGCAGCTGGGTGCTGGACCCCCTGACCAGGTGCTGGACCCCCTGGCTGGGTGCTGAACCCCATGGCTGGCTGCTGGACCACCTGGATGGGTGCTGGACCCTCTGGCCAGGTGCTGAACCCCATGGCTGGCCGCTGGATCCCCTTGGCTGGGTGCTGGCATCCCCATTTGGGTGCTGGACCCCCTGGCCGGCCACCGGACCTCGCGGCCGGGCACCTGTAATGTCACCCCCATAGGGTGACCCCCAGCGCGGGTGTGTAAGGACCGTGACGTTGGTGGGACCCCGTAGCACGGGGCAGGAGGCTGCTGGTTCCTGAATTTCTCTGTTAACGACACCCTACTAACAAAGCAAACGTGATCTTACGATTATTTGCTGACGGCACCCGTGAACACGCTGTCGGGGTGTTAGCCGTAAGACACTCACCAGACGGCTCCCGGGAGCGGGGCTGGGTGCTGGCCGACACGCTCCTGGGTGGGTGACCTGCGTCCGAGGGGCAGCCTGGTCCCCCAGGTCCGTCCGTCTGTCGGGGCGAGGGCTGCGCTGGCGGGAGCGACCCGGGTTGGGTGCCCGCTGCTTTTATGGCTGCGGCGTGGGGAGGGCACGGGGCAGGACAGCCTTTCCGGAACAGCCGGGCCACTTCTGCTTTCCTGGAAGGTGGGTTCCTTATTGCAGCTTCTCTGCTCTGCCCTTAATGAGGGTGACCCCGGCTCCCAGTGCTCCCAGTGAGACCAGCTCAGCTTCCTGGTGGCTCCCACACCCCCCCGCCTTGGCCTATGGACACCTGTGGGGCACCAGCGTCCCTGGGGTCACTGGGAGTGAGACCGCAGCGTCCCTGGGGTCACCGGGAGTGAGACCGCAGCGTCCCTGGGGTCACCGGGAGCGAGACCGCAGCGTCCCTGGGGTCACCGGGAGCGAGACCGCAGCGTCCCTGGGGTCACCGGGAGTGAGACCGCAGCGTCCCTGGGGTCACCGAGAGTGAGACCGCAGCGTCCCTGGGGTCACCGAGAGTGATACCACAGAGTCCCTGGGGTCACCAGGAGTGAGACCGCAGGGTCCCTGGGGTTACCGGGAGTGAGACCGCAGGGTCCCTGGGGTCACCGGGAGTGATACCACAGAGTCCCTGGGGTCACCGGGAGTGAGACCGCAGCGTCCCTGGGGTCACCGGGAGTGAGACCGCAGCGTCCCTGGGGTCACCGGGAGCGAGACCGCAGGGTTCCTGGGGTCACCGGGAGTGAGACCGCAGGGTCCCTGGGGTCACCGGGAGTGAGACCGCAGCGTCCCTGGGGTCACCGGGAGTGAGACCGCAGCGTCCCTGGGGTCACCGGGAGTGAGACCGCAGCGTCCCTGGGGTCACCGAGAGTGATACCACAGAGTCCCTGGGGTCACCAGGAGTGAGACCGCAGGGTCCCTGGGGTTACCGGGAGTGAGACCGCAGGGTCCCTGGGGTCACCGGGAGTGATACCACAGAGTCCCTGGGGTCACCGGGAGTGAGACCGCAGCGTCCCTGGGGTCACCGGGAGTGAGACCGCAGCGTCCCTGGGGTCACCGGGAGCGAGACCGCAGGGTTCCTGGGGTCACCGGGAGTGAGACCGCAGGGTCCCTGGGGTCACCGGGAGTGAGACCGCAGCGTCCCTGGGGTCACCGGGAGTGAGACCGCAGCGTCCCTGGGGTCACCGAGAGTGATACCACAGAGTCCCTGGGGTCACCAGGAGTGAGACCGCAGGGTCCCTGGGGTTACCGGGAGTGAGACCGCAGCGTCCCTGGGGTCACCGGGAGCGAGACCGCAGCGTCCCTGGGGTCACCGGGAGTGAGACCGCAGCGTCCCTGGGGTCACCGGGAGTGAGACCGCAGCGTCCCTGGGGTCACCGAGAGTGATACCACAGAGTCCCTGGGGTCACCAGGAGTGAGACCGCAGGGTCCCTGGGGTTACCGGGAGTGAGACCGCAGGGTCCCTGGGGTCACCGGGAGTGATACCGCAGCGTCCCTGGGGTCACCGGGAGTGAGACCGCAGCGTCCCTGGGGTCACCGGGAGTGAGACCGCAGAGTCCCTGGGGTCACCAGGAGTGAGACTGCAGGGTCCCTGGGGTCACCGGGAGTGAGACCGCAGAGTCCCTGGGGTCACCGGGAGCGAGACCGCAGGGTTCCTGGGGTCACCGGGAGTGAGACCGCAGGGTCCCTGGGGTCACCGGGAGTGATACCACAGTGTCCCTGGGGTCACTGGGAGCGAGACCGCAGGGTCCCTGGGGTGTCTCTCCGCACGAGGTGGTGACCTGTACCGGGGCCGAGGTCAGCGCTGCTGCTGTGACTCCCGCGAGGACCCACCAGTTGACCCACGAGGGTGTCACACCCGTTCAGACAAAAGCGCTGCAGGCAGCGACTCAGTACGAGCTGTAACACCGCAAAGCACCACCCCACAGCTCGAACCAGCGCTCGCCCCACCGAACCGTACCGTGCCATGCCCGTGCGCCCGGGTCCGGCAGCCACGACCATGGCCACGACCTGGCAGCTGCTGGACCCCGGGCGGAGGATCGCCCCGGCCGTTCGGTGAGAGGCATGGCCCTGCTGCCGGCTGGCACGTCCCTCCTGTTCCGTTTGGTGAGCTCCGTTAGCACGAAACCGGCATAACACAGACACCCCTTGTGAGGCTGAAGACGGTCCAAGGCCGGCGACGTGGGCGAGCTGGCTGTGGGAGGGAATGGGTTTCAGGCTGTGGGTCCTTCGGAGGACCTGGAGGAACAGTTCGGGTCATTCCCATGCAGCCGAATCGCCAACAGCAGCCTTGCACGCGGTGATGCCCGAGGCCGGGGACATCACAGGGACACGCTGGTGGGACCTGGCTGGTCCTTCTGCTGGGGGTTGGACGCTCCGTGCTCATCACACGCAGGGCGATGGCCATGTAGGAAATTAAACATTGAATTTCCAAATGGAGACAGAGAGGGAGCAAGATGTGCCAGCTGCCGGGGTGGGATCTTGTAGGTGCTGTGCCAGGTCTGCAGCGGTGGGACAGCGGTGTTGTCCGGGACCATCGCCGTGTTGGCCAAGTGACAACCGTCGGTTGGGAAAGCAACTGAATTGCGTTGAGCACTGAATTGGATTGACGGAAAGGGGCAGTGATGTGCACAGCCGGGCGCGTCGCCTGGGCCGCACGGGTCCCAATTATCGTTAGTGCTCGGCCAACCATTACGCTGTAAACCAGAGGATGTAGAGTTGGGACCGGTGAAATTACGGTGTCTTTGGCGATTCATGGTACTCGCCCTCCATGCCAGAGGCCAGAGCTCCAGGCTGTCGAAACTATCATCGTTTGTAACTGGGGAGGTCCCCAATTGCAGAGTCCATGAGGTGTCCAGGTCGGCATCGGTGCAGGTCGGCACTCGGGGCTCACGTGTAAACTGGAGCAGCTCCGAGGCGTGATTGCGGCAGGGCGTGAGCATCACTGCAGGCGTTACACATGTCCCAGTCACTATGTGTGTATATATATGTATATAAAAAATAGTATTCTAAGAGAGAAAGGCAATTAAAGGAGTTTTCCCCCAAAACCCTTCTTAGCTCCGGTGCTCCTGGCTGCCCATCACGTTGTCCGGCCTCATGGCAGTTTGCCGAACACGCAGCCAGGACAATGAGCGCGGTGGGACCGAGCAGCCGGGGAAGCCCCTGGGCTCCGGCAGCTGCTGCGGCCGGTGGGGTCACCTGGAGGAAACGCACAAACCCGCTTCGTTCCCTCGGGATGCGGGATAACGGGGGGTGCTGCCGCTGGGAGACGAGGTGGTCATTGAGCACCCGCCTTGGCCGTTGCACCCTTCCCCTTCCGGCACGGAGCCACCGGGCAGCCCCAGCCCGCACCGTGTAGGAGCCCGTATACATTGTGTTGGAGCCCTTATATATTGTGTAGGAGCCCATATATGTTGTGCAGGGGCCCATATGTGTTGTGTAGGAGCCCATGTATGTTGTGTAGGAGCCCATGTATGTTGTGTAGGGGCCCGTATATGTTGTGTAGGAGCCCATATGTGTTGTGCAGGGGCCCGTATATGTTGTGTAGGAGCCCGTATGTGTTGTGTAGGAGCCCGTATGTGTTGTGTAGGAGCCCATGTATGTTGTGTAGGGGCCCGTATATGTTGTGTAGGGGCCCATATGCGTTGTGCAGGGGCCTGTATATGTTGTGTAGGGGCCCGTATGTGTTGTGTAGGGCTCTGTGTATGTTGTGTAGGGGCCCGTATATGTTGTGTAGGGGCCCATATGCGTTGTGCAGCAGCCCATATATGTTGTGTAGGGGCCAGTATGTGTTGTGTAGGAGCCCATGTATGTTGTGTAGGGGCCCATATGTGTTGTGTAGGAGCCCGTGTATGTTGTGCAGGGACCCGTATATGTTGTGCAGGGGCCCATACATGTTGCGTAGGCACCCGTTGGGCAGCCAGCACAACCGCCCACAGCTCGGCTGAGCCGGTCCCTCTGCCTCTTGTGTTTCGGGTGCGGGGGCATTCTGCAGGAGGTTGGGCACACCACCCGCACCCGCCCCGCTGCCATTGTGGACATCTCAACCCGGGTCCAGCACCTTGCTCAGACAGCGGCGTGGCTGGGGGATCAAAGGCTCATTGTCGTAACCAAAACCAGGGTCGTCCTCCCCCCGCCAGCTCCGGGCACGTTTATCACCTCCATCATCTCCCTCGAGACCGGCTGTGCTCGCCCTCCTCCCGCTTTCGCAAGGCCGGGGCTGAGGCTGGTTTCTGACCGTTGCGGTCGTTGGCTCTTGACACAACCAAGCCCCAAAGGCGGCTGCTGGCCCCTCCGTATCCCTGGCTCTCCCCTCCACATCCCTCACTCTCCCCTCTGTCACCACTTTCAGTGACCCCATTCCGTCCCACCCGGGTGTTTTCCACCCCCTGTCCCCCTGCCACCTCCGTGTCCTCCCCCCGCCTCTCCCAAGCGTCCCCTGTCCCCTCGACACCAGCTAACATCGTGCCCAGGAAGGGTCACCGGCTGCTGGCACGGCCGTTACTGACTTCTGCTTTCCTGGAAAGGCCGTTTGTTATCACCATTTCTTTCTGCTGCCCTTATCAAGGATGCCGCAGGCTCCCAGGTAAGTGGCGATCCTTCCCTGCCAGTATGTTTCCATTACAACCGGGTCGCCCTCAGCCTGCTCCAGCTTTTGGCACTGCTGGCCAAAGGCTGGGTGCTGAGCCCTGCATCTGGGTGCTGAGCCCTGCAGCTGGGTGCTGAACCCCACAGCTGGGTGCCAAGCCCTGCAGCTGGGTGCCAAACCCCACAGCTGGGTGCCAAACCCCACAGCTGGGTGCCGAACGCCCTGGGCAGGCGCTGGAGCCCCACCACAGCCTGGCTGCACCAGTGCTTTCCCGGCCATGCCGGTTGGCGCGGGGCCCGCAGCCGGTTTGATGCCGGGCAGAGGCGTTTGATCTCGGGGCGTGAACGGCTGCGTGGCCATTCACACAGGACGGAGCTTCGCGGGTCGGCCTCGGTGCCAGGGAGCTGGAGGAGCCCCCGGCCCCATTGTCGGGGTGAGGGGCCAGGGCTGCAGCTGGGCTGAGGGACCCCCTGCCACTGCCCCTCTGTCTGCGGAGCATCCCCTGCCCTCCATCCCAGGATGGAGCTGAGCATCTCCTGCCCTCCGTCCCAGGATGGAGCTGAGCATCCCCTGCCCTCCATCCCGGGATGGAGCTGGGCATCCCCTGCCCTCCATCCCGGGATGGAGCTGAGCATCCCCTGCCCTCCGTCCCAGATGGAGCTGAGCATCCCCTGCCCTCTGTCCCGGGATGGAGCTGAGCATCCTCTGCCCTCCGTCACAGGATGGAGCTTGGCACCCCCTGCCCTCCATCCCGGGATGGAGCTGAGCATCCCCTGCCCTCCGTCCCACGATGGAGCTGAGCATCCTCTGCCCTCCATCCCAGGATGGAGCTGAGCATCCCCTGCCCTCCATCCCAGGATGGAGCTGAGCATCCCCTGCCCTCCGTCCCACGATGGAGCTGAGCATCCCCTGCCCTACGTCCCAGAATGGAGCTGAGCATCCCCTGCCCTACGTCCCGGGATGGAGCTGAGCATCCCCTGCCCTCCATCCCAGGATGGAGCTGAGCATCCCCTGCCCTCCGTCCCACGATGGAGCTGAGCATCCCCTGCCCTCCGTCCCGGGATGGAGCTGAGCATCCCCTGCCCTCCATCCCAGGATGGAGCTGAGCATCCCCTGCCCTCCGTCCCACGATGGAGCTGAGCATCCCCTGCCCTACGTCCCAGAATGGAGCTGAGCATCCCCTGCCCTACGTCCCGGGATGGAGCTGAGCATCCCCTGCCCTACGTCCCGGGATGGAGCTGAGCATCCCCTGCCCTCCGTCCCGGGATGGAGCTGAGCATCCCCTGCCCTCCATCCCAGGATTGAGCTGAGCATCCCCTGCCCTCCGTCCCGGGATGGAGCTGAGCATCCCCTGCCCTCCATCCCAGGATGGAGCTGAGCATCCCCTGCCCTCCATCCCGGGATGGAGCTGAGCATCCCCTGCCCTCCATCCCAGGATGGAGCTGAGCATCCCCTGCCCTCCATCCCGGGATGGAGCTGAGCATCCCCTGCCCTCTGTCCCGGGATGGAGCTGAGCATCCCCTGCCCTCCATCCCGGGGGGTGCATGGTGTGAGGGACCCCTACAAGCCCTGTTGCCCAACCGGAGAGGGACCCCCTGAGCAGCTCCGGCAGCCCCAGCTCCGGGTGCTTCTCCCTGTGCCAGGACAGCCTGCACCAAGGAAGGTGTCACGCCAACACCCTTCTCTGGGTGTGCTGGAGGTCGGGGTGCTGCCACCAGCTGGGTGCCAGCACGGGGCGAGGGGGACACGTGGCAGCGGTGGCGTCGGGGCCACGTGAGCGGGTGCGGGGGGACATGCTGCTCCTGCTGCTCACGAGCGAAAGCGGGACGTGTGTGGCCAGGGAAGCTCTTTTCATCTCAGCCAGACTCGCCCCTGGCTGCGGCACTGGCGCCCGAGCGCGGCCACCCCTTCGCGGGGTGACGACGAAAGCAAAGCCGGGGGCTCCCCGCCACGGGCGCCCCATCAAAGGGAGCAGCGGGGGCCACGCGCCACTGAGCCACCCATGTGCGTCGATGGGGCCCGGCTGCGTCGGCCCTGTTTGCTTTGGGGCAGGGATGACATTTTGGGTGGCTCACGGCGTGCCTCGCCCCCCACCCCCCCCCAGCCTGCCAGGGGATAAAACCCCGCGGGGCTGCCGCCCTTCTCCCCGGAGGGTCCGAGCCAGCACCCGCTGCCGTGCCCAGCTCCCGAGGGGACGCAGGTGAGTCCCTGCAGCCGCATCGAAGGGAGGGGGGGCTGCACTCCCGCATCGGGGTGCCCTGGCCGCAGGGCATCCCCTGCCTCAGCCTGCAGCCACAGCAGCCCAGGAGCCCCTGCACCCTGTGCCCTGCACCCCTACCCACTGCACCCCTGCACCCTGCACCCTTGCCCACGGCACCCCTGCCCACTGCACCCCTGCACCCTGTGCCCTGCACCCCAGCATCCCAGTAACCCTGCACCCTGCAACCCGACTCCCTGCGTCCACGTGCCCTCCTCCTCACCCCCTGCACCCCACCACCTGCACCCCAGCATCCCTGCACCCCTGCACCCCTGCACCCTGAATCCCTGTACCTTGCCTCCCTGCTCACTGCATTCCTGCGCCCTTGCACCCCCTGCACCCCGCACCCCTGCACCCCACAATCCTGTAACCCGCACACACTGCACCCCACAACCCTGCACCCCTGCGCCCTGTTCCCCTCCCTCCTGATGCCACCTCGCTGCTGCTCCCCTGCGCACTGCTGGAGCACCCTGACCCCACCCCGGCTGCACCCCATGGGCTCCCCTGCACCCACTGCTGCAACCACAACACCACCGGGTTGGGGGGGGTCCCCATGCACCCCTGTCGAGCCCCTGGAGCAGAGCACGAGGGCCAGGCAGGGGGGCTCGGGCACCCATGGGGGGGGCTCAGCGGGGAGCTGAGCACCCCCGTCCTGCTGCTGTCCCTCCCCAGGGAAGGGACAGATGGGACCGACGAGGACGCTGAGGCTCGGCCTGCTGGGCTGCCTGCTGCTTCTCCCCTGGCTGCGCGGTGAGTGCCGGGGTGGGGGGGCCACCGCGGTGCCCCCCGCTCCTCCCCGCTGCCTGACCCCCTGCCTTCCCCGCAGGGCAGGAGCCGGCTGCCTGCGCCTGGGGCTGGGTGCCCTTCGAGGAGGGGTGCTACGGCTTCTTCCCCCAGGAGCTGAGCTGGAGAAGGGCAGAGGTGAGGCAGTCGGGGGGCTGGGGGACGTAGGTTTGGGGGTGACCCCCCCATGGAGCACCCCATCCACCCCACGGCTGCAGTGCCCCGTGGCGCTCGGCAGGGAGCGGGGCTTCGCTGGTCCCTGCCAGGGCTGCGCATCAGGGTGCCGGTGCCACCCCGGATGGGGATGCTCCTCTCCGAGGGGGTCCTGGCCCTGTGCAGGACCGGCTGCCACCACGGTGGCACCACGGCCACCCTCTGTCGAGGCAGAGCATCCGGCTGTGCCAGCCACCGCATGCGCCCACGTGCCCACAGCACCGGTCCCACCATCCTTGACCTTGGTGGAGCCACGAGTGGGGGACCAGGGGTTGGGGACAGGGCTTGGGGTCAGGGTTTGGGGTCTGGGGCCAGGGGTTGGGGTCAGGGACATGGGGTTCGAGTTGGGGACCAGGGGTTGGAGCCAAGGACCAGAGATTGGGGTCTGGGGCCAGGAATTGGGCTTGGGGACTAAGGGTTGGGGTCGGGGACCAAGGGTTGGGGTCAGGGACCAGGGGTTCGAGTCGGGGACCAGGGGTTGGAGCCAAGGACCAGAGATTGGGGTCCAGGGCCAGGAATTGGGGTTGGGGACCAAGGGTTGGGGTCGGGGACCAGGGGTCGGGGACCAGGGGTCAGGGACCAGGGGTTCGAGTCGGGGACCAGGGGTTGGAGCCAAGGACCAGAGATTGGGGTCTGGGGCCAGGAATTGGGCTTGGAGACCAAGGGTTGGGGTCGGGGACCAGGGGTCAGGGACCAGGGGTTGGGGTTGGGGACCAGGGGTTGGGTCGGGGGCCGGTGTCACCCTCCCGTCCCCACTGCAGGCCTTTTGCCAACGCTTCGGCACGGACACCCACCTGGCCTCGGTGCACAGCGCGGAGGAGCACCAGGCCATCGCCACCCTGCTCTCCTCCTCCCGCTCCGGCGAAGACAGCGAGGAGGAGGAGGATGACGGGGATGACAGCGTCTGGATCGGCCTCCACCGTCCCCTGAAGGTGAGCGTGGCCCCGGGGCAGAGCCAGGACCCCTCCAGGACCCCCAGGACCCGCTCCTGGCAGTCCTGAGCGGGGCCGGGTGGCACCAGCCTGGTGTCACGGCGTCACCCACCCCTGCCCTGCAGAGCCGCCGCTGGCAGTGGTCGGACAGCTCGGAGGTGGACTACGGCTCCTGGCACCAGCAGCCCGGTCTCAGGAGGAGAGCCTGCGCCGCGCTGCAGGACGCCGCCGGTGAGCACGGCCCCGTCGGTGGCACCGGGTCCCTGGCCACCATGTCCCCAGCCATCAGGGTCCCGGGTCACTGGCATCCCTGGCCACCGGCATCCCCGGTGACCGGCATCCCTGGCCACTGGCATCCCCAGTGACCGGCATCCCTGGCCACCAGCATCGCCAGTCACCCGCGGCACAGGCTGAGACCCCACAGCTCCTGCCAGCTCGTGGCTGGGGCAGCCGTCGGTGGCGGGTGGCACCCGGCTGTGCATGCACTCACGCGTGCACACGTACATGGGCACAGGCACACGCACGCCATGCGGGAGCAAACGCACACATGCACCCCATGCACATGTATGGACACATGCTGTGCACACGCATACACGCTGCACGCATGCACACATGCAGCCTGTGCGCGCGCACACACACACACACGTGTGCTGCGCGCATGCACGTGCATGGACATGCACAGACACATGCACGTGCACACGTAGACATCCCTTGCACACACATGCACACACGTACACGCACGGTGCGTGTGCCCCGGGCTGCACCCCTGGCAGCAGGGCTGCAGGGGGGCCGTGCCGCGGGGGCCATGGGGGTGCCGGGGGGCTGACAGCCCCTTTCCCTTCCAGATTTCATGACGTGGTACAGCGATGCCTGCGCCGACAGAAAACCCTTCATCTGCAAGTCCAGCGCCTAGAGCCGTGGGCAGCCCCCCAGCGCCGTCCCCGCCACCGCTGCCCACCGCCCCTGCCCAGGACCCCTGCCCGCTGCTCCTGCCCGCCACGGCACACCCGGCCGCCGGCCGCAGTAAAGGTCCCTGAGCCCAGCCTGGTCTGCGCATCCTTCGTCCCGCACACCCGGGGCCTCGCTGCCCGGATCAGGATCCCACACCGCCCCACAGTGCCGTGGGGCTGGGGAAGGAAGGGATCCAACCAGGGCCTGGCGTGCATGGGGTGCCGGGGTCACTTGGCCACCAACCACCACGGGGGATGCGGGGATGGGAACAGGGACCGGGATGGGGACGGCATAGGGACAGTGTCTGCGCAGCCCAGGGCAGGGAGGAACAGCCAGGGCTGGGGGGGCGAGCTCTGCAGCTCACCCCATGGGACCCCTGTAGCCCCCACGGGACCCCCACGGCCTCTGGGAGAGCCCCACCACCCCAGCGGGGCTCCTGTAGTCCCAGAGGGATCCCACGGGGGACCCCTGCGATGCCCAACGGTCCCCCACGGCCCTGGGGAGAGCCTGTGACCCATGCGGGACCCCCATGGCCCCAGGAGGATCCCCATGGTCCCAGTGGGATCCCATGGCCCCTGTGGGATCCCCCATGGCTCTTGTGGACCCCCTATAGCCCCCTTAGGACCCCTATGGCCCCACAGGACCCCCACGACCCACGTGGGACCTGTATTGCTCCCAGCAAACCCCCCCAATCCCACAGACCCCCTACGGCCCCATGGGACCCCCATGCCCCGTGCCCAGCCTCTCCTATAGATGACTCCTGCAGTGGGGCAGCCCCAAGGCCATGGCTGCCTGTGTCCCCACGCCGTCCCTGTCCCATCGCTGTCCCCGTGTCCCCACGTCCCCATCCCGGGCTGCCCAGTGCCGTTTGTTGTGCGGGTGCCATAGTAACTGGGGGAGGAGAGCCCGTCCAGAGCTCGGCACTGCTCAGGGTGAGGGGCCTCAGCCCCCCGGGACCTCCACCCCGGGGCTGGGGGTGCACCCCTGGGGTCCCGGGGGCTGCATCCCTGGGGCGCTGGCGGCTGCATCCCTGGGGTACTGGGGGATGTATATTTGGGGTGCTGGGGGGGCATCCCTGGGGCGCTGGGGGCTGTATCTATGGGGCGCTGGGGGCTGCATCCCTGGGGTATTGGGGGCTGTATCTATGGGGTGCTGGGGGTGGATCCCTGGGGTTCTGGGTGGGCTTCACCCTTGGGTACTGGGGCTGTATCCATGGGGTGCTGGGGGCATCCATGGGGTGCTGGGGCTGTATCCATGGGGTGCTGGGGGCATCCATGGGGTGCTGGGGCTGTATCCATGGGGTGCTGGAGGTTGTATCTATAGGATGCTGGGGCTGTATCCATGGGGTGCTGGGGGTTCATCCGTGGGGTGCTGGGGCTGTATCCATGGGGTGCTGGGGGTGCATCCCTGGGGTTCTGGGGCTGTATCTATAGGGTGCTGGGGGCTGTATCCATGGGGTGCTGGGGGTTCATCCGTGGGGTGCTGGGGCTGTATCTATGGGGTGCTGGGGGTGTATCTATAGGGTGCTGGGGGCTGTATCCATGGGGTGCTGGGGGTGGATCCCTGGGGTGCTGGGGGCTGTATCCATGGGGTGCTGGGGGCTGTATCTATAGGGTGCTGGGGGCTGTATCCATGGGGTGCTGGGGGCTGTATCTATAGGGTGCTGGGGGCTGTATCCATGGGGTGCTGGGGGCTGCATCCCTGGGGTGCCGGGGTTTCTTCCCTGGGGCTGTCAGGGCTGTCGTCCCCAGGGTGCTGAGCAGGGGGGTGCCAGGGTGCCAGTGGGGTGCGGAGCCTCGGACCCCCCCAGCCATTTTGACGCCAGTGCCACCGGCTGCTCTCCCACCGACGGCCGCTGGCGCCCAGGCTGCGGACCCGCGTCTCCCTCCGAGGGGACCCCGGGGCCGGGGTGGGGGGGTCGGGGCTGAAGGGCCGCACTCGCTCCCGTCAGGGTCTGCCATGTCGGCCGACGCCTGGGTGGGCAACTGGAGGCCCCACCGCCCCCGGGGCCCCATCGCGGCCCTCTACAGCAGCCCTGGGCCCAAGTACGGGCTCCCCACCAACGTCGGTGAGTTGGGGCTCACGGGGGGGCTGGGGGCGGCCGCGGCACCGGCGGGCTGCCGGCGGGTCGGGGAGCCGGGGGTCCCGCAGCCCACCGAGCCCCCTGCCCGCGCAGGCTACCGTCTGCACGACCCCTCCCGCGGCCGTGCCCCCGCATACAGCTTCGGGGTGCGCGCGGGGGGGCGGCAGGAGGAGCGCTCCCCCGGGCCGGCGTACCTGCTGCCCCCCGGGACCACCGCCAAGGGCAAGGACGGGACCCCCGCTTTCTCCATCTACGGCCGTCCCCGCGACCTGCCGCCCCTCCGCACCCCCGGGCCAGGTGAGGGGGGGGCAGGAGCCCCGGGGGGGGCGGCAGGGCCGGGGTCCCCCCCAGCCGTGCCCATGGCCCAGGCCCCCCGCTCCCCCCCAGGCTGCTACTCCCCGGAGAGGGCCGGCACGTTGGCCTTCCCCTCCGCACCCGCCTGCACCCTCCGCTCCCGCACCAGGCAGGGCACCAGCCACCAGACGCCAGGTAGGAGACGGGGGCCGGGCTGGGCCCCCCATCATCCCTGGGCTGACCCCCCCCCATCATCCCTGGGCTGGGCCCCCCATCATCCCTGGGCTGGATTGAGCCCCCCATCATCCCTGGGCTGAGCCCCCCATCATCCCTGGGCTGGGCCCCCCATCATCCCTGGGCTCGGCCCCCCATCATCCCTAGGCTGGGCTGAGCCCCCCATCATCCCTGGGCTGAGCTCCCCATCATCCCTGGGCTGAGCCCCCCATCATCCCTGGGCTGACCCCTCCCCATCATCCCTGGGCTGGGCTGAGACCCTCATCATCCCTGGGCTGGGCCCCCCATCATCCCTGGGCTGAGCCCCCCATCATCCCTGGGCTGGGCCCCCCATCATCCCTAGGCTGGGCTGAGCCCCCCATCATCCCTGGGCTGAGCTCCCCATCATCCCTGGGCTGAGCCCCCCATCATCCCTGGGCTGAACCCCTCATCATCTCTGGGCTGGGCCCCCCATCATCCCTGGGCTGGGCTGGGCCCCCCATCATCCCTGGGCTGAGCCCCCCGTCCCCCCTGGGCTGACCCCTCCCTCCCCACCTCCCCAGGGGGGGTAACCCCCCCCCGCCCCACCTCACCCCAGCCCCCCAGCATGGCCCGGCTGAGCCCCACTTCCCCCAGGCCCCGCTGCCTACCAGCTGCCCCCCATGCTGGGGCCCCGTGTGGTGAGCAAGAGCTCGGCCCCCAACTACTCCATGCCGGGACGCAGCAACGTCGGCGCCTTCTACCAGGACCTGTGCAGGGTGAGGTGTGGGGGGACAGGGGACGGGGGACGGGGTGGCGGGGTGGCGGGGGACACGTCACCGCACCCTCTGCCCGCAGACACCGGGGCCCTGCAGCTACCGCGTGGTGGACGCCGACGTCTACAAGCGGCGGGCGCCGCAGTACAGCATGCTGGCGCGCAACTCCCTCCCCGGGGACACCACCACCAAGCCCGGACCCGGCGCCTACAGCCCCGAGCAGGTGAGGGGGCACCGGGGGTCCCGCCGGCGGCGTGGGCAGGGTGGGGGTCCCGGCAGCGGGGAGCCAGGGGCCGTGAGACCCCCGGCCCTCACCGCCGCCGTCTCTCCCACCCAGCAGGGCCGGCAGCGGGGGCTGACCTTTGGGATCCGGCACTCGGACTACCTGGCTCCCCTCATCGTGGACGTGCCCGACTAGGGGGGTGCGGGGTCGCGGGCGATGGAGACAACCGATGCCAAAAGATCGATGCCTTCAGCCAGAGTCGCTCTCCTGCTCTGCTCGCGCCTCCCTCGCTGCGTCGCCTGGACGGGGCTGCCCGTCCCGCTCCGCCCTGGGTTGGGCAGCACTGCCCGGACACCGCAGCCATCCCAGGGGGGTCGGGGAGCACTGGCCCCCCGCGAGCTGCCCTCGCCCCAGCCCGTGCCCTTCTCTCCTGGCAGAGACCCTGGCGAGGCTGCGGCTGTGGGAAGCAGGGCTGAGCTCTGGCCCCGTGGCCCCACGGCCCCACAGCCCCACGGCCAGGGTGGTGCATGCCAGGGATGGAGGATGCGCTGCCCACATGGGTACCAGCCCTCTCCCTGCTCCAGCCCCATCCCTGCCGCCTGCCCAGAGCACCCAGCTGACACCTTCTGGCTGGCAACATTATCCCATCCCATCCCATCCCATCCCATCCCATCCCATCCCATTCCATTTTATCCCATCCTGTCCCATCCCACTCTACACCATCCTGTCCCATCCCATCCCATCCTGTCCCATCCCATCTTATCCCACCCTACACCATCCTGTCCCATCCCATCCCATCCCATCCCATCCCATCCCATCCCATCCCACCCTACACCATCCCATCCCATCCCATCCCATCCCATCCCATCCCATCCCATCCCATCCCACCCTACACCATCCCGTCCCGTCCCGTCCCGTCCTGTCCCATCCCATCCCATCCCATCCCATCCCTCCCCGCAGCAGGGGGTTGCTGCAGCCCCGGTCCCATGGAGCAGCCCATCCCGCCGGCCAAGGGGCTCCCACCCGACCCCGCTCTGGGAGTAGCCACGGGGACCGGGGGCCTGAGGGCAGAGCTGGGACAAAGCGGGCACGGAGGACCTGGGCCTTTCCGTGCCCTTGGGGCCACCACGTCCCCGACCCCCTGGCTCAGCACCCCGCTTCCCTCATCCTTCCTTTCCCTGCCGACATCCTCGCAAAAGCCCGTCCCTGTCCCATCCCCATTCCATCCCTGTCCCATCCCTGCCTGCCTGGCCGTGATGCCTTGAGCAGGGTGGGGTCTGCCACCGGTGCTCCCCGTCCCACTCCCCGTCCCGCTCCCCGTCCCGCTCCCCGCCCCAGCCGGGCAAAGGGCAGAGGATGGCAGTGAGCCTTGGCCGGGGCAGGGCTGTTGCCACCAGCTCCCCATGCCGCCGGGTGCTGGCGCTCTGCCCGCTGTGCCACGGCCCCGCGGCTGTGCCAGGACTGCCGCTCACCTCTCCCTTGGTGACCCCCATTGCGCCCGTCCCACCTGGCCACAGGTCCCCACACCAGGCGCTCGCCCGTCCCCATGGCACCCCAGCCCTCGGCCCCACGGCAGCGCCCACCCCGGCCCCCTGCCCTGTCCCCCCCGGGGTCCGTGTCACCCCAGCAGCTGAGGGGGACACACACATGGTCACCCAGGACCTTGGGGTGTGGGGCAGCACTGGGGGCACGGGCCGGGGAGGGGGCACACGTTAGCAAAGTGCCGTGGGACACCTCCCTGGGCTGAGGGCACCGTGGGTGCTGCACGTCCCGCGGGTGCCATGGGTGCTGCGGGTGGGGATGCTGAGAACTGTGCAGGTCGGAGCCAGGGGCGGCCGTGCAGAGCCCTTGGGCATTGCCTGGGGCTGTCCCGTGGGGACTGGGGGGGGCTCAGCTCTGCCACCCACCCACTCCGGCCTCTCCCTGCCCGGCCCGACCCTCGCTCGCTGCCCCGGGGACAGAGTCCAGCGCCAGGGACGCCTCCTTGCCACGGGCAGGGGGCCAGGCTGGGCAGGATCGGCGGGAGCGGGGTGCCAGCCGTGCGGGAGCGGGGTGCCAGCCATTGCGGAGCGGGGTGCCAGCCGTGGGGGATCGGGGATGGCTGCCCAGGCGTCCCTCCCGGCCCTCATCCGCAAGAAGCGGGATGGCGAGCGGCTGGAGGAGGAGGAGATCCAGCGCTTCGTGCGTGACGTGACGGAGGGCACGGCGCAGCAGGGCCAGATCGGTGGGCGCACGGCGGGAAAGGGGGACGCAGCCCGGGGACACGCCGAGGGGACGGGGGGAGGCAGAAGGGGGGTGGTGGCAGTGGGACATGGCAGGGGACACAGCCGGGGGCACGGTGGGGGCCGTGGCACGGGGATGTGGTGGGGAACACGGGGGAGGCACGACCAGGACAGACCCGGGGGGGCACTGCCGGGGGACCTGGCACGGGGACATGGCAAGGGCCAGCCCCGGGACACGGCAGGGGGTCGTGGCCAGGGGACGCGGCTGGGGACCACCCGGGGGACGAGAGGGAGACCCTCGGGGCGGGCCGGGGATGTCAGAGCCGGGTGCTGCGGGGCCCTGGGGTGGGGTCGCGGGGAGGGACCCCAGGCCACCCCCGTGCCCCCCAGGCGCCATGCTGATGGCCATCCGGCTGCGGGGCATGGATGCGGAGGAGACGCTGGCGCTGACGAAGGCCATGGCGGCCTCGGGGCGGGCGCTGGCCTGGCCCCCCGCCTGGGGGGGGCTGCTGGTGGACAAGCACTCGACGGGCGGCGTGGGGGACAAGGTCAGCCTGGCCCTGGCCCCCGCCCTGGCCGCCTGCGGCTGCAAGGTGAGCAGGGGGGCCCGGCCGGGCCGACGGGGCGGGTGGGGGTCCCCGTGCCCCCCACGCCCACCCGCCCCGTGCCCGCAGGTGCCCATGATCAGCGGCCGGGGCCTGGGCCACACCGGGGGCACGCTGGACAAGCTGGAGGCCATCCCTGGCTTCCGCGTCTCCCAGAGCCCCGAGGAGGTGAGGGACGGGGACACGGCCACCGCCCCACTGCCACCCTGCGGGTGTGCCGGGCTGGAGGGGACCAGGGGGACCCATGGGACGTGGGATGGTGATGGACACGGGATGGTGATGGGACATGGGATGTCAATGGGACGTGGAATGCCAACGGGATGCGAGATGCTGATGGGACACGGGATGATGATGGGACATGGGATGCCGATGGGATGTGGGATGCCAATGGGACACGGGGTACCGATGGGACACAGGATGTCAAAGGGACATGAGATGCTGATGGGACGCAGGATGCCGATGGGATGTGGTATGCCAATGCGGTGTGGGATGCCGATGGGACATGGGATGGTGATGGGACGTGGGATGCCGATGGGATGCAAGATACTGACGGGACCTGAGATGCCAATGGGACATGAGATGCCGACAGGACACGGGATGATGATGGGACATGGATGCCAATGGGATGCGGGATGTCAATGGGACATGAGATGCTGATGGGACACGGGATGCCGATGGGATGTGGTATGCCAATGCGGTGTGGGATGCCAATGGGAGATGGGATGATGACGGGACATGGGGTGCTGATGGGACATGAGATGCCAATGGGATGCGGGATGCCGATGGGATGCGGGATGCCGGCGGTCCCGCAGATGCAGAGCATCCTGGAGCGGGTGGGCTGCTGCATCGTGGGGCAGAGCGAGGAGCTGGCGCCGGCTGACCGGGTGCTGTATGCCCTGCGGGACGTCACCGCCACTGTCGACAGCCTGCCCCTCATCACAGGTACGGGGGGGCCGGGGCGGGGGGCACCCCGGCTCCGTGCGCGGCTGGGGAGGGGGCAGGCAGCGGGGCGAGGGCAGCGGGCCCCAGCGAGGCTGTCCCCACCCCAGCCTCCATCCTGAGCAAGAAGGCAGCGGAGCAGCTCTCGGCACTGGTGCTGGACGTCAAGTTCGGGGGTGCGGCCCTGTACCCCACGCAGGAGAGCGCGCGGGAGCTGGCCCAGAGCCTGGTGAGCCCCCGGCCCCCCGCGACCCCCTCCGCCCCGGGACGGCGGGCGCTGGGGCCACATCCTGCCCTGCCCGCAGGTGGCGGTGGGCGAGCGGCTGGGCATCCGCACGGCGGCCGTGCTGAGCCGCATGGACGAGCCGCTGGGCCGCTGCGTGGGCAACTCGCTGGAGGTGCTGGAGGCCCTGGAGTGCCTGGAGGGGGGGGGACCCCCCGACCTGCGGGAGCTGGTCACCAGCCTGGGTCAGCCACGGGGACGGGGACATGGGGTGGCTGTGGCCTGGGGTCCCCACACGAGTCTCCCGCCCCAGCCCTGCACCCTCCACAGCCTCGGGGTCCCCCTCACCCCCACCCCTGCCCCCCTCCGTAGCCCCGGGCACCTTCCCTGTGTCACCCCCGGCCCCGCACCCCCCCCAGCCTCAGGGTCTGCCCCCACGTCCCCCCCAGGCAGCCCTGCCCCATGTCCCCGTCCCCACCTCCCTGCTCCTGTCCCCCTCGACACCCTGCCCCTTGGGACCCCTGGCCCCCCCATTGCCCTCAGCCCCCCTGGGCCCCCCCAGCCCCCTGTCTGCCCCATAGGCCGGTCCCCAGAGTCAGTGCTTCACCCTACGCTCTCCCACCCACCATGCCCCAGGCGGGAGGTACGGGGCGGGGAGCAGGGTTGGGGGGCAGCGAGGCAGGGGTGGGGTGGGTGTCCCCACCGGCGAGGTCCCAGCCCGCGTCCCGCAGGCGGGCTGCTGCTGTGGCAGTGCGGGCTGGCCGGGACGGCGGAGCAGGGCCGGGAGCAGCTCGGGCGGGCGCTGGACGACGGCTCGGCCCTGCGCACCTTCGAGGCCATGCTGGGGGCACAGGGGGTGCCCCCCACCACCGCCCACCGCCTCTGCACCGGGCCCCCCGCCCAGCGCAGCCAGGTCCTGGGGCAGGCACGCATCCGTGAGGAGCTGCGCGCACTGCGTGGAGGTGAGTGGGGATGGGGGGACGCGGGGAGCGGGGGAACGGGGCGCTCGGGGGCAGCCCTGCCCTCCCCAGCCCCACACCCTGCCCTTGCCCCCAAGCCCCCCATCTCCAAATACCCCCCTACCCGCCCTCTCCACCCCGTACCCTGCTGGGAGACCGAGGGCTCCCCCAGTCCCCAGTGCCCTGGGGTCCCCGTGCCCTCCGGCCTGCACCCCCCTGCCCTGCCCCATCCCCTCCTGCCCCCCACCCTCACCGTCCGACCCCATCACCCTCCGGGATGCTCAGGGCTCCCCCGGCTTATTGCCCCCACCCCCAGGTCCCTGCCTGCACCCCCTGCCCCACATGCCCTCTCCCTGGGGCTCCCTACATGTCCCAGACCCTGCCCTCCGTGGAGTCCTGGGGCTCCCCAGCCCCCCAGGTCCCTGCCTGCACCCCCTGCCCCACATCCCCTCTCCCTGGGGCTCCCCACATGCCCCAGACCCTGCCCTCCGTGGAGTCCTGGGGCTCCCCAGCCCCCCAGGTCCCTGCCTGCACCCCCTGCCCCACATCCCCTCTCCCTGGGGCTCCCCACACACCCCAGACCCTGCCCTCCTCGAGGTCCTGGGGCTCCCCAGCCCCCCAAGCCCCTGCCTGCACCCCCTGCCCCACATGCCCTCTCCCTGGGGCTCCCCACACGCCCCAGACCCTGCCCTCCTCGGGGTCCTGGGGCTCCCCAGCCCCCTGCCTACACCCCCTGCCCCACATCCCCTCTCCCTGGGGCTCCCCACACGCCCCAGACCCCACCCCCCTGGGGCTCCCTGACCCCCAGCCCCCCGTGACCCCCCCGGGGCAGGCTGGGTGCAGCGGGTGGAGGCTCTGCCGCTGGCCCGCGTCCTGCACGAGCTGGGGGCCGGCCGGGCGCGGGCCGGGGACCCCGTCAACCCCCGGGTGGGCGCCGAGCTGCTGGTGGCCGTGGGGCAGCGCCTGCAGGAAGGTAACGGGGGGCACGGCCGGGGGGGCGGGGGGGCGGCGGGGGCCCCCCACCATCCCCCTGCCCACGGCCGGCCCTGCCCGCAGGCGAGCCCTGGCTGCGGGTGCACCACGACGGGGCCCTGGGTGAGAGGGGGCGCCGGGCCCTGCAGGCCGCCCTGGGCCTGGCCGCGGGCCCCCCCCGCGCCCCGCCGCCCCTCCTGGCCGAGGCCATCGTGCCCCCCGGGCCCCCGGGGCCCCCCCCACCGGCAGGGGCCGCGGGGGCCCCCCCCGACCGCGGGGACGGGCAATAAAGCCGCTGTCCGGGCGCGGGCAGCCGCGTCCCCCCCGCTCCGGCCTCCGCCTGCCCGCGGTCAGGGCCGGGGTCAGGGCCGGGGTCAGGGCCGGGGTCAGGGCCGGGGTCAGGCTCCTGCCGGGCGCGGCAGCGCCCCCTGGCGGAGGCGCGGCGGGAGGCGCAGGCGCAGAGCCGCCGTGGCGGGGGGGGGCGGGTGTGGTCAGTGCGCATGCGTCCTGCCCGGCCCGCCCCCTTCGTGTCCCGGTACTTCCGCTTCCGGGCGTAGCGGCGCGCACCGGCGCGGCGGGCGGTGCAGGCGGGACGGGGCTTGGGGCCAGAGGGCAAAGGTCAGCGGGGGCAGAGGGCACCGGGGCGGATGGAGGGGGGTCGTGGGCGCAAGGGCGGGGTCAGAGGGCAGCGGGGGGGAGAGCAGCTGAGCTGGAGCCCAAGGGCGGCTGCAGGGGTGGGGTCAAAGGGCACTGGTGGGGCGGGGCTGGGGTCAGAGGGCAGCAAAAGGAGTGAGGTGGGGTCAAAGGGCAGCTGAGGTCAGGGCTAGGAGGTGGAAGGGAAGCAAGAGGGGCAGGGTGAGGGGTCAAAGGGCACTGGAGGGGCAGGGCTGGGGTCAGAGGGCGGCAGGGAGGGGCTGGCTGAGGAGTCAAAGAGCAGCAGGACAGGTGGGGCGAGGGGTCAAAGGGCACTGGGGCCTGGGCTCAAAGGGCACTGCGGGCTGGGGCAAGGGTCAAAGGGCACTGGGGGCTGGGGTGAGGGGTCAAAGGTGGGTGGCGGAGCAGGCCGCAGGGGAGCCTGACTCCCCCTGGCCCCGCTGCCCATCGCGCCCTTCCCCACAGCCCCGCCATGTTCCAGGCCCTGCTGCCCGCCCGCTGCCTGCCCCGCCGCCTGCCCCGCCCGCCCCGCGCTCCCGCCGCCCCTCCGCGGCGCGGCCTGGGGGGAGCAGCCCCCGCGGGGGGACGGCTGCCGCTGGCGCGGCGGGCGGTGGTGGTGGCGGCGGTGGGGGCAGCGGCGGGGGCGGCCTGGCTGTACCTGCGGGAGGAGAAGGAGCGGCGGCGGCGGGCGCGGCGGCGGGCGGAGCTGCGGGCGCTGGCGCTGGGGCAGGGCGACTTCCGGCTGCTGGACCAGGCCGGGCGGCGGCGGTGCAAGGCCGACTTCCGCGGGCAGTGGGTGCTGCTCTACTTCGGCTTCACCCACTGCCCCGACATCTGCCCCGAGGAGCTGGGGAAGCTGAGCCGGGCCGTGGCGCTGCTGGAGCAGGAGCCGGGCCTGCCTCCCGTCCAGCCCCTCTTCATCACCGTCGACCCCGAGCGCGACGACGCGGCGGCCCTGGGGCGCTACCTGCGGGACTTCCACCCCCGGCTGCTGGGGCTGACCGGCAGCCCCGAGGAGGTGCGGGCCGTGGGCAGCGCCTACCGCGTCTACGCCAGCGCCGGCCCCAAGGACGAGGACGGCGACTACATCGTGGATCACACCGTCCTCATCTATTTGCTGGGCCCCGACGGGCTCTTCCTCGACTACTACGGACGCAGCAAGACGGACGCCCAGATCGCCCAGAGCGTCCGACGGCACATGGAGACCTACGAGCCGCTCCTCGACTGAGGGCAAAATAAACACCTCTGCACCCCAAAAACACCTCCTGCGGGCCCGGGTAGGCGGGCGGAGGGATCCCCGCCACCCCCCAGGACCGTCCCGTGGGGAGGGAGGGTGCCAGCCCCAAGGGACGGGGCTTTCCCCCCGCCAGGCTCCGTGGAGCGTGGCTGCCCGGGCCCCCCCCGCAACAGCAGAGCCTTTACCAAAGTGGGGGTTTATTGTCGAAGGGTCTCCAGGGGGGTCTGTACAGGGGGGTGCTCACTCAGGGGCAGGCGGAGGGGGGCTGGAAGGCGCGGAAACGCTCGTGCGGCCGCTCGTGGCTGAGGAGCCGCAGCCGCATGGTGTCCAGCGCCTGCTCCAGCCCCGGGTCCTGCGCCACCTCCACCACGTAGTCGTTGGCCTGGGGAGAGAGAGAGAGGAAGAGGGGGGAGCAGTGGGCAGGCTGGGGGGGCCCAGCAGAGCCCCGGGGGTCCCCCCCGCCACCCCCCCAGTGCTTACCAGCTGGAGCGAGGCCAGCATGTAGCGGCACACCTCGAAGGGGGGCTGCCCCGCCACCAGGCTGGCGAAGGACCGCCACTCGCCCAGGCCCCCGCAGCTGCCCGCCAGCGTGTCCCCGTAGTCATGGATGTCGAAGGCGGCTCGCTCCTCCTGCGGGCAGAGCGGGCTCAGCCACGGGGAGGGGGCTGCCGGCCCCCCAGCCCCCAGCCCGCGCCAGTCCCTGCCTGTTCCTGCAGCAACGGCCCCATCCTCTCCTCCCAGCGGCGGATGTGCTGGGACAGCTCCGTCTCCTGCACGTACTTCTGGGAGTCAGCGATGAACAGCTCCTGCGGGGAGGGGGGGAGAGAGGGGAGTGGGGGCACCCAAAGACCCCTGCTGCCTCCCCCCACCTCGCGCCCACCCTGGGCTGGAGCCCCGTGCTCTCCACGCCATCCCCCCGCTGCGGGCGCCTACCACGTTCCTGCGCACCAGCTCCTCGTAGCCCAGCGAGCCCGGGTCTTGGGGGTCTGCGGGAGGGGGGCAGAGTGTCACCAGCAGTGTCACCGCACTGCCACCCCCTCCCACTGAGCGGGGAGAGGGGGACACTCCCGAGGACGGACGGGGCAGGGGCGTTGGGGATGGGGTACGGCAGCAGCCACCCCCCGTCTCGCAGCACGTCCCGGCCACGGCACTGAGGCAGCGGGGAGCGCGCTTGCCTGCCCCCCCGCCAGCGCTCACCCAGGGCTCCTTCTCTCAGCTCCTCCAGGGCCTCGGGCTGGATGTCCTCGTGCTCCGTGAAGTCATCTGCCAGGAGGAGAGACCCACTCAGTGCCCCCCCGGGGCCCACCGGCCCCCCAGGGCCTGGCCCCATCCCGACAAGGGCCACCCAGATGCTGCGGGAGGGGGTGGGATGGGAACCCCCCCGGCTGGGGGGCAGAGGCGGGATCTGGGGTGCCGAAGTACCTGCTCCCTCGTGGCAGTCAGCCCCGCGTTCCTCCTCCAGCAGATCCAGCCCCTCCTCGCACGGCGGCAGTGGCAGCCACAGCGGCCCCTGGTAGAGAACAGCCTTGAGCCCCCCCGTGAGGGGCTCCACAGCCCACCGGTGCCAGGGGGGGCACGCAGGAGGGGTGCGGGCACCAGGCCAGGAGTCCCCTGTCCCAGGGGCTGCCCCGCGAGGGCGGGCAGGGGTCCCGGTGAGCCCAGCTCCCCCCGGCCCTGCCCGGGGCCGTGCCTGCTCACCGCCCGGCTCTGCAGCTTCCTCTGTGCCGCCCGCTCCTTCAGCTGCTTCCAGTACAGCACCTCCAGATCTGCGGAGAGACGGGGTGCCAGGCCTGGGGAGCGCGCCTCCGCTCCCCTTGGGGGGGGCTCAGCTCCTCCAGCCCCCACCCCCTGGCGAAGCCCCTCGCTCTGGCACACCGAGGCTGTCGGGGTGCCTTCCCGGGCTCCCTTCGCATGGTTTTGGGGCTACAGGCTGGCGTGAACGCCTGCCCTCCCCTCTGTGTCCCACCACCGCTGCAGAAGCCAGTCCCTTGTTCTCCAGCCCCACACCCGGCACAAGAGGAGCTCTGCGGCCAGCAGAGGCAAGGTTTAAGTTCAGCCAGGTTTCAGGACTGCTTTTCAAAAGAGGAACAGCTGCAAGACCTTCGAATCTCCTGTGATTCCTAAACTACAACACCCTCCACCGGCTCTGCCAGTGCCACCCGCCCCCTCTGCCGTAAGTCCCCCGGCACGGCGCTGCCGCAGCAGCTCTGGCTCCGCTCCCTCCCGGGTATTTGCCACAGTCTCGGCTCCCCAGCGAGGCGTCCTGCTGCTTTCCGGCCCAAAGCCCACCCAGGGAGGCCGTGTGGCGCGGGGCACAGCAGCGGCGCGGTGCCAGGGCAACAACTTTGCCTCTGCTTAGCCCCAGCTGGGGGGGGAGCTGGAGCCACAGGCTGGGAGCAAAATGCCGCCTCTCCAACACGCCCCGCCATATCCCACTCACCTGCGAATGTTGGCCCTTTCCTCTTGGTTTTCCTGCTGTCGGCGACGTTGTTGTCTGGGGGAAACAGAGAGGATCAAAGTTAAGGAACGGTTGAAGGCGCCGAACCCCTGAATGCTCCCAGGGAAGCCGGCAGGGAGAATAGGCATGCGAGGGCCAGCAGCGGCAGGCAGCCTTCCAGTGACAGCACCGCTGACCACTTCCGCTACCATCACAGCGTGCAACGAGCTGGTTGTCACCTCCAGAGCCCCCTCCTTCCCCCAAAGGCATCCTGGCCATTTCCCGGGGTGTAACGCAGCCTGCTCCGCCCGGGAGCAGCACAGCCCCACCTTTGGAGAGGGAGCAAGGGGCCCAGCGGGGCGCGGCAGCCACCTCGGCAGTATGGGAGCGGGGGGACTCCTGCTCGGACCACTCCTCCTCCTCCCACAGTGACCCCTCGCAGTACAACCCACCCATGGCTAGATTTAGGCTGCTATTACTTGACGCTCTCTATGCGCCTGCTGTGAACAGGCCCTGTTTAATGCCCTCCCGAGGTGGAGAGCTCTGGCCAGCTGCTTCTGTCTCGGATAATTTGCTCCTTTCTCCTCGGAGCCCTGGTTTAAGGGACAAGCTGGGTAATGAGATCCTGGGCCGACAAAGGCGATTCGCATCCCGCTTGATGAATGGGATGGAGTTGCTGCGCCAACAAGACCAAGACCAGAGCAGAGAAACCAGCTGCTACGGGACTGACGCCGCTGCTAAATGGGGCCGGCCAGGACCAGAGCACCCACAGCGGAGGGGTTTGGGCAAGGCGCTTCCTGGCAGAGAAGGGTCCTACCGCGAGCCTGGCTGGATCACGGCGGGATCCTGCAGGAAGCGCCACGGCCACAATACTCACAGGCTGCAGAGAACCATTTCATGAAGTCCTGGAGCTTCCTCGGTCCTGTCCTCTTCCGCTTGCTACCAACGACGTTGTCCAGGCCATGCGGCACCAGGAAGGGCCTCCCTGGAGGCAGGCGGAGATCAGTAGCCCTGGCAGGCCCCGGGGCACTGGGTGCCGCACGGACAGTCCCGTGCCACTGCTCCAAGCACAGCACAGCCACACCCGAGGGTCCAGGACGGGGTGGCTGCCCCTCTCCCCGGCCCCTCTGCCCATCACAGGGCTGGGAAAGACCCGCCGTGGCTCTGGGGACGCTGAAGGACAAGTGGCTGGGAAAGCGAGCCCCACTGCCCCTGCGCAGCCGGGCCCTGGCCCACCCAGGGCAACCCAAAACCCAGGGAGCAGCCCCTCTTCCCCAGCTCCACCACAAGTACCTTTCTTGAATGGCTTGTCCTCGGAGTCACCGAAGGGGTCGAGGCTTTGCCACGGATCCAGAATCTCCTGGCGGAGGAGCGAGTACAGGTGAAGCCGGCAAAGCTCTGGGCTGCTGTGCTCCCAGCCGAGGTTCCTGCAGCACCCCGAGCTGGGCGCACGGGAGCCACCTGGCCCAGTGGGTCACCCCACCATTGTCACCAGTGCAGCACGGAGCACAGTGGGGAGGGCAGGGATGTCCCAGGGCTTCCCAGAGCATCCCACACGGACTCAGAGAGGTTCCCTGACTCTGGACCCCCCTACCTTGATGTGGGCTTTGGGGTCCTGGGCAGGCGCTCGCTCCCGCAGCACGTACCCCTTCGCCTGGGGCGCGCTCTGGCAGGCACAGAACGAGGCAGTGAGTTTCCTGCAGCACCCGGCAGCGAAGCGCGGGGCAGCAGGGCTCCAGGGAAGGAGTAAGGCGGCGGCACTACCCCCACAAGCCACTGCCCAAGCCTACCCTCTGTGCCTCGACATGTTCCTTAGCAGCCGGAGACATTTCCACATCATCCTCTGGGGCCCCGGGCACGTTGTCCCCGCTGCTGTTGTCATCATCCGGTCCTGCGGCACCTGGCGGAGGAACTAAACGGTCAAATGCCATAAAAGCCTCTGGGATCCCCCGTTTCCAGCCCATCCGCCACAGAATTCCCTCGGGGAGTTTCCCTTGTCACGGCCAAGGGGCCAGCTGAAGCTGCCAAGCGGACCAGACTGCCTGGCCAGAACAGAGGGCAGGGGCATCCCACACAGTGGTGGCTGCCTGAACACATGTGGCCCAGCCCATCCCAGCCAGACACACAGGCAGGAGGGACAAACGGATGGATGTCCCCGCAGCCCAGCGACCACGTGCATCTCACCTCCGTCTTCAGAGAAGCTCAGCGCCTGGACGGGAACCCCACCGACGCTCACGCGCTCCCTCCCGCTGCCGAGGACGCAGGACGGCGCTCCTACGGAGGTGACAGAGAGGAGAGGTCACCAGCTGCCGCAGCAGGCAGCCACCCCACACCGCCCCTGCCCGCAGGAGCCCCAGCCGCCGGCGCTGACACAGAGCAGCCTCAGTGCTGCCCCTTCCCACCGGCCCCGGTGAAGCCGACAGCCGCGGGCAGCCCCCTGCCACAGCTAGGGACCGGGCAGGGGGCAGCTGCCGGCGTCCGCACGCTGCCCTCGCCCAGCACCCGATCATCCCCAGCAATGAGGCGCGCTGCCCTTCTGGCAGGCGGTTTTGCTGGAGGCAGGCAGCAGGGGAAAGCCGCAGCCACTTCTCCCCCACCCCAGGGAGCTGGCCTCTCCGGAGACGAGGCCAGCAGAGCACCCCAGGGTGCCTCCCCCCCAGGGCTGCCTCCTGGCCAGCAGCTCCGCGGCGATCCGCACCCTGAGCCCCCCGTACCTGCCGCTCTGCCGGGGCTCTCTTCGTGCTGCTGCTTCTGCAGGCAGGTGGGGGAGAGGCCCGCCAGCTCCAGTAGGAAGGCTCCGGTGGCGTGAGGGGTGCACGTGTTCATCCGGAAATCCTTCCGGCTGGCGAGGATCTCCCCTTTCCGGCTGAGGGCAAAAACCCGTCAGGGGACCTCCCGGAGCAGGCTCTGGCCTGTCCCGCTGGGAGCCCGGGGAGCGGGCACTGGCCTGCCTCAGAGGGAGCCCCGATGGGGTGTCCCCAAAGCCAAAGCCCCCCTGTTCTGGGGGGAGGAATCAGCCCCAGCCCTCCCGCCGACCATTCTCAGCTTCTCTGGCCCAGCAAAGCCCTGCCTGGATTTCCCAGCACAGCCCCAGCTTCCCTCTCCCCCAGGGACCCTCCCGCCCTGCCTTCTCCAGAGGCAGTTCCCGAGAGGACTTGCACACCCGTAGGGTTATCCGTCTTTCCTACCATCCAGTTTTAACCAGGAAGGCTCTGCTTACTCGGAGAAAGCCCGACCCTACTACAGCAAAGCGGGGGGCCCAGCTAAACCCATGGGGAGCAGCTGAGGGGCATGGCGAGGGGGGCTTTTACCTGAACAGAGGGTTGTCCCTCTTCTCAGCTTCTTCCGGAGGGACCAAAGACATCGGAGTCAAGGGAACAACGTTCACAGCCTGCAAAAGCAAGGTGGCGGGAGGGCAGCAGGGCAGGATGGAGCCCGGGGAAGGCACCCAGCACGGCACAGCACTGCCTGGGTGGCACCATCCCCACAGAGCCTGGCTGGCGGCTGGCCCCGGACACCTGTGGGATTCATCTGGGAAAACCCTGACACAGGGAGGGACAAAAAAGGAGGAGAACAGCTTCTCTTACGTTGGGCTGATGATCCTTCTTCATGTCCACGTTCGCCTGGCTGCTGTCCCTGATGTCGTCCAGGGAGAGGAACTGCTGAGAGAGCCCCACCAGCGGTCACCCCGGCTCAGCCTGCCAGGCCGCACCGCCACCGAGGGACCATAACCGGAGCAGGGGGGCGGACACAGGGCGCTCCCACGGCTGCAGCACACGGGTGGGACAGACCCCGCGGCAGAGACAGCGGAGCCGCGGCTTTTCAGCTGCTGTAGCAGGACAGGAGGGGGCTGGGGTGTGCGGCGCTGCGAGGGCAGCCCCCGACGGGCAGGAGGAAAGCGGGGAAGGAAGGGAGGTGCCCGCTCCCAGGGGAAGGATCTGGCCCAGGCAGCTGCCGCGCCCCTGAGGGACAGAATCCTGAGAGACAGCCCAAGTTAAGGATTAAGGGACGGAAGGCTAAGCCCTGGCGTGGATGGCAATGCGTCCCCAGGCACTGCACGGGGGTTAGCTCTTCTCCAGGAGGGCTGCGAGGTGGCAGGTCACGTCCCTCGGAGGCCAGCACAGCAGTGTCCTGACAAAAAGCTCACAGAGTGCTCCCGCTGTGCCCAGGGGTAGATGTGGGGCTAAATGCCCCCTACTAGAGAAGGGCAGGAGAGCGAACACAGGAGATGGCAGCCACGGCACCAGTCAGAAAGGGGGGAGTGCTGGGGGCACCCCCCACTGCCTGCAGCTCCCTTGTACCCTCGCAGCCCAGCAGCCGAAAGCAGCTCTGCCCGCGCTCACAAGCCGCCGAGCGCTCCGCTCCCCATGCCGCGACGGGGCACAGAGGCCCCCTCTCACCTCTTCCTCCTCAGCCCCAAAGCTCACGTCGGCATCTTCGCCGTCCTGCCCCACGGAGCTGGGCTGTTTTTCCCGCCTGAGTCAGGGAGCAAAACACGCGGTCAGGATCTGCCCAGGGCAGCAGCAAAGGGCTAGAGGCGAAGCAGCAGCAGGTTCCCTCCAACCCCACTGCAGCATTGTCCCACGGACAGCATGGAGAGGCGATGGCGTGACTGTCAACACTGCTGGACAGCCGTGCCATCAGCGCGCTCCCCTAATGAAAGCGAGCTAACGCGCTCTTGGTGCTCCCCTGCGCTGGCCCAGGAAGGCGGTGGGGGGCTGCAAAGGAATTGGGGCTTGCGGGAAGAGGAGATCCAGCCTGCCTGAGAAATCCTATCTGGAACAAAAGCGCCCTGCCAATTCCAGATCAGAAACTCTGTTACAGAAACAGGAGGAAACATTTCACTTCAATCCCACAGCACGGAAAAAATTGTCGGAGACTTTCGGAAACCGCAGCAGCAGCTTCACCCTGCTCCAGCCCCAGCAGAGGATCTTCCAGGTCCTCTGCCTCGACCTCCCCAAACAACTGGCAGTATTTCCTAAGAGCGGGGCTCACGGCTGGGCAAAGCAGAGGCAGGATGGTCCTCTCAGGAAGCTCGTTTGCGTGGTCGGAGCCAAGCACCTGTTCGGACTGAGGTACAGCACAAAAACCTCATCTTTCCCCAAACCCCCAGTCTGAGCGCGGACGGGAGGGTGCCGTTAGCCAACCTCTCCTCAGTGGGGAGCGTATTCAGAGCCAGCGCCAGGCTGGCAACAGACAAGTTACGCAAGGCAGCTCGAGAGCTGCAGCAGCAGAGCCCCGCTTTCAGCAACAAGGGGAAAAATAAATCACAAGCTGCTTTGCCAGATGGGACAGTTTCTTGCCCGCTAAGATTTACTCTGCAGGATGCTGGGTGCTGCCATTTCCTTACGCAACAGCAAAGCGCTGCAGCAAGAAAACAGCAGGACGATGCCACTGGAAGACAAGTGGGGATGAGCAACGCCCCAGGCCCTCTGGGCTGAAGCAAGTCCCGGCAGGGGCCTTTCCTGCAGCCACAAAAATCCTTCTGCTTCAAACAACTTTATACAGGGCCAGAGACTGATGCTGCAGTGGGTTTGTTTGGTTTATTTAAGCGATGATTGCCCTAGAGGCAGAGCAGGCAGTAGAAGCAGAAGCAAGGCTCAGAGCGGGAACACGGACCTTCCCATAAGCTCCCGCTGCAGGGGGGGCAAGTCCCAGCCTTGTCCCCAAAAGAGGACCCTCGAGTCTCCCAAACCTCAGCAGGAAAGAGAGCGGGGAAGGGCTCAGGCCTTACCGCAAGGCAGAGGGTGAGAGCAGGGAGGCAGAAGCCCGTGGCAGTGTTTTCTGCCAAGGCACGCTGGAAGGCGGCAGCCCTGAGCCCCCAGCAAAGCTGCCTCCCAGGGGTGAGGGGGGCTCTGCTTACTTTTTGTTGGAGATGAAGTCAAGCGTCTGGTAGACCAGCGAGTAGAGATACTCCACCTGAAAAACAGCAGCCAGACTCTTGGGGAATGAGAAAGCAGCTCCCAGAAAAGCTACTCCAGCTGATGCCGGGATGAACCACCGCCCTCCTCTTATCCCCAGGCAGAGAGAATTCAATTCTTTTATAATCTCATCGTTCTTTCCACTGTTTGAGCCATTCTGAGGCCAGATTTGGGGAAGCAGCGTTTTTGCATTCAGCCCTCTAGAGAAGAAAAGTGCTGAACAGCAAAATTCTTGCTCTTTTCCAGGCTGCCAACCCCAACATGTAGGAAATTATTGAATTTAGGAATTATAAATCTATATCCCTTCATATCAATTATTCATTATTACATTCAAGTCTTTCAAAATCCCAGAGCAGCGCCTGTGGAGCTCGTCCTCAGGACTACCGGCTGAGGGATCGCAGAACGGGCAGGGTGACAGGACCAGGGCCATAACACGGCAGTGGCCGACGGCTTCCTCACCTTCCTGCTGTAGACGCAGGCAGAACCCTGGATCAACAGGGCCGCTTCTATGAAGTTCATGGTGGTTTTGCCATTGTCAAAGGAAATGCAGATTTGATCCAGCTGCGAAACACGCAAAAGAAGGAAAACGAAACGCTGATTCGCAGGCTGGATTTGAGGGTAGCACAGGGAGAGGGAAAAGGCGAGAGTGCTGGCAGCACACCAGAGGGCTGCGGGAAGACAGGGAGAAAGCCCCCCCGCACAGGCAGGGCCAAAGGGCGTCACCCCCAACCTCCCCAACCCAGCCCAGCGGACGCAGGGCCCCCCCTTACCTCCTCCAGGTACTCCCCGAGCTGGGCGGCCACATCCACCTCCCAGTTCTTGGTGAGGTCGCGGATGGGCTGCAGGAGGTGCAGGAAGCGTGACTCCACCTCCTCCATGGCGGCAGCTCCTGGCGGAGGAGCTCACGGCCCACTCGGGGGCCGGGCAGACCCCCGGGGTCGTTTAAACGGGTTTAAACCACCCGTTTCTCAACAGATGATCCCGCAAGTGACATCTGAGGGCTGCAGGTCGCTTAGAGCTAGGCGCAGCTGACACCTTGCGATAGGCAGCTAGCGTAGAAATCTGAAGTCAACTGAATTTCAACAGAAACACAAGTTTTCACTGAGCACAGAATCACAGAATCAGTTAGGTTGGAAAAGACCTTGAAGATCACCGAGTCCAATTGTAAACCTGACACTGCCAAGTCCACCACTAAACCATGTCCCTGAGCGCCTCATCTGCACGTCTTTTAAATACCTCCAGGGATGGTGACTCCACCACCTCCCTGGGCAGCCTGTTCCAGTGTCTGACAACCCTTTTAGTGAAGAAATTTTTCCTAATATCCGATCTAAACCTCCCCTGGCGCAACTTGAGGCCATTTCCTCTTGTCCTGTAGCTTGTCACTTGGGAGAAGAGACCAACACCCACCTCCCCACAACCCCCTCTCAGGTAGTTGGAGAGAGCGATAAGGTCTCCCCTCAGCCTCACGGAAAGGCAGAACACGGCCAGACCAGCACCTCGGAACCCAGAACTAGAAACTAACGTCCACTTTCGCCTCACGAGGCGGCCGTAGATAAGCCGGACACAAAACCACCGGGACAGCCGAGCCACTCCGAGACAAACGCCAGCAGCAAGCACGCCTGTCTGCCCACCTGCCCCAGGAGACGCTGCCCGCAGCCCTGGGCTCTCCGGGGGCCGCTGGTGGCCCGGTCCGGTCCGGGCCCGGCCCTACCCGCCCCACAGCCGCGGGGTCCCGGCAGGGCCGGCCCCGCTCACGCCCAGCCGAGCTCCCGCACCGCCCGGGCCCCCGCGGACACCGCCCGGGCCCGGCCCCGGCCCCGGCCCCGGCCCCGGCCCCCCCCGCTCACCGGGCCCCGACGGCAGTCCCGCTCCGCGCCGCCATTTTGTGCTTCCCGCCCGACGTGACGCGCGCGGGGCGGTGCGTGCTGACGTCTGTACGTGCTGACGCAGCGTGCGCGCTGAGGCTGCGCGCGGCGGGCGCGGGGCTGTGCGGTGCCACCGCCGCCGCCATCGCCATGGGGGAGCCGCCGCGGCGGCCGCGGTCGCTGTTCCTGGCCGGGCTGGCCGCCGCCTACCTCGCCGCCTTCGCCTCGCTCTACGTCCAGATCCCCGGTACGGCGGCGGGGGGGCGGGCGCGGAGCGGGGGGTGCCGGGGTCCGCCCGACGCCGTCCCCGGGCTGCGGGGGGGCCCGGGGGGTGGGTAGGCCCCGCCGGGACAGGCCGGGTAGGCCCCGTCGGCGGCAGCGAGGCCAGCGGAGCCCAGGCTGCGGCGGGCGCTCGTGTCTGCTGGTCCCGGGATGGGGTCAGTCGCGGGAAGGGCCGGGCCGGAGCCGCCACCCGCCCCCGGGGCCGCGGGCCCTCGCTGGGTGCCCGGTCACCCCCCCCTACGTGTGGGGCAGGGGGATGCGGAGCCCCCGGGGGCGCGGGGCTGACCCTGCCTACCGTCCCTGCAGCCACCCCGGGCACCTGGGAGCTCCGCATCCCGCTGCCGGGCTTGGCTCACCCGGCTGTCGGTAGCGGCTCTCCCTCTGCCCGCCGCCCCCAGTTTCCCGTTTTCCTGCCCGGGGGCCAGCGAGGGGCCCGAGCTGTGCCCTGCCGTGAGCACCGGGGAGAGCGGGAGCTGCCGAGGCCAGTCCTCCTCCGTTGGGAGAGGGTCCTCCCCTCCCTCCCCACCACCCCGGGGGTCTGGGGGCTGCTCCAGACCCTTGTGCACACCCCCCGAGCACCACAGAGGTCTGCCCGCGCAGATCCCCCCTGCCTGCGGCCGGCAGGGCGTTCATCTCCCTTCCACGTGGCCAGGCTGGGTCTGGCAGCCGCTGGGCTCCACGTGGGCTCTTCCCACTGCTGCTCTTTTCCCAGTTTCACGAGGAAACTGGGAAGCCAGCGTGCAGGGGGGAACTAGCTGGAGCCCCCCCTGCCCGTGCCTCGATGAGCCGGGGGGCTCCCAGTGCTGCTGTCCCAGACATATGGGGCTGGGGAGGCTTTGTCCCCGCTGTCACTGTCTCCTTTCCAGGGCTGTACGGGAGAGATGGCATCCTGCCAGCGCGCAAAGTGCTGCGCCTCAGCGGGAAGGGGCTGTGGGAGCAACTACGGGATTTTCCCACCCTATTGTGGCTCAGTCCCCACCTGGGTTTGGATACGGAGCTGGGAATGGAGCTGCTCTGCCTCCTCGGCGTGCTCGCCTCCTTCGGCGCCTTGCTGTTCGAGCCCCTGCGGGACAGCCTGCTCTTCGCCCTGCTCAGGGTGCTCTATCTCTCACTCTACCAGGTACTGAGATCAGTGGGGCTCAGGGGGAGCTTGCGGTGTGCTAGAGGGGTCAGAGCTGGGACCTAGGAGAGCAGGCAGGTGACATTTCTGTGTTAGCATCGTCCTACGAGCTCCTGGCATGCTCAGCGTCCCTCATGGAGCTTGGGGAAGGTGCTGGCAGATCCCTGGCTCGTGTGGGGATGTCCTGCCCCATCCTTGCTCTGGTTCTTGGTGCCATCCCTGGAATAAAACCCTCCCAGACTTGCCTGTGAAGCCAGTTCCTGCACTGCTGTGGGGGTGGCTCTGTCCCCTGCCCACCCACAGCCCCGCTGAGCCCTCCCAAGGCCCTTATCCCAATTGCCAGGCCATTTTCCCCTTGTCCCATGAGAGCTCTGTGCCCCCCAGCCATGAATCTGCCCTCTCGAGCCGATTGTGCTCGCCAGAGCTGATTGTGCTCGCTGGTGGCTTCGTGCTGAGGAGCTCCGGTGAGTCAGAGTCCGCTAGCGCAGGTGGCGGGGGGGAGGAGGGTTTCTCTTCCCTCTGAAACTAGGGGAATTAAAGAGGAAAAAAACGCCTGTGCTTGGAAATCCCTCCCGGGCTGGGCAGCTGTTACCCCAGGGAGGAGCTCTCCTGCCCTGCTGGAAGGCAGCCCGGGTGGCTGGCGGTGCCAGCAGCCCTTGCCGGTCCCTCCTGCCAGGGCTCGGGCCATGTCCAGCACCAGTGGCTGCAGGGAAAGGTGTTGGGAGGCCAGAAAAGCGAGGCGCCAGCCACGGGAGCGGCGTTTCTCCCGTGCTGGGGGGCTGCCCTGCGGCGCTGTTACCCTGTTCCCTCTGAACTGCTCACGGCCTCCCCGCCGCGTGGCTGTGCCTCACGGGGAGGCGTTGTGAGCGGTTCCCCTTGCACAGGCAGCCCTGCTGAGCCGCGTGGCCCGTGTTTTGGGGCCCGAGGAGAGGCAGGGTGGGAGTCGGGGCTCTGGAGTGACTCACTGCCCTAGCAGGGCGAGGAAGCGGCACCCACAGCCGCGCAGGGCCAGGAAGCCTTGGGTGACTCCCGCCTGCGGGAACTCTGTCTCCCGGTGGGGCTGCTATGCTGCTCGGGGAGCCCAGCATGCACAGCTCCCGGCACCGTGTGCCAGCCGGCCCTTCCTTTCCTTGCTCCCTTTTAAGGTGATGCTGGAGAGAAAGTCCATGCCCCTCCCCAGCACCAGCCTCCCCGCCTCCAGCCCTCTGCCCTGCTGCCAGCTGGGTCTGCAGCCTGGTCTGCTGCCGAGCGCTGCTCTGGGCCCGGCTGCGGGCAGGAGGGGCAGCACCCGGGGCTGGGAGCACCCAGGCAGCAAGCCAGCGCGGAGGTACCTGGTGCCACCGCTCTCAGCAGCGAGTTGAGGCCACTGCTCCGCTCCTGGGTTTGGCCAGCGGTGGGAAAGGAGCCGGTGGTGGGAAAGGGGCTGGCGGCAGCACTAGGAGGGAGCTGGGAGGAGGATCTGTGGCCACCCCTTGGCCGTTCTGCCCGCTCACTGTGGGGTGGGCATGTAGAAGGGCCTGAGGAGCCAAACCTGCACCTCTGGCCTGCCCTGCTCACTGCTCTGCTCCCTCTCTCTGCAGGTGGGGCAGGTCTTCCTCTACTTCCAGTGGTAAGTCAGCCCCACCTCCGCACTTCCAGCACACCCACCCGCAGGGCTGAGCCGGGGTGGGGGCTGCCACGGGGGCTCCGTGCTGGGGGAGCCGTCCTGCCCCTGCTGCGGCCAGGCCATGGCTTGCCCAAGCCCCAGGGTGGGGAGGGCTGCGTCCTTTGCGGGCGGCCGTGACCCGGCTCACCGCCTTCGGGGGGGCAATGGCAGGCCAGCCAGCCCCTCGGCACGCCGGGGTCTCGGTGCCAGCACAGCCGGGGCGGGAGCTGGCTGCCCCAAGGGGCCCACAGCCCCAGGGTGGCAGTGGGGGACAGCAGTGTTCCCTGCAGGGACAGTCTCCTGCTGGAAGCGGGATTCCTGGCGGTGTTGGTGGCCCCCCTGCACCTGCTGAAGTGGCGATCCACGGCCTGGCGCGCCCACGACGGCGTCACCTTCTGGCTGGTGCGCTGGCTCCTCTTCCGGCTGATGTTCGCCTCCGGTGTGGTGAAGCTGACCAGCCGCTGCCCCACCTGGTGGGGGCTCACAGGTGAGGGGTGCTGCAGGCTGTGGGGTGTCACAGGCTTTGGGGCACCCCCACCAGGCAGGGGGAATGGGGGCATCGCCCTATGGGGCTTCCTATGCCCCATAGGCAGCTGTGGGGCTTTGGGCAGCTGCTGCCAGCACCTCTCCTATGTTGGGCACAGCTCTGTGCGGCTCTGCCTGCTCCGAGCCGTGTCCCCACTCCCCTCTCTGCACCCCTGACCCCTCCTGTCCCCCCCAGCTCTCACCTATCACTACGAGACCCAGTGCATCCCCACGCCGGGCGCCTGGTTCGCCCACCAGCTGCCTGTCTGGTTCCAGAAATTCAGTGTGGTGGCCACCTACGTCATTGAGATCGCCATCCCGCTCCTCTTCTTTGCACCCATCCGCCGCCTCCGGCTCTTCGCCTTCTACAGCCAGGTGGGTGGGCAGAGCCAGGCCCCCTGCTCCTGCCCCCGGGTGCCGTGGGCTCCCTGGGGTAAGGGGGGACCGGCTCAGTCCATGGGCAGGACAGGCTCCACGCTCTGCGGGCCCTTGCAGGCAGGACTCCCCCAGGTGCTGGGGTGGCCATGCTGCTGGTGGTGGGGTGCCTGATGTCCTCTGCCCCCCAGCACTGACACCCCAACCCTGCCTTCGCTCCTCCCCAGGTCCTGCTGCAGGTACTCATCATCCTCACGGGTAACTACAACTTCTTCAACATGCTCACCATCGTCCTGGCCTTCTCCCTGCTGGACGAGGAGCACGTGGGGCGCTGGCTGGGGCGCAGCAAGAGGAAGCACACCAGCGGTGAGTCCCTGGGTGCCCTGTTTGGGGAGGTGGGGTCCCGTTTCTGCCATGCCCGGGGCGGGGAGGGGACAGGCCGCTGTCGCTGACCACCCCTGTCCGGGTGCGACAGGGAGAGGCGGCGTTCTGGCTGCCCTCTGGCTTGGTGCTGTGCAAGCTGCTGCCAGCACGGCTGCCTCGCCCGCTCCTGGGGCGGGGGTCCGTGCCCGTGGGTGAAGCAGCATGTTGGCTCCTGGTGCGGGGATGTGCTCTGAGCGTTGCCCAATTGCCCTTTCCCTGCCTGGGCTCTCGGGGTGCGGTTTGCACCCCTCCGTGCTGCAGTGGGTCGGGCTCGCCGAGCCCCTGGTGTTCAGCGGCCCTGCTCTGCCGTAGCCTGGCCCCCCAGCCTGCGGGCCGTCCTCTCCACCTTGCTGGAGCTGAGCGCCTACGGCTTCCTGCTGTACTGGAGCGTCCAGTCCTTCGGCCTGGAGATCAACTGGGAGAAGAGGCTCCTGGACTCCAAAGTGGGTATGTCATGGCTGGGCCCACGGGGGCTGCCAGCCTGTTGTCCCCACGGCCCGGTGGCAGCACCTGGGCCCCCACAGCTCCCGGGGCAGGAGAGGCTCCTCTCTGACCCTGTGGGTTTTCCTTCGTTCAAGCCTTCACCTATCATGAGTTCACGACGTGGCTGCGGGCGGTGACCCTGCCGCTGGTGGGGCTGGGCTTCCTCTCGCTCTCCTGGGAGATCCTCTCTGCCATGTACAGGTGGGTGACGGGGGTGCTGGGGTGCCCCCGGGCCTCTCAGCTCTGCTGTGAGAGCTGAGCAGGAGCGGGGCGGCCTGGTGCCGCCCCCGAGGGTGCAGTTCATGCGTGGAGGGACACTGGGATCTCGCGGGCACTGGGGGAGCTGGCGTGGGGTGCTTGGAGCCAGGTGGAGGGCTGGACCCTGGGGCTGCATGGGGTGGGGGCCTGGCTCGGGGGTGCTGGGTGAGTTACGAGGGCTTTTCCTCTGCAGCGTTGGAGCGGGGCTGAGCCCTCCACCGCACTGGGTGCAGCGTGGGCAGCTCTGAACCCCACAGCTCACAGCTGGAGCTCCAGACTGTGGGGCCACACAGCTGTGACCCATCTCCTCCTCTCTCGTAGGTGTGCCTGTGTCCGCGGCTGCTTTTGGAAGCTCTGGGCTACGCTGCAGTGGGCTGTCTTCGCCACAGCAACCATGGGGATGTTTGCCATCAGCTTGGTGAGCGGGTGGGAAGCATCTGGGGAGGGCAGGGGACAGTGGCGTACACACGTATCTTGGTGTATGGGGAGCAGGAGACTCGGCCCCCAAGCCACTCCTAGCCGTGGTGACAGAGCCGCTCTCTGCCGCTCCCCAGGTGCCCTTCACCTACATTGACTACGAGTCCAACGGCAAGTTGTGGCCCGGCATCCACCAGATGTTCAACGCGGTCGAACGCTTCCAGGTGGTGAACTCCTACGGGCTCTTCCGCAGGATGACGGGCGTCGGGGGGCGGCCCGAGGTGGTCCTGGAAGGCAGCTACGACAAGCAGATCTGGACGGTGAGCCGCTGTTTCATAGAGTCTCAGAATTGTTTAGGTTGGAAAAAACACTTAAGATCATCAAGTCCAACCACTAACCTAGCACTGCCAAGTCCGCCACTAAACCACGTCCCTAAGCGCCTCATCCACCCATCTTTTAAATACCTCCAGGGATGGTGGTATTTTAAATACCTCCATCACCTCCCTGGGCAGCCTATTCTAATGTCTGACAATCCTTTCAGTGAAGAAATTTTTCCTAATGTCCAATCTAAACCTCCCCTGGCGCAACTTGAGGCCGTTTCCTCTTGTCCTATTCTCTTGTCACTTGGGAGAAGAGACCAACACCCACCTCACCACAACCCCCTTTCAGGTAGTTGGAGAGAGCGATGAGGTCTCCCCTCAGCCTCCTCTTCTCCAGACTGAACAACCCCAGCTCCCTCAGCCGCTCCTCATCAGACTTGTGCTCCAGACCCCTCACCAGCTTCGTCGCCCTTCTCTGGACACGCTCCAGCACCTCAACGTCCTCTTGCAGTGAGGGGCCCAAAATTAAACGCAGGATTCGAGGTGCAGCCTCACCAGCGCCGAGTACAGGGGCACGATCCCTCCCCTAGTCCTGCTGGTCACAGTTTCTGATCCAAGCCAGGATGCCGTTGGCCTTCTTGGCCACCTGGGCACACTGCTGGCTCATGTTTGGGCGGCTGTCGGTCAACAACCCCCAGGTCCTTTTCTGTGGGGCAGCTTTCCAGCCACTCGTCCCCAAGCCTGGAGCGCTGCATGGGGTTGTTGTGACCCAAGAGCATGACCTGGCACTTGGCCTTGTTGAATCAAGTTTAACAATCATGTTTCACGCCAAAGGGGCGTGGGGGAACTGTGAGTTGGTCGGGTGGGGTGGCCAGGGAGAGGCACTGAGGAACGGACTCCAGCAGAGCCAAGCATCCCTGTCCTGCTGGCGTGGTCCCCTCTGGGGCACCGAGCTGTCCCCCATGGGCTTTGTCGCTCTGGAAGGAGCCGGTAACCCCTGGAGGTGAGGGAGGCAAGTCTGGGGGAGCTCTGCTTCTGGGACAGCGGAGCTAGGGGAGGTCCAGGTCTAACCCCCCCATGCTGGTCCCTGCTGCTGGAGGCCCCCCAGCCCACTCTGCTCCCTGCCTGCAGGAGATCGAGTTCATGTACAAGCCCGGGAACGTCAGCGCGGCCCCCCCCGTGGTCGCCCCACACCAGCCGCGCCTCGACTGGCAGATGTGGTTCGCAGCCCTGGCCCACCACAGCAGCAGCCCCTGGTTCACCAGCTTCGTCTACCGCCTGCTGCAGGGCAAGGAGGACGGTGAGTGGGGCTGGGGGCCGTGAGGCAGGTCATGCCGGGGGCTCCCCGGGCCTGGCGCCGCGACAGAGGCAGCCCAAGGCCCTGCGCCCGGCCGTCGCCCTGTAGCGGGGACTTCTGTCCTGCGCTGTGGCAGGGACGGAGGGGGGGCTGCCTGGCCTGAACCCTGCGGAGCAGCAGGCAGGGGGCTGTTGCTGGCCCCCCTGCAGTGGGTCTGCACTCCAGGTCCTTCCCTGGGGATTTGGGGCCGCTGGATCCCAGCCTCACAGTGGTTTGGGGTGTCCCCGCAGCAAGGGGGGCTAACGCTGTGTCTCCGGCAGTGATCCGCCTGGTGCAGGTCGATGAGTCCCGGTACCCCTTCAGCACCCAGCCCCCTGTCTATATCCGCGCCCAGCTCTACAAGTACTGGTTCACCGGCAGCGCCGAGGGCAGGTGAGCGGGACCGGGACAGGCGCACCAGCACCTGCACCCCCTCTGCAGCCGCGCTCTGCTCCCCAAAGCTGATGTGACCCCGCATCGACACGTAGACAATGCAGGCATGCACTGGGGCTGAATTCAGGAGCTGCTTCTCCTCTGGCTAACTGGCTTATTAACTGGGTGTGTGCCTGCGGCTCATCGGCACCCTGAGCCCCGCTGGGGCAAGGCTGGGTCGATGTCTGGGCTGCACCAGGGCTCCGGGCCGGGAGGCGGGAGGCTGCGGGCAGAGCTGCTTGGCTCCTGCCTGCGCTGGCGGGGCGGAGGGCTGGGCGCTGAGCTCTCCCGTCCCGCAGCCAGGGCCCTGCGCCGTGGTGGCGGCGGCAGCACGTGCAGGAGTTCTTCCCCACCGTCTCCCTGGGCGACCCCACGCTGGAGAGCCTGCTCAACCAGCACGGGCTGAAGGTAGGGCCTCGCGCCGCGGCCGCGCCGCACTCCCAGCCTCCTGCAGGGCCGAGGGGCAGCCCTGACCCCCCTCCCTCGCCCCGCAGGACAAGACGCTGCCGAAGCGCTCGGCGGACGCCCTCCTGCCCCGGCTGCTGCGGTCCCTCCGCCAGCTCAGCCGCCCCTTCTCCGGCCCCACCGTCCTCTGGTCCCTGTACCTGGTGGCGGCCACCATCTGCCTCCTGCGGGCCCTGCGCCGCCGGCCCCGGGGGGGTGCACCCCCCGCCCGCCACAAAGGCCCCAGGCGGGGGGAGCCTGCGGACCGAGGGGGCGGCGAGAAGAACGGGCAGGTGCGGAGGAAGGAGGCCAAAGAAACGGAGGAGAAAGGTGAGGGCCGGGCCCGGGGGGCGGCCGACGGCCACGGCGATGGCCTCCGCAGCACCAGGAAGAAGAAGTAGTGCCTGGAGCCGCCGGCCTGGGCCCCGTCTTCCACCCACGGACTGATGGCGCTGCCTGCGCGCCCCGCTGCCTCCTCCCAGCCCTGCCTGCCTCCCCGGGGTGGGGGTCCCTGGCTGGGGTACAGGCAGGCCCCCACCCCTGCAGTCACGCTGCCTGCCCCGGGGTGAGCTCGCTGCTCTCTCCCCTGCCAGTGCCTTCGTGCACAGCGTGGTCATCGCTCGTGGACGGCAGCGCCGGGCAGAGCGGGATAGCTCCCTCACCTCTGCCTGGCTCTGCTGGGCCAGAGCTGCCCCTTTGTCCCCCTCACCCTGTCCTGGGCCCCGGGACCGTGCCGGGCTGCAGCAGGGTGCTCGGTGCTGGCAGGGTGCTTGGCGCTGGCGGGAGCAGCTTTGGGCAGCCGCCGCAAGGCAGCCCCAGCCCTCCTGGTTATCCTGCCTGGCCCCCTCGGCTGCCCCTGCACCAGTGCTGGGGGCAGTTTGGGGTACGCCCCCCGCCAGAGCCCCGTGCCCCGGCGCGAGGGCTCTGGCTGTAACGTGCTTCCCATGGGCTCCTTGGTGAGCGCAGAGATTTCCTATAATTTTCTAAATAAAGCCTTTGACATTCCAGCCCTATGGCTCTCCCCGGGGCTGGATGGGCCCAGAGGAGGGGTCCTGCCCTGGCCTTTGCCCTCTCCTTGGGGAGAGGTGACGGGGACAGCGCTGCTCCCCTGCCTCTCCCTGGTGCGATCCGGGGCCAGGGGCTGCCCAGGGTGCGACCGGCACTGGGGGTGCGTGACAAGCAGCTTTATTGTATAGCCCCGGTGCCCCCCACAGCGATGCAGCTGCTCTGCCAGGGGCCGTGCCGTGGGGCTGGGGTCGAGCGTGGAGTGCTGGGTGCTGCGCCAGGGCCGGTGCGGTGGGGCGAGCAGGGGTCCCGGTGTGGTGGGGCGGGCGGGGGTCCCCGCTCACCAGCAGAGCTGCCCGGGGCAGTACTTGTCGATGAGGGACTGGTAGTAGCCCTGGAGCTGCTGCACGTCGGGCAGCTCCTCCTGCTTGGTGTAGAGGTCGAACTTGCTGCGGGAGCGAGGGCTGGTCAGTGCCGGGGGCTGCTGCCCCCCTCCCCTCCCCGGGGCCTCGGCCGAGCCCCCCGGCCCCCCTGGCCACGCACTTGAGCTCCCTGACCCAGGGCAGCATACGGAGGTCCTCCTCGGTGCAGAGGTGCAGGTAGTCCCCGTGCGCGTGCCAGGGGTAGAAGGAGTGGAAGCGCACCATGTAGAAAGCCTGGGGGGACGGGGACGTGCCAGCCCAGACTGGGGCATCCACCCTCCCCACGGCAGGTCCCCCACCCCACGGCGCTTGGGGGTCAGCCCCACATGCTGCCCCCCAGCCCTTACCTCCTTGGGCAGGGCGAAGTTGTTGAACTTCATGACTCTGTACATGTACTCTGGGAAGAGAGCGGGGAGCGTGCAGGGATGGGCCCGAGCAGCCGGGGCTGGACCCCTCTGCGGGATGGATGCCCCGAGAGCCGCTGCCCGCAGACCTGCAGCCCCCCCTGCCCCATGCAAAGGGCTCCAGGCCTGAATCTCCCAGCTGGGGGGCCGGGCGCAGCCACCCTGGGTGCGTCAGTGCCCCATTCAGGGGTGAAGGGCCCTGTCGCGAAGAGGGGACCCCAGCCGCCCCCCCTCTAGCCCTTACCGTCGTGTCCCCAGGACATGAGGACGTTCTCCAGGCCGCAGCGAGGCTGGTACATCCCGTACTCGGTGCTGGGGATGGAGCCGGGTCAGGGGCTTGGGGCTGGACCCCTCCCCACACCCCAGCCCCTTCCCCAGCTGTGACATGGGCCATGGGGCACAGCACCCTGCCTGGGGGTCCCACCTCACCTGTACAGGGGGTCTCTGGTGTCGGGGTTGTTGTGGAAGGTGGAATCGCCGAAGACCACTGACTTCTGCACCTTGCAGCCCACGGGGAAGGTGTCCCCCACCACGGCCCACTGCGGAGGGGTGCGACAGGCGTCCCGCCGGCCTGGGGCGGGCGGTCCCCAAGGAGGGGCCCCTGACCGGTGGGATACTCCGTACCCCATCCTGCCCCCTCCCCACTGTCCCGCTCACCTGGGGCTCCCCGAACAGCGCCAGGACCTTCCCCAGGTCATGCAGCAACCCCACGAGGTGGAACCAGTCTGGAGGCGAGCGGGGCTGTCACCCCTTCCGCGGGACGTGGACCCACGGGGTCTCTGTGTCGGTGGCGGGGGGCACCGGCCCTACCTTTGTCAGGGTGGGCCCGGCGGATGCCCTCGGCGGTTTGGTAGGCGTGGTAGGAGTTGGGGAAGTCAACGTCCGGGTCCGACTCGTCCACCAGCTGGTCCAGCAGCCCCAGCGCCTCCATGGCGCTCATCTTGCGCAGGGAGCAGGTCCCGTACTCGGCGCTCTGGGGACACGGTGGGCGCTGGGGACGGCCACCTCCCCGCCTGCGCTGCCACCCCGGAACCCCTCGGGACCCTCCCTGGAGCTGTGTGGGGAGCGGAGGCCCCCCAAGCGGGCTGGGACGGGGCACCAGGGCCGCACCTGCAGCGCTGCAGTGTGGGGTCTGGGGGCTGCAGCGTCCCCCCTGCCCGCTGCGGGTGGACCATGGGCGGGACAGGCCGGCCCCGGGGGGTTCGCACCTTCTTCCGGACGAAGTCGACGGTCTGGTGGGTGTGCATCAGCAGGTAGGTGTTGTAGACGCGGTCCAGCAGCTTCCCCTCCTGTAGCGCAGCGTCAGGCTGTGGGGGGGCTCTGGGGGTGTGGGGGGACCCCCCCCAGCGTCCCTCCCGGTCTGGGGCGGCAGAGCTCCCACCAGGCTCCTCCGGCCTCTCCCAGCAGCAGGATGAGACCCGCAGCACGGCCGGTGGCACGCAGCTGGACCCCCCCCAGCATAGCCTTGTACCGCAGGACCCCCAGCCTCGTGCAGGGGACCCCCCAGCACCCCGCCTGGTGCAGGGGACCCCTCCGCTGCCTGGGGGTCACCGCCCATCCCAGTGGCGGCACGACCTGCCCAGCCAGGCTCACCGTGTAGTTTCGGTACTCAGACTTGGCCTTGCCGGCGTCGGGCCCCTCGGAGGGGTCGGCTGCCTGCGGCGAGAAAGGCCAAACTCAGTGGGGCCGGATCCTGCTCCTGGCCCGGGAGCCGTGGGGCAGAGCGCAAAAACGCCCGGGGACGACGTGTTCCTTGAAGGTTAAGGAGACCACGCCGTCTCCGAAGGAAAGCCCTGAGTGCACAGCGCTGCAGAGCGCTGCGCAGCATCGCGCGGGATTGTACAGCATCATACAGTGCTGCACGGGACTGCAGAGCGCTGCACAGCATCGCGCAGGATTGTACAGCATTGTAAAGCACTGCACAGCGTTGCACAACATCATACAGCACTGCACAGCATCACACAGGATTGTACAGCATCATACAGCGCTGCACAGCGTCGGACAGGATCGTACAGCATCGCATAGGATGGTACAGCATCATACAGCTCTGCACAGCATTGCACAGTACTGCATGGCGCTGCACAGCATCACACAGGATGGTACAGCATCATACAGCTTTGCACAGCGCTGCACAGCATCGCGCAGGATTGTACAGCATCGCATAGGATGGTACAGCATCATACAGCTTTGCACAGCGCTGCACAGCATCGCGCAGGATGGTACAGCATCATACAGCTCTGCGCAGCGTTGCACAGTGCTACACAGCATTGCACAGCACTGCACGCTGTTGCACAGCATCGCACAGGATTACAGAGCGTCGCGCAGCACTGCGCAGCACTGCACGGTGCTGCCCCGCTGCCCCATTCCCGGTGTGGAGCGAGGGCCAGCCCGTTGGGGTGCAGAGTGGGTGGGACAGGGGGAGACGCCTGCTCTGTTTCTGGGGGGGGGGCCTGGCCTGGGGTGCCGCTGGTTTAGGGCAGCAGCTCCCAGGAGTCGCTGCCTCAGCCCCCCCGCAGCCCCCAGAGCGAGGGCTTGTAGGTGCGGCTGAGCCCGTGGGTGCTGCGCGACGGCCCGCGCACCCTGCAGCCCCCCTCAGTGGGGGGACAGCCCCCCAGCTCGCTGGGGGAGAGGGCTCCCCCGTGGCTGCCTGTCGCCTGCCGAGGGGCGAGCGCTCACTCGCTCCCCGTGGGGCTGGGTTCCCCGTGGGGCAGGGACACAGAGGGGCTGGGACCCACTTGGGGTGGTGTCCCCATGGGGCTGGCACCCGCAGGGAGGGCATCGCCGAGGGTCCCAGGAGATCTCCTCCACCCCCCCCAAAAAAGCAACAGCCCCAGTGCTGAGCTGCGTGGGCCCCCACCCTGTGCAGGGGGTCCCCGAGGGCTGTCGGCACAGACCCCATGGGGGGCGATGCTTGGGCCCCACAGCCCCAGGGATGGGGGGACTGCCTGTGCTGTCCGTGTGTACCTGGGAGGACCTGCCCCCCCACGTGTGGGGAGACGCAAGTGGGGTCTGACCCCGATGCGTGGGGTGAGGCGTGTGGGGTCTGACCCCAAGGTGTGGGGCGCTGGGTCCCGCCTGCCCGTACTCACCGCCCGGAGGCTCCTCATGCCGGCGGTGGCGAGGGGCGGTGGGCGCGCGGCTTCTGGGGTGGCCGCCGGGACCCCCGGCTTTATCCCCGCGGGGGGCGGCGCAGTGGCGGCCCAGCCTGCGCCAGCCGGCGCGGGGGCAATCGGTCACCAGTTAACCTGCCCCCGGTTAATGTTTGAGCCCGCGGCACCGGACTCGGGGCGATGCTGCTCCCCGAGGGTGGGCAGGGGCTGGCGGGGAGCCTGGCCTGGCCCCCGAGCTGGGGTGCCCCACGCTGCAGCCCCCTGCGCTGGGGACCCCCAATCCTGACCCCCAAGCTGGCGAGCCCCAGCCACTGGTGGCCCTGCCAGTGGCTGCCGGTGGCCCCGGGCTGCCGGGCTCCTCACGGGGGCAAAGGGATGCCCCCGCCCCACCGCCTGCGCCAGCAGCGGTGACCCCGCAGGACGGGGCCACGGCATAACCCCTGGTCGGGACACGGGGAGCGGGGCTGGAGCTGGTGCCCCGATGGGGCTGCGGGCAGCAGCGAGGGAGTGAATGAAGGGACCTCAGGGCTGGGGGGCCGGGGACCATGGGAAACAGCTTGGGTGTCACCGCCCCAGCGCGGCAATCGCCGTCCGGCCACTGATGGGATCCACGTCTGGGTGGGACGGGCGCCGGCCACCCTCGTGCCTCGCAGAACGTTAAATTTAGCGACTGCTGATGCTGAAAGCGTGCGGAGCAAGGCCCCGGCAGCGAGCTGGCACGGCGTCGCAGCCGGGCACATCCCCTCCCGGGGGCCACGAAGTCCTGCCAAGCGGTGGGCATGCGGCTGATGCACGCCAGTGTGCAGGGGTGACGCGTGCCTGCGTGCACCGAAGCGGTGCCGTGACGTGGCCTGGTTGCTGTCGTTCCCCTGCGGTCCCTGCGTGCCAGGGCAGAGGCAGGAGCGGGCAGCAGCGGGCACAGTGCCCGCGGGCAGGGGCCCTGGGCAGCCCAGCAGCTGCTGGTACTGGGGGTGCAGCCCCCCACCCTCCGGCACGGTCCCTGCACCCTCCCACGGGAGCCCCTGACACGTCCTGCCCAGACCCACTGGCCCCACGCGGCTGCGGGTGCCAGGCAGGCATTGCTGCGGCTGCTGGGACGGGCGCTGCACGGCTGTCCCTGCGCTCGCTGCGTCCCTGCACTCACAGCGGGAAGCAGCCACCGCCGGTCACCTTCTGTCACCGGTGGCCGTGGGACCCGGGTGGCCCTGCCCTGCCCAAGGCAGCCCCTCACGCCCCCCCCCAACCCATTCCGTGCCCCATTCCCGTGGGAACACCGCCCGGCCCGGCACCAGACGTTACCCCTCCTCGCACACTTTATTCTGCACAAAATCAGATTTTCGCTTGAAAAGAGGAGAAGGGGAGCGCTCTGCGCTGCGACGCCACCCAGCCCAGCTCCGGTGCTGCTGCGGGGCAGGATGTGGCCCGGGCACCCCTGGGACTCAGCACTGCCCCTCTGCAGCCTGGGGGGCACCCGGGGAAGGGGGGGATGAAGGCCTCGGCTGGGCGAGGGGCTGCGCCCGTGCCCACGCGTCCCATGGCAGCAGCGTGTTGGGCTGCGGCCGCCCGTCCCCGTGGGACGGTGCTGGTCCCTCACCCCCTTGCCAAGCTGGCAGAGGTGGGCCCGGGGGGGCTGGGGGCAAAGCTCCTGCCTGCGGCCGGGGCTGCCCAGAGCTGCAGCTCTGCCCGCGCCGAGGAGGGGAGCCCCGGCCCAGGAACCTCCCGCGACGGCCATGGGACCCCCCATCCGGTCCTGTCCCCGTCAGCCGGCTCGAGCGAAGGCCGGGACCCCTGGGAAGGAGGAGAGAGGGGCCGGGAGCAGCACCCCTGGGTGCTCCCCCTACCCTCACCCAGTGCTGCTGCTGACTGGGTGCTCCTGGGAACGGGGGTGCTCCTGGGGGGCTGATGAAGTTGCTCCCGGGAGAGATGAGGGTGCTCCAGGCAGGGGGGGCACAAGGGTGCTCATGAGGGGGATGAGGGTGGTCCCTGGGGGGGCGGCTGCACCCAGGCGGGGATGCGGGTGCTCATAGGAGGGACGTGGGTGCTCCTGGCAGGAGGGGACAAGGGTGCTGGCAGGAAGGATCAAGGTGCCAAGGGCTGGGCTCCCTGCCCTCCCCGTGGAGGGCTGGATCCGTGTCGTCCCCCCCAGCCGTCTGTCCCTGCACCAGGGCCGAGGGACAGCCCGTGATGGGGGGCCGGGGCGGGGACCGGGGCCACACATCGCCGTCCCACCAGGCCATGGGGGTGACAGCTCCGGCAGGGTGACAGCGGCACTCCTGGGGTGTCACAGCATGGGGTGACAGGGATACGCAGGGTCCTCTCGTGTCTGTGGCCACCACCCCATCCTGGGGCCCCCACTGAGCCCATGGGGGCACAAATTGTCACGGGTGGGGCCAGGGGCTGTGTCCAGCCTGCACACGCTGTGGCCAAGGCTGCACCAGGGGACAGGAGGGGACAGACAGGGGGAAGAGCGGGGACGGGACTGGGGAGGGGATGGGGCAGGAGCAGGGCGCGGGACCCCGGCCTTTCCTCTGCCCCCCATGCTCGGGGACAGCTCGTCATCCCCCGGTGCCCACCAGCACTGGTCCCCATCTCACCGCAGGGCTGTGGGCAGTACGGGGTGGGGGGTGACAGGGTGCCAGGGGAAGGGAACAGCACCCTCTCTGGGGAGGACAGGACCCCCCCATGGCACCCCAGCCTCAGCCCTGGGAAGGGACCCGCCACCGAGGTGCCGAGCCCGACCTGGGACCCCAATGGGGAAGGTGCTGGGGGTCACCCCGTGCCCCCATCCTGCTGCGGGGTCCCCACACCCTGTCCTTGCAGGACCCCCGCCCACGTAGCCATACTGCGCCGGGCGGGCACAGGAGGGGTCTGGGATGGGGCGAGGGGGGTGCAGTGGGGTGCCACGGGGGTGCTGCAGTGGGGCTCACCCCACCCATGGCCACGTGTGCCGCGGCAGGGCGCTGAGCTGCTGAGTCAGGCGGGAGCGTGGCCAGGGGCTCGGCCTCGTGCTCTTGCACAAGGCGCCGGCGCTGCTGCGGTCAGCAGGATCCCCCACCGCCCCTTGGACCCGCCGTCAACAGCCTCGGCCGGCCCGGCCACTGCTGGCCACCACGGGCCACTGCTGGCCACCACGGGCCACTGGCTCCCCGGCTCACGCCCGTGGTCCTCTCCGCTCCATGGGGCTCCGGCCGGTGATGGGGTGGGAGCCCCTCTGTGAGGATGCTCCCACAGGCCCCGTGTCCCTGGTGGGGCCATGGCCGGAGCCGGGCTCTGCCCGGGGGGCACCGCGCACCCCCAGAAAGGTGCAGAGGGAGCCCAGCCACGTCTGACTCTGGAAGCGCTTTAGTGGGGGGTCCCGTGGGGCAGGGCGGGGGGCACGGGGCCAGGCAGTGCGGTGCGGCGACCCCCCCTCACCCGTAGCTGTGGGGGCTGTTGGGGTTCATGGGGGACGAGTCCTGGCGGCCCGACTGGCCCATCAGCTGCCAGAGGCGGTGGCTCAGGTTCTGCACCTGGCAGGTGCCCAGCACGCAGCCCACCCGCAGCAGCTGCGCATGCTGCAGCCGCCCCGACGCATGCCGGCGGCCCCGCGGGTGCCGGGGGCCATGCCACAGGATGAGGCGGTGGCTGTGCCGGGGGGCCAGGCGGGCACCGTGCCGCGGTCCGTGCCGGGGGATGAGCTTCGGGTGGTGCCGCGGGATGAGCAGTCTGTGCCGGGGGGCCAGGCGGGCACCGTGCCGCGGGGCAAGCCGGGGTCTGTGGCGTGGGATGAGCTTCAGGCCGTGCCGCGGGACGAGCGGTCTGTGCCGAGGGCCGCCGGCGGGCTGCAGCAGGGCGGGGGGCCGCGGTCCTGGGTGGTCTCTGAGGAGTGGGGCCGGGGAGGGTCTCCGGTCCGGGGGCTCCCTGCAAGAGAGCGGCAGTGGGGTCAGCAGCCGGGGGGGGGGTCAACACTCAGCGGGCAAAGCCGCAGCACCCCGGGCAGGGGGGGCTGCATGGCACCATGACACCAGGGTTAAACGTGCTGGGGGTGCCATGGTGGGCATGGGGGAGGCAGCCCCCCCAGCCCAGCCACAGGCTGGGGCAGCTCACCTGCCCGTCCCGGCTGCTCTGCCCGGCTCTGCCCAGTGCCCTGGGCCTGCCGGCGCAGGAGGAGGCGGTGGCAGCGGCAGCCAGGGAAGGGGAGCTGCTACCTGCAGCCGCACACGTACTCCATGCTCCGGCGTCGTGCTGCAGCGGCAGGGCCGGCAGGAGCTGCCTGCCACAGCCAGGGCTGCAGCCCGGGGCCAGCCCTTCCCATCCCAAACCAGTGGGGCTGGGACACCCCGTCCCCCCCGTCCCCTCCTGTCTTGCTGAGCTCCCCGGCCAGAAGGGACCCCCAGGGCCCCCCACAGCACCGTGTGACCCCTGCCAGCCCCACAACAACCCACAAGCACAGGCACCACTGGGGCTGTGTGGGGTCCCCGGGGTCCCGGGAGCGCTGACCCTGCTGCCCCCACTAAGGATCCCCCCGGGGTGCCCAAATAGGGACCCCCCCGCCACTGCCGGCTCCAGCACAGCCCAGGTCGGCCTCCCCCTGCGGAGGAGCCGGTGACCCCACACCGGTGTCGGGCACCCACCGTGGTGGCCCCGGGGCTCTGCCACCCGCAGCCACCCCGGTTCGCTGCCCAGGAGGAATCCGCAGCGCCCGGGCGGCTGCGGGGCTGGGACGTGGCACGGGCAGCACTGGCGGGAGCCCCTCTGCTGCCTGCGCCGGCCCTGCCTGCGCACGGGCATGCAGGGTGGCACCCCGCACCGGCACCCGCCGCTGCGCCCCCCGGCCCGAGCCCCCGCGCCCCCCTGCACACGTGTCCCTGCATGCACCCCCCCTTCGCTACCCGTGAACACACACGGTAACCCCTGTACACGCGGGGGCACACGCGTGTCCCAGCATGCGCACACGCATGCACAGTGACTCCCTCTATAACCCCTGTACACACACAGTACACCCACGGCCCCGGTGTGCGTGCAGACACGCACGCGGTGACCCCTGTACACACGCATGTTCCAGCATGCACACACTCTATAACCCCTGTACACACGCAGGCACACGCGTGTCCCAGCACACGCATGCACACTCACACCACACTCCCCCAGCCCGGCGTGCGTGCGCACCCACGGCGTCACCCCGGTGCAGGCGCAGGCAGCCACACCGACCCCCCCTGCCCCCCATTCCCCCACCGCCCAGGGCCACGGGGACACCGGGGTGCCAGAGGGCTCAGCCGGGTACGGCACAGCCGGGTCGAGGCCGGACGCCACTTGGCCACGAGCCGCGGGAGCGGGGACAGAGGCCAAATTCCTCCGGCCCTGCAGAGACGGGAAGCACCGGGGGGGGCCGGCAAGCGCCCGCTGCCCCTTCCCGTCCTGGGACATGTTTACAGGAGGCAGCCGGTGCCCGGAAACACCGGCAGCCTCGGCCTTCCCGTCCCGGTGCTGCCCGGGCCATGGCACGCGGGACTTTCCCAGCCGGCTCTCTTGCTGGCAGCTCCGGCACTGCCGGCCCCCCAAGCCAAGAAGCCCCCCGTGCCAGTGTCCCGCGGGATGGCTGCCGGCTGCGGAGTTCCCCTCCATCCCCACACTTGGCTTCTGCCCCGGCTTCACCCCAGCTGGCCCCGGCACGGCGTGCGCCCGCCTCGGCTGAGCTCCCAGTGCATCCGGCTGCGCGTGGGATCCTATGGGATCGCTGCTGCTCTGGCTTCCATGCCTGGTCCTGGGGCTTTGTGAGCCTCGCCGGACACGCCGTGGGGCACCCACCGACCCCAGGGCTGCCGCTGGCTGCACCGCACGGCCCCCCCAGCTCCCACAAGCGGTTCCCGTGCAGCTCCCAGCCTCCTCCGGCTTCCCCCCCCCCCCTCCCCGCTGCTGCCCACCCCGTTCCCACGGCCTTTGCACCGCTGCAGAGCGACACCCACGCTCCCCGGCTGCGGGCACCCGCGCCTGCGCCCCGGGCACCCGTGTGGCGGGGTCCGGCCTGACAGCACCCCGCTGCAGAGGCGCAGAGCTTCCCCCCCTCCCCGGGACCCCCATGCCTCAGCACCCCCCGTCCCGGGGACCCCCACGCCCCGGCCCACAGCAGACACAGCTGCGGCCGTGCTATCCCGCAGCGGCAGCAGGAGCTGCCCGGTGTTGGGGTGCCCCGGCCCCCCCCATCCATCCCCGCAGCAGGACGTGGCCCTGTGCACAGCCTGGGTAGGGCCCCCCCCTGCACCCCCGGGAGCTGCGCTGACGGCTGCCTGCGGCGCCAGGCAGGAGCCGCTCGCAGATCCCTGCGGAGCCAGACGCAGGCTTCCCACGGCGCTGGGCACAGCCCAAACCCGCTCCTCAAGCAGCAACATGCACGCCTGGGGAGCCCGTGCACGCACACACGCACACCCGCAGAGCCTGTGCACGCACACACACGTGCACATACGCACGCGTGCACATACGCACACGCGACGCCCGCCTGAGGTTCAGTCCCGACCCAAGGTGCCTCCTTCAGCAGGAGATCTGGGCAGGAGATCCCGGCACCCCGCAGCCCCCACGGGCAGCCGCAGCCCCCCAGCCACCCCTTGCCTTGCACACGCGTGCAGCTGCACGCACCTCGGCACACGCGCGCCGTGAGTTCTTGCGCACGCACGCTCTCCGTCACGGCGTGAACAGAAACCTCGTCCAGCCCTCGCACACCCGCGCACCCTGCCCACCGCACGCATGTGGGTACGGCTCTGGCCCCGGCACCCTCCCAAACCTGCGGGTCCTCGCTGTCCCCCGCACGCTGCGTCCCCGCAGCCCTGGCCGCATCCTGCTCCCTCCCAGCAGCGTTCCCCCATTCCCACCGGGATGCAGTGGGGCCGGGGACCCCTCGCCTCGTCCCCCCGGGTCCCCGCCAGCACAGGCACGGGACACGCAGCAAGGACAGGGTATCCGGGGCATCGTCCCCCCCGGGGAACCTGCCCACAACCTGCCGCCAGCACGAGGGGCTTCGGTGCGGGGCCGTGCGTCCCCTCCCGCCGTGGGGACAGCAGGACACACAGACGCGCTGCCAGGCTGGGCCCGGCCTAAACCTCCCCAAGGGAGCCGGGGAGAGCAGCCAGCGGGACAGACGGACACGGGCTGCCCGGCGGAGGCTGGGGCAGGAGCCGGCCCCTCGGGCTCGGCTGAGCGGTGGGCATGGAGCCCCCCCCACGGGGGCTTGGGGCTGTGGGGCCGGGGCACATCGGAGGGTGCAGGGCTGGGTCCCGGGCAGGGGGGCACCCCTGACTGCCCCACACAAGGGTGTGGACAGGGGGACACAGAGCCACCCCACGCAGAGCACCCCTGCCTGCACCTGCACAGGGGGGCGGGCAGGGGGGCACAGAATCACCCCACACAGGGGGGCATAGAGCCACCCCACACAGGGGGGCAGGCAGGGGGTCACAGAGCTGCCCCACACAGGGGGTCACAGAGTCACCCCACGCAGGGGGGCAGGCAGGGGGTCACAGAGCTGCCCCACACAGGGGGTCACAGAGTCACCCCACGCAGGGGGGCAGGCAGGGGGGCACAGAGCCGCCCCACATAGGGGACCCCTGCCTGCACCTGCACAGGGGGGCAGGCAGGGGGTCACGCAGCCGCCCCATGCAGGGGGGGGCGGGCAGGGGGGCAGAGAGCCGCCCCACACAGGGGATCACGGAGCCACCCCATGCAGGGTGACAGGCAGGGGGGCACGGAGCCGCCCCACGCAGGGGGGCACAGAGTCACCCCACGCAGGGGGGGTGGGCAGGGGGGCACAGAGCCGCCCCACGCAGGGGATCACAGAGTCACCCCACGCAGGGGGCAGGCAGGGGGTCACGCAGCCGCCCCACGCAGGGGGCCGGGCAGGGGGGCACAGAGCCGCCCCACGCAGGGGGGCGGGCAGGGGGTCACGCAGCCGCCCCACGCAGGGGGGCGGGCAGGGGGGCACAGAGCCACCCCACGCAGGGGGCCGGGCAGGGGGGCACAGAGCCACCCCACGCAGGGGGCCGGGCAGGGGGGCACAGAGCCACCCCACGCAGGGGGCCGGGCAGGGGGGCTCAGAGCCACCCCACGCAGGGGGGCGGGCAGGGGGGCGCGGGGTCCCGGCTCACCTGCGCTTGGGCGAGCGGCCGTCGGGCAGGGGCAGGCAGGCGGGCAGCTCCAGCAGACACAGCACCAAGCTGATGCAACCCAGCGCAACCGGCGCCGGGGCTCTCATGGCGGGGCCGCGCCGGGGCAGCGGCTGCGGGGCTGCGGGGAGAAGAGAAGGGCTCGGGGCTGCGCTCGGCTCCGGGCTCGGCTCCAGCCCGCCCGCTCCCGTCCCGTCCCGTCCCGTCCCGTCCCGTCCCGCAGCCCGGGGGAGGCGGTGCGGGGTCCCCAGGGGGTCCCGAGGGGTCCCGGCCGTACCTGGGCGGGACGCGGGGCTCGGGGCCGGGGCTCGGGGCCGGGGCTCAGCTCGGGTCCGTGCCTCGCTCGGCGCTGCCGCTCCCCGCCCCGGCCCAGGTTAAATATCGCCGGGCTCGGCGCGGCGCGACGGGCGAGGAGGAGCCGAGCGGCCGCGGGAGGAGCCACGGGCGGGGGCAGCCCCGCACCGGCCCCGCACCGGCCCCCCCGCCCCGCTGCCCGGCGCCCGCCCGGCCCCGCCGCCGCTCCCGGCCCCGCCGCTCCCCCAGCGCCGCCCCCGGGAGCCGCCCGGAGCGGGGCCGGGACGGGACGGGCTGGGCTGGGGTGGGGGGGGTCGGGACGGGATGGGGGACCCAGGCGGGGGGAGTGGGATGGGGATGGGATGGGGCTGGGATGGGGCTGGGGGGGCGGCCCGGGGGGGCCGGGACGGGATGGGGGACCCAGGCGGGGGGAGTGGGATGGGATGGAGCTGGGATGGGGATGGGGAGGCGGCTCGGGGGGGCCGGGACGGGATGGGGGACCCAGGCGGGGGGAGTGGGATGGGGCTGGGATGGGGATGGGGAGGCAGCCCGAGGGGGCCGGGATGGTCTGGGGGACCCAGGCGGGGGGGAATGGGATGGGATAGAGCTGGGATGGGGATGGGGGGGCCGCCCGGGACGGCCGGGACGGGATGGGGGACCCAGGCGGGGGGAGTGGGATGGGGATGGGATGGGGCTGGGGAGGCAGCCGGGACGGGATGGGGACCCAGGTGGGGGGGAATGGGATGGAATGGAGCTGGGGGGGCGGCCCGGGGGGGCCGGGATGGGCTGGGGGACCCGGTCGGGGGGAGTGGGATGGGGCTGGGGGAGCCATCCAGGGAATCTGGGCTGGGGCTGATGGGGGGGCTCAGGGTACCCCCCAGCACCCACACCCTGGGGCTGGCAGCGGTAGCGGGGGCCAGGCCAGGCGGTGCTGGGCCCTGCCAGGCCCCGGGAGCCGTGCTGTGCCACGTCGCGCCGCGCTCAGCCCTGCCAAGCCCCGCTGCGTGCCTCCCGCCTGGCACCGCGCAGCGCCCCGGGGAGCGGGGCCCCTGTCCCCAGGGGCACCCCGACACCCCCCATCCTGTGCCCCGCATCCCGCTGCCATGCCGAGGAGCTCGGGGGGACAGAGCCCCCCATCTCCGCTCGCTGCTCCCCACACTCGCCGGGCAAACCCAGGCTGGAGGGCCAGGGCCGCATCCTGCCTCCCTTGCCTTCTGTGCGGGGAAGCCCAGTGCAGCCCAGTGCCCCCAGCTCGGCCAGCCCCTCCTGCCCCACCTCTGCCCCACGCTGCTGGGGAGCCCTGTCCCCGGGGGGGGTGCAGCACCCTGGCACCCCCCCGGCGCTGCAGCCGGCATCCGGCACAGCCCGCGAGCCGCTCTCCGGGGACGTGCGCCTGCACGCACCTTCTCCCAGGGCTAATTTAGGTTAATGTTTTTAAACATCACATGTGGCCTTTTAAAACAATTAAGGAATGTAATCCGCAGAGGTCAGACCAGTCCCGGCGCAGCTCACCGAAACCGGGGGCGGTGGGGAGCCGCTGCCAGCGGTGCCCGGGGGGTACGGGGGGTGGCAGGCGTTGGGGCTCAGGGCTCTCCCGGGGTGCTGCTCCTCCAGCCGGGCAGCCAGAGCTCAGCAGGGGAGGGGTCCCCGCCAGACCCCCTCGTCAGGACCCCCCGCCTCCTGCTCTGGGACGGGGCCTGGGTGTCCCCGGTGTCTGTGGTGCTGGCACCGGGACAGGGCAAGGAGCCCCCAGCACCCCAGGGTGTCGGAGCCGGGGTCCAGGCCCCAGGGCAGGGGTGCCCGCGCCCCCTCCCCTGCCCGCTCCCCCTGCCGCGGCCTCCCCAGGCCGAGGGGCCGGGGGCCTCCGCGTGCTCCGAATCGCTGGGATTCTTCCGCATTATCAGGACACAAAGGCTTCAAACAGCCGGTCCCCGTGCAGGGGGATTTGCGGCAGCACCTGATCATGGGGTGGTGGGGACGGGATGGGGGGGCGCGGGGAGAGACAACCCCCCCAAGTGGGTCTGAGGGTCCAGCCCCGGCCTGAAGCGGCACAGCTTTCCCCCACGGCCGCAGTCCCTGGCTCTCCGCGCATCTCCCCGGGGGGAATTTCTGCGGCGTGCCGAGCTCTTCCGCTTGTTTGTTGCTGGATTATCCCAGAGAGAGAGAAACCCGGCACGAAAACAGCGCGGCAGAGCTGCGGGCGGGGGCACGTGGGGCCGAGCACCCAGCACAACCCCGGCACGGCACACGCTGCTGCGGGACACCGATGCACCGAACTCCTGCCCAGAGCCCGCTGCCACCGCAGCATCCCCATGGGCCATGCCCCGGTGGGATGTCACCCTATGGTCTCCGTGGCTGAGCCCCGGCACAGCTCTGGCACGGTGTTGCCACGGCAAAACAAACCCCAGGCAGTGCCATGCCATGCGGTGCCGGGGGTCCGGGCTGGCGCTTGCCCCCAGGCACCTCCTGGGACCCGGTGCAGGTCCCCGTCCGGACCCTGTGCCAGGCAGTGCCAGCCACTGCCACCCCAGGGACAAAGCTGGGTCACCGGGGTCAGCAGCACGGGCATGAGCCGGGGCGGGAGGAGGGGGCTCTGGCTAATTAGCGTTTGCTTAATGCAGGTTACCTGGGGGGAGCAGCCCTCGCTGGCCAGTCGCCCCTTCCCACGCCATGGGGCGGAGAGCGTGGGGCAGGGGGTGAGCGGGAGGCCGGGGCTCGGCTGGGACCCCGGCACGCCTCGGCTCTGCAGCTCCGAGAGCCACTGCAGACAGAGGAGCAGCAGGAGCAGCAGCAGGAGCAGCAGCAGGTCTCTCCACCAGCCCCTGCTCCGGGCGTGCACGCTGCCCCAGGCACAGGGCAGAGGCCCGGCTGAGCGCCCGCGCTCCCGCAGCAGGGGCAGAACCCGGCTCCCTGCCCTCCGCGGGGGATCACCGCTCCTGGGTGCTGGGAAGGACCCCGGATCCTGCTTCACCGACCAGCTGTGCTGGATCCGGCCGCCGGCCCGCAGCCATCCCAGCAGAGCTCACCACGGCGTCGGGTAACCCGGTGTCCAGGCTCACCTGCACCTGGTGCCGTGCCACGGCCGGACCAGCACCGGGAGCTGCCATCGCCTGGCCGTGCCGCAGTCAGACCCGCACCGGGAGCTGCCATGGTCTGGCTGTGCCATGGCTGGACCCGCACTGGGAGCTGCCATCGCCTGGCCGCGCCGCAGCCGGACCCACGCTGGGAGCTGCCATTGCCTGGCTGTGCTGCGGCTGGACCCGCACCAGGAGCTGCCATTGCCTGGCCACGCCACAGCCGGACCCGCACCGGGAGCTGCCATGGTCTGGGTGTGCCATGGCCGGACCCGCACTGGGAGCTGCCATTGCCTGGCCGTGCCACGGCTGGACCCACACTGGGAGCTGCCATTGCCTGGCTGTGCCGCAGCCGGACCCGCACCGGGAGCTGCCATCGCTCCGGCCACCCTGGCTCACTGCTGGGGACGGGCAACGCTTGCCCTCTCCCACTCTCCTCCTCCTCCTCAGGAGCCTGGCTTCCAGCCATGGGAATCAATTGCTAAGTTTCAATTAGCTTAATTGCCTCCTGGCTGAGGCCCCGGGGGAGGGCGGGGGCTGCGAGCAGTGACTGCAGCCCCGCTCCCGTCTCCCGCTCGCCGAAACGCGCTTTTGGGGGCAGGTGCGTGGAAAAGGAGTGGGGTGGGCTGCACCCCCGGCACAGCCCACGAGCACCCGCTGCATCCCAGGAGGGATGGGGAGGGGGAGGCCAAGCGCGGTCCCTGCACCCTCCCTGCCCAGCGGTCCCCCGGGCAGGGGCTGCACCCCGAGGGGCTGGCACCCCATCCCTGCGCCCCTCTGGGACCCTCGTGGCCACGTCCCCTGGGACCCCGGCCAGCCCCGGCACTCCGGCTGGCAGCATCGTCTGGGCGGGTGGCAGAGCGTGGGGTGAAGGGGGCTGCCCAGGGTGGGGGACCGGAGCCACAGAGCCCCTGCCCCAGCTGGCAGCGCCATGGCCCCGCGTGACGCAAGCGAGCAGGAAGGTAAACATGCCTTTACCGCAGCTGCCGGGCCAGGAGTGATGGGTGCAGGAATGGGTGGCACCCTGCCCCGGCCGCGCTGAATCACCCACGCTCGCAGCGGGGCACCCGGGGCTTCTCCTGGTCCTCACCTGAGCGCTGTGCTTCGCCCCACGTCATGGCTTCACCCCTTGTCACGGCAGAGCCCCCCATCATGGCGAAGCCCCCCCATCCCAGTGGAGCCCCCCACATCATGTCTGAGCCCCCCCGTCAGAGCAGAGCCCCCCCGCACGGTGGCTGACCCCCAGATGTGGGGCAACGGAGGGGAGCTGTGCATGCTGGGGAGGGCTCACTGGGGAAATCCCCACCGAGGTGGGAATTTGGGGAGCTCTCCCAAGGAAACCCGCCAGCGGCCTCCGCCAGGGAGGGAACCGGCGGCAAACGCCCTGCCAAAACCCGGCCGCTCACGGCACATCGCCCGGCTGACAGAGATGCCCCGTGGTGAGTGGTCTGCCATCTGAAACGCACCCACCGCCTCCAAGCACCCTGAGCACCCACATTGCCAGCTCCCGGCTGCACGCACAGCATCACAGTCCCGCTGCCGGCTCCGTCTCCGCCACCCTGCCTGCTGCTGCTGCTGCTGCTGCCTGCGCCCTCCCGGCCCCCCGCCTGCATCCCCGCTCCTTCCAGCAGTGCATGCATGGCAGGGACCCCCAGCCCCGCCAATCCCCCCCCCCAATAGGGCTGGGGCAGGTGCTGAGCCCCCCAAGGGCGCGGGACGATGCCCGACCCCAAGGAACCCCAGGGAGGGGGGCCAGCCCGGGGCTGTGCCGGAGCATCCCTGCCCTGCCGATCGCTCAGCCGGGGAAGCGGGATGGAAAGCGAGGTGAGGGGGTTCGCTGGCGTCAGGGTGATGGGGAGAGCGGCCGGAAGAGCGCGGGGTGCCATACCCACGGGCTCCGGGTCCATGTCCCTGGCCAGGGAAATGGTGGCAGAGCCGCTCCGACACTGCATCACGGCCACGGGAAACAGCCAGAAATAGCCGGGAGAGGGGAGAAATGCATCTTCTGGCCCTGCAAACATGGGGAGTGTCCCCAGCGTCTCCAGTGTCCCCAGCAACCCCAGTGCATCCATAGTCCTCAGGGTCCCCAGCATCCCCAGCGTCCCCAGTGTCCTCAGGGTCTCCAGTGTCCGGAGCATTCCCAGCATCCCCAGTGTCCCCAGCGTCCTCAGGGTCTCCAGTGTCCAGAGCATCTCCAGCGTCCCCAGCGTCTCCAGCGTCCCCAGGGTCTGCAGCATCCCCAGGGTCCCCAGCGTCCCCAGGGTCCCCAGCATCCCCAGGGTCCCCAGCGTCCCCAGCATTCCCAGTGTCCCCACCATCCCCAGCGTCCCCAGCATCCCTGCAGAAGGGACCAGCCCCGGGGAAAGCAGGGAGACTGGCACAAAGCACGGTTGGTGAGACAAGGGCTGGCCGAGGTGTGCGGGGCAGGCAGCGGTGGGGCACTCGCCCGGGTGCTGGGGGGTCCCACTGCCCGTGGGCTCGGGGACATCGGCAGGTTGCTGGGGCCGGGGGCTGTGACCAGGATCCGTCCCTCCCCCAGCACCCGCTCCCGGCTTTGCTGTTCGGCATGGGACAGCTGTGGAGGGCAGCCCTGGGACCCAGACCCCCAGGTAGGGGTGCAGCCTGCAGACCCCCTGCCCTCCGCCACAGGGGTGGGCACCCCAGCACAGCCCCTGGCCCTGTGTCACCCCCTCCGAGCGGGGCTGGGCCCCCCTCTAGCAGCAGTGGCCATGGGGCCACAGGGAGCCCATGGCCACGTGGCACCCATGGGTGCAGCGAGGCTGGGGACCCACAGCTCGGTGGGGAGGCGTCAGGCCTGGCATCACCCACACCATGGTGGTCCCGCAGCATGCACCCAGATGGGTGTGCCCCACCGCAGGATCCGGCCCCATGGCGGTGGCTCAGGACATCGGGGTGTTGGGGCAGGTTGGCTGCGGGGCTGCTCCTGCCCTGTGGAACCGGGGCTGCGGCCGTCCCCGGGGGCACCGCGGGCAGGGAGCCAGGACTGTGGCCGTCCCCGGGGGCACCGCGGGCAGGGAGCCAGGACTGCCCACCGAGCCCCAGAGCACCCAGGACTTACAGCCGTGCTGGAAGCAGCTCACGGCCCAACCCTGGGAGGGTCCCGGGCGTGCAGCTGCGGCTGGGGTCTGCATGTGCTATGGACCCATGGGCACACGCCCCTGTGCCTGCCCCCGCTGCCACCGCAGGTCCTGCGACACCCACTGCCACCGTGGCCCCATGGGCAGGCACGACCACGGCCCGCTCAGCCGGCACTGATTGCCGCCGGTGCCCATCGCTGCCGGCGGCCCCGCACCCCTTCCATCCTGCCGCAGGGCAAGATGCACCCCATGCACATCTCGCCCTCGGGTGCTCCCACGGCAGCTCAGCCCAATTTCCCTGTTCCCACCATCCGGCACCGCTGATGTCCCACGTCCCCGCCGTCACCCTCTGCGGGGAGCTTCCCGCTGCCCTTCCCCAGGGCCGTCCCCGGGCTGCTGCCCTGCCGGCAGTGGGACAGTTGCCTTGGCGCATCCCCTGGCCCCACGCCGCCATCCCACAGGATTGCACCCGGAACCTCGTCCCCAGCGGGTCTCGCCCGACCTGTGTCCTTTCCCCGTCTGCCAGCTGCCACAGGGCTGACCTCGCTGCCTCCAAGCTGGGTCTGGGCTGGGATCCGGCCGTGGCTCCAGTGCCAGTGGGTGCCCACCAGCCCCGCGGCCCCGGCAGGGCTGGCACCACCGTTGGAGCAGGAGGGTTTGTCCATGGCAGCACCCGGCCCCGTGCATGGGGATGCAGGAACGCAGGGATGTGGGGATGTTGGGATGGCCACGCCGGTGCCAGACCCACAGCCAGCCCTGTGGATCGGGGACGCAGCCCTCGGCACGGCAGTGGTGGAGCCCCGGGGCTGGGAGATCCGGCACAAGCCCTGGAAAGAGGCCGAGGGCTGAGCAACGCCGGTGCGGGCGCAGGGCACGGGCACGCTGAGCTGGGCAGCACGGGGACACCTATGACTCGGTGCCACCAGGGACCCACTGCCCCAGCACCGTGGGACCCAGTGTCCCCTGTGCCGTGGGTCCGTGTCCTGGGGTGGGGTCTGCACAGCAGCACGGTGCTGCCCTGGCACGGGAGCTGGTGGTGGCCCAGCGTTGGGGAGTAGTTTGCGGTGGCTTGTCACGGCACGGCACGGCACGGCTCAGGGCACGCAGCACCTCCCGCCGGGCTGGCACCCAGGGGGTCCCCAGCCACCCCCACCCCAGCACCCCGCGTTGGAGCTCACAGCCCCGGGCCAGGACCGGGGTGTCCGACCGCCTCTGCCCTCACGCCCCACGGTGCAGCCTGCTGTGGCCGCGGTGCAGCGGGGCGCAGGGGAGCAGCGGCAAGCTGGCAACGCCGGAAAGCAAAGCCAAGGGGGGAGCTGTGGGGAAGAAAACACCGACACCCCCGTTATAAACCGGGGTTCATCCCGATTCGCCCTGGGGAGGGTGCCCCCACCCACTGCCCCACACGGTGTGACTGGCAGCGCTTGTCATCGGCGTGGCACAAGCCCCGGGAGGAGCGGTGGTGGCACTGGGGCTGGTCCAGCCGGCACGTGCCTGTCCTGTCAGGGGGCTCTGGTGGGACCCCACAGCGGTGCCCAGGGCGGGGAGGCGGGGGCCGGGCCGGTGCCCGCGGCACGGAGCTGCACATGCCCTGGCACGCAGCAGCCGGTGATGCCGGGGCGGCAGGAGGTGCAAGGGCCGTGCAGGATTGCATCACGCCCGCGTCGGCCGGGGAGTGGGGGTGCAGAGGGGACCCCACTCTCTGGGGACCTGCCGGGGCCGGCTGTGTCCTGCATGCTGGGCGCCCCTCCCAACTTGGGGGGCCCCCAGGGACACCGGGGAGGGGGAGAGGCCGTCTGCCAAAGTCTGCCCAGCCCCGGCATCCGCTGCCCACGGGGTCCCGCAGGATCCGGCCCAGCCCTGGCACCCGCTGCCCGCAGGGACCCACAGGATCCAGCCCAGCCCCTGCACCCCCTGCCCGAGGGGACCAGAAGGATTTTTTTCTACATCCCATAGTTCTACTCCCCTATTTCTATGTCCCAAAGGCCTTTTCTCCGTCCCCTCTGCCCCCAGATATTCCCCGTGCCCTGCTGCAGCTGCTCCCCTAAGCGCTGGGCACGCGGGGGTCCGGCCGAGGGGAGCCCCCAGGGGGGCTGGGGAGCTCCCGGGGCCGCTGCTACCCACTGGGTTTGGCACCGCCGGGCTCTGCCGGGCTGGCAGCTGCCCGCAGGCAGGGCTGACCCGCTCCCGCCTTCCCTCCGCCGGTGCCCGGAGGGGCAGCGTGTGCCCGGCTCAGGGGCCGACATCGGGCGGTGCCAGGCTGCCCCCCCATCCCGCACGCACCCCACGTCCCGCTCCCGCGTGGGAGTGGGAACAGGGATTTTCTCCGATGAATCATCCCCCTCTCCGGCACTGGCCGTGCCGCGGCATGTGCCCGCCGTTCCCACTCACCGCGGGACGGTCATGGCCGTGGGCAGCCATGTGGCGGGTCCTGCTCCCGGACCCCCGGCCACGTGCCCGGGCCCCGGCACAGGGGAGCTCCGGGGCATAGCCGTGGGACGGGACGGGATGGGACAGGATGGGATGGCCACGCCGCAAGTAGGGGCTGCCACTGCGGCTGGCGCTTCGGCTCTCAGGCCGGTGGCACCGCAGGGCTGTGCCAGGGCACACTGCTGCTGGCACCTCTGGCATGCCGCGTACCCTTGGCCCTGTCCCGGCAGCTGGGCTTGTGCCGGGGCGGCTGCAAAAGGACGTGGGCCCTGGGTGCCGGTGGGAGCTGCGGCGACCAGGGACGACCAGGATGGACTGAGTGCCCCAGGAGGGATCGGCACCGGCACCGGCACCGGCACTGGCACCAGGCCCTGCTGCCGGACAGGCGCTGCCCGCACGGCTGTGGGGCTGCCTCCCGGCGCTCCGAAGGCCTGATCCTGGCTCCGGCCGGCCGGCTGTGGGCTCGGGACCCCATCCTCATGGGACCACCGAACCCTGCGGCATCTCCCGCTGTCAACGGGGGTGAGCGGCTGCACAGCCCCCCCGTGTGTGTCCCGGCACCCCACGGGGGACGGGGTCACCGTGTCCCAGGATCCCGTCCCTCCGGGGGGGTGCACACCCGGGGGGGCTGCGCACACCAGTGGGGGCCGTGCGTAACGGGGGGGCCGTGCACAGCTGAGGGGGGCGGGGGTCCCTGGGGACCAGGGGCACCCAGTGGGCTCTGCACCCTCGGGGGTGACCACGTGCGTGGGGGCCGCGTGTGCCTGGGGGGGGCCGTACCCACCCGGGGGGGCCGTACCCACCCGGGCACCCTGGGGGGTGTACTCCCGGGGGGCTGTGCAAAATGGGGGGTGCATGCCCACTGCGGGGGGGGGGGGGGGTCGCACACGAGAGGGCCGTGGACACACGGGGGCTGCGGACACGGGGGGGGCCGTGCGCCCTGCGGGGGGTGTGGGGGGGCTGAGCACCCGGGAGGGGCGTTCCCACCGGGGGGGCGGTGTCCGTGCGCACCGAGGGGGCCCCGCACACGCGGGGCCCCGCACACGCGGGGGCTGTGCACAGCGGGGGGCCCCGCACACGCGTGGCCGTGCCCACCCGAGGGCTCCGCGCACACCCGGGCGGCCCCGGCACACGCGTGTCCGCGCACACCGCGGGTCCCCGCTCTCGCCTGGCTGCGCACACGCGGGAGGGGCCGCCAACACCGGGGGACCCCGCACACGCGTGTCCGCGCCCAGCGCGGGGCCGCGCCCCCCCCCCCCCGCCCCGCCCGGGGAACCCCCCGGGCCGCGGCCCCGCCCCCTCCCGCCGCGCCCAATGGGGTGCGGCGTCCCGCCCCCCGCGGCGGCGGCGGCGCAGGCGCAGTGGGGGCGGGCCGGGCCGGCCGCGCGAGGGGCCAAGATGGCGGCGGTCGGCGGGGAGCGCGGGCGGGCGGGGAGCGCGGCGGCGACGGCGGCGAGGCTGTGAGCGCTGGGAGCGCGGCGCAGCGGCCGCCGCCCCCGCCATGGCCCGCCTGGCCGACTACTTCGTCCTCGTGGGCTACGACCCCGGCAAGCGCGGTGAGCGGCGGCGCGGGGCCGGCGGGGGCGCGACCGCTGTCACTCGCCGCGGGGGAGGGGCGCGGGTGGCGTCGCGCGTGGGGCCGCGGGGGGTGGGGGGGCGGACGGGCCCACGCGGGGCCGCGCCGGCCGTGGGTGCGGGCCCGGGCCGGGACTGCGGGCCGCGCCCGCGCGACGTGGCGGGCGCCCAGCCGGGCCCGCGGGCGGGACCGGGGCCGGTACCGGGGGCGGCCGCTGCGGCCCGGCGGCGGGGGGGGGGGCCCGGCCGGGGCGGCGGGCAGCGGGGCGGCTGTGGCTGCCGCCGTCCTTCAACCGGTGGGGCTGCCCGCCCACCCCGGGAGGCGGCCGGGCCCGGGGCGCGGGACCGCGGGCAGCACCGGGCAGCGCCGGGCCGGGCGCAGGGCGCTTACCCCGGGCTGGTTCCCCCCCCGTGAAGCCCCTCATGGCAGGGCCGGGGGAGAAGCACCGACGCTGGGTGTGCGCGGCTCCTGCTGCCCCGTCCCCGGGGCTTACGGGCGTTTGCCCGTTCACCGGCAGCCAGAAACGTTTGTGCGTGGTTCTCCTAAATTACAGTTTCTGTAATTTTAGAGGCTGCCCTCCCGCCACCGTCGAGCCGTCACCTCTCCGGATGCGGCGGCTGCGTTGGTTTGGGGTGGGGGGTCCCTGCCCTCCGCTCGCTGGCATGTGGTGCGGAGGCTGCTCCCAGCCCGGCTCCCCCCGAGCGGCCCAAAACCCCCTCGGACGGGGACGAGGTCGGGCCCTGCTCGGTGCCGGGCTGGCTTTTGTCTCACACCGCTGCCTCGGAGGCTCCCGACCCAGAGGTCTGTTTAAAGACCTCGTCCTCGGCCCATGTCCGTTCTCATCTTCAGGTGCTGGGGTTGGTTGTCCTGGTCGCGGGGTTTGATTTGTTTGGGTTTCGGGGGCTCTTTCCATGTTGCTTTCTTCTGCCTTCCTGCACCCGACTGGTTTTGGTAAAAATGAGCTTTGTCAGCATTATAAACGAGGCTAGGTTTACTTAAAATAAGGACTTTCTTGCAGAACACACACCGAGAACATCTCTTCCCCAAATTGCACATTCACAGAAGCAGCAGCTGTTGGCTGGAATTGTTTTAAGTGTGCGCTTGGAGCTGATGGGAGGGAATCCTTTTCCACGCAGTGCCTGTTAAACTGTGGGTTTGATTATTATGGGAAGCTGTTGAGGCTGAGAGCTTAGTTAACGTTCAGAGCGGCTGCACGGTCGTACGGATGGGAGCGTTTGCGATGCTGAGTGCAGATCCCACCTCCCGTCACTGGTCCTGTGTCTCTCCTGTTCCAGAGCAGACTGGGGCTCCCCTGCGAAGGCAGGAGCTCTGGGCAGTGCAGCTCCACTAAAGGTCTGGTTTTGGGAAGGCATTTGGGCTGGAGAGCAGGCAGCCGGATGAGAGTTTTGGTGTTTTCCGAGTAATGTCTGATCACGTGGTGGAGTGTTTTATTATTATTATTGCAGGTGTCCTCTCCCGGTGTCCCAGTGTCCCGTAGCATTGGAGCGGGAAGGAGTGTCTCTCTCCCCCCGCTGTGCCCTTGGGCCATCTCCAGGCCGGACTCTGCCTGGGAGAGCTGCGGGAGGTGGGCTGCCCAGGGCTGCACTGTCTGGGGACAGATGCATCGGCCTCTCCGGGAGTGAATGGAGGGTTGGGGCGATGCTTTGCAGTTGTAGCGTCTTCGCCTCGCTTCTGAGTGCTGTCTCTGGGGCCTCTGAGCATTTCCTTCTGCACCCTCTTGCTCATCTTGGCCTCCCTCGTGGAGCTGCGGCTGATATTACAGCGTAAAACTGGTGGTGGTTCGTAGTGGTCAGTAACCGATCGGGTACGGTGGGCCTTATGGAGCGGGTGAGCTTGTGTATGGTCTTGTGTTCCTTGTCTTGAGACTCTGAAACCTGAGTTTCAGAAGGGAACAATAAATGTCACACATCTTCCTAGTATCATCTGAGACGTGTTTGGGGAAGACGGACAGTGCTCCGAGGAGAAGTGATTAATTGCAGTGAGGCATTAGAAAGGAAAGAGCTCACAATTAATGACTTGCATTCCTCTGATTAACTGTTCACTTCTTTTATTTTAAATCTCATCGGTAGCATACAGGCCAGAGGACCGAGCTGAACACGCTTGTGTTTGGGCTAGTACGGACCCTGGCAAAACACCCAGCCTTGACTTGAAAGCCATTAGTGGGTTTTGGCAGCATAAAAAGCCGCCACCAGCTGTGGCACTTGTCCGGTGTCCCAGTAAAAATGTGTCTGTGTCTGCCCTGGGCCTACCTGCCCTCAGCCGCCGGCCTCAGGTTTGAGAGGCCCTCGAACCAGAAGGCACAGGTACGGTGTTAGTAGCTCTGCTCCCAGCAAAGTGCTTTTAGACTGGAGTCCGGTTTTAATTAGCGATGTAGTTGAAAGTTGCAGGCCTTCCCTAGGTTGTGTTTCGGCTGAGCAGAGCTGCCCGAGGTCTGCAGGGCTGCTGCTTCCCCGTGACGGCGGATGGAGACCTCGGCACTGCCTTGGGGCCCGCGGGGGTCACTCTGCGGCCAAGAGCGTTTGCCCGTGGTAGGAAGCGGCTGTGATCTACTCTGCTTTGTACAACTCAGGGGGGCTTTTTGCCCTTGGCTGCTGGCACGGCAGAGAATTCAGCACCTCTGTCGGAGGCGGTCGACAGAAGACATGCAGCTGTCTTCCTCGAGCACGGCAAAACTATGAGGTGGGGAGATGTGTCCGGGACACCGTGGGGACCGTCCACTGCAGAGCCCGAGCCTCCTTTGCTGCTGAGATAACACAGTCACGAGTGACCTCGCCGGGGTGAGGTACCCAGGAGTCGGGGCATCCTCTGCCAGAGAATGACGCTGGCCAGCACCCTGTAAATGTCTGTTCTGGCCAGCGACAGCTTGAGCAAAACCCTTCCCCATCCCAGGTTGCAGGTGCCCGAGTGCTCTCCCAAGCTGTGTGACAGGCGGTTTGAAGTAAGACGTGTGTCTGAGTGATGTGCCAAACCCTCGTGAGCATCCCCGAGGATCCGTCCACTAGGGATGCGAAGATTGACTGATGCCAGTTATTTCATTTTTTGGGATCAATATGGCAACACTTATTCCCCGCGTGCTGTCCTGTTTTCACATTTCCCCTCCCTACAGGGACTTTAGATAAAGTTTGGAGGCAGGGCACGCCGCTCTCATCTGCAGGTGACTAATTGCTTTACAGGTTGGGTTAGTCTCTGCAGAACCGTAGCCTGGGTGGCAGGCTGCTCTGCCGCGGCCATGCCGTGCCGGCACCTCCCTGCCAGCTGTAAACAAACCAGGGCTGAGTGCTGGTGGGGGGAGACCCGCACAGCAGCCCGGGAGAGCTGGATGGGACCCCTGGCACGGGCAGGGAGGGGGCTCTGCTCTGCCCGCAGCCGGACGTGTGCGTGCAGCAGAGACATGTTTGCATGCGATGAGGTGCTGTGGCTGCCGAGGAGTTTGTGTGCCAGTAGGATTAATGGTCGGGCAGGGAGGGGTTTGCAGTTGGGGACGGTGAAAGGGGACGGTCTGCAGGGGTGGTGGGACCTGAGGTAGCTCTGCATCATCTCCAGAGGTAGAGTCACAGGATGGTTTGGGTTGGAAGGGACCTTTAAAGGTCGTCTAGTCCAACCCCCTGCCATGAGCAGGGACATCTTCCACTAGATCAGGTTGCTCAGAGCCCCATCCAACCTGACCTTGAATGTTTCCAGGGATGGGGCATCTACCACCTCTCTGGGCAACCTGGGCCAGTGTCTCACCACCCTCACTGTAAAACTTTTCTTCCTTCTGTCCCATCTAAACCTGCCCTCTTTCAGTTTAAAACTGTTGCCCCTTGTCCTGTCACTACAGGCCTTGGTATAAAGCCTTTCTTTCTTCTAAGCCACCTTTATATATTGAAAGGCCACAATAAGGTCCGCCCAGAGCCTTCTCTTCTCCAGGCTGAACGACCCCAGCTCTCTCAGCCTTTCTTTGTAAGGTGTTAACGTAGCTCAGTGCACTTTTGTGGGAACAAAACTGAAAGCAAGAGGGACGGGCTGAGGGCTGAGCGAGGCAGCAAGCGGGGTTTGGCAGAGCCAGTGTGGGGCTGCCTGGAGGCGTTGGGTGCTGTGATGGTGGAGTCCGGCGTGCCCGCAACGTTTGCTGGGGCTTACAGTCGGCGTCTGCTCCTGGTGCGGAGCGTTATCTTCCCAAAGGGGCCCGGTCCTCCCCGTCACAGGCAGACTCGTGACGCAGAGTCGCGATGACCTCTGGAAGCAGCGTCTCTGCTGGCGTTCTGCTCATCTGGAAGGATGTGAAAAAGAACCGTTAACTCTTTCAAGAAACGCGTTGTCTGGCTGTGAAGGTGGTGTCTTTGCGGTACAGCGTGAGATCCTCCAGCCGGCCAGTGTGACCGTGAGCTGGGCTGGCAGTCAGGCAGGCATCCAGTCGCTTTTCCTCCGGTTTTGCAAGCCACGCTCTGGTGTGCTGAGCCGCTGGGTTGCAGGGGTTGCTTCCAGGGAAGCAGAGCACCGACACGCTACAGCGAGCCGAGCTGTCTCACCAGGAGTTGCGGCTGCCTGACGCTGATGTTCGTGTGCCCCGGTCGGTTGTGACTGCAGCCACAGCTGCTGTGCACCGAGCCAGCTCCTGCGTCCATGCGCTTGTGTCGGGAAGGGGGCTGCATGCTTCCGGGGCTCCGGGTAAATGTATGGAGCTAAATGCGCCCCAGCAGCAAGAAATGGGTCTTTTCATATGTGAGTGTTTGTCATATTGTGTCATGATTGCTCACATTATTCTCTGTAAATGGATGTTTTTAAATCTCTTGGCTCTTATCGTTGATGCAGACAAATGACTGCTTTGCAAAGCCAGGACTTCTGGCTGTTTTTTGCCTCGGGATCCGGGAGGTTTTTTCTCTGTGTATCCCCCGTGGCCTGAGAGTCCAGAACAGCTCAGTTTCAAAACATGTTTAGCATGGATGAAGGGCTTATCTTAGAGTTTTCTATACGGAGCACTGAACGAGGCATGGCCCCTTCCCTGTGGGGATTTAGAAAACAAACAAACAAAAAAAGGGGGATTTAGAATACATGCATTTCTGAATAAGCCATTGATGATCTGCTGCTGTTTCTAGCTGTGTCCGAATTTGCAGCTGTCCAGCCCTCCCCAACCCTGCTGTTTCTGATCCAAAAATCAGATTGCTGCTGCTTTCCAAGGCCCGGACAGCCCGGGGTGGGTGCTGATTTTCTGCGAGGGGGTAGGGGCTAGTATGGAGGCTGGCGAGGCTGCTCAGAGGCCTCGGCTGAGCTGGGGAGGTTGCAGCATTTTCCGTATTCCTTTGCAGTTGAGCAGACTGGAGTGTCGTGCTACGTTCAGTGTATTCGTGCTGTACTGAAACATAGCTCCTTCAGAGTGCCTCACTGCTCCCGCAGTCGGGGCTGGGGTTTGGGCACATTAATTCTGGTTTTGAGCTTCCGTGGGAGGTAAGGGTGGATGTTGAGAGGAAACTGCCTCCGTGCTTGGTGCTGTCTCTTTCCGTGAAGTCTTTGACGCAGCTTCTGGTGGCGCAGGCCCCGTGCAGACGGTCTGAGGAACGAGGACGCAGGCGTGATGCGTCCTGCGCTCCTCCGAGGTGCTCGCAGCTCCTCTGCCTCTCACACTTTCACTGCGCAGCTGGAGCCTGTGCTTGGAGTGAGGAGCTAACGCTGAAAGCCAGAGAAGCTGAAGTAAACCCACTGGGCAGAGGAGAGCTCTCGCGGCTTGTCCTGCTACTGTCCCACCTGTGTTTTGAGTTGATTTTCAGCCTGAGAGTGCCAGGCTCTCTGCTGCTGCAAGATGTCCATGCAGCTCTCGCTGGTGGGAGGCATTTCTAACTGGCAGTAAAAATACGCTTCGCTCTGTCGTGCGTGGACCTGGCCAAGTGACTCATCGGTTTGACTCAGACCGGGCTCTTGTAACGCGCACATCTAGCAAGAAAACCCCTATACGTTGAAATGCCTCCAGTGGTTGCTAACAGTGAGCTCTGTTTGCTATATAAATATTTGCAGAGGGGACCTCGGAAAGAGAGGATGTAATCCCTGTGTACGCCACGTGCAAAGCTGCCTGCCTTCTGTCCGGTTACCTGGCTGCGTGAAACGAGAGAATGTTGCAGCCATCAGTCTGGCTGCCTGTCGAAGGGGGTCACCCTACCCCTGGCAGCCGCCAGCCCCCACGCCACAGCATCCCAGCCGCACCGGTTGGTCTGGGAACTGCAGCTCCTCTGATCCCAGATGCTCTATTAATACTTGTCTTGTTCTCTTTGAACTTTTGCCCAGGAAGAGAAGCTCTGTGTGCTGTGGATCAAAAACCAGGGAGTCGGATGCCTGACATTGACATGGGATTAGATCTTCCTTCAGCCAGCGCCAGGTCTGATGGATAGGTTGGTGGGTTTAGTGCAGCAGTGCCCTGTCTTCAGTAGGTCTCAGCACTTCCAGTTTCCTTGAGGTACTGTTGTAGATCAGAAGAGATTAATCCTGCGGTCGACATAAGATTCGTGAGACAGCAGGCCCTGAAAGCCATCATTTGTGCCATGTGGACTCTGCCGCCGTTTCTTCATGGCTGTGCGAGTCCATCTTGCTTGTCGGGCCAGCAGCGTCTTCTGCTGCCATCACGGGCATGCCAGCGCCTGCGTGGGCGCTGCCGGGCGATCGTCTCATGGCTTCTGAAACCTTCCTGCGCTTGCAGGGTCTGGTGAGCCCGTTGCTAGCCTGCACACGAGCTGCGGCTGCGCACGTGGCATGCTGACTGGCGTTGGGCCTTGCTTGGGTGCCCATTCCCTGCCGGGCTGCTGTCTGCACAGGAACAGCGAGGTGTCTCTTCTCTCCCCACCACCACTTCTCCCTACCCCATACCTCTTTCTGCGGCTGTTTCCTGTCGCTGCCGGTGCTTGGTTCAGTCGACGTGTGCCGGCAGCCTCTCCCAGAGGTGCCGGGGCAGCTGGAGCCCCTGCGGCTGTCTCATGCGGTCGGCAGCTCCGTTTCCCAAAGGTCACTGAGTGGGATGATGCTTTGAAACGGTCTAAATATGGCACAGGAAGCATCTCGGTGTAAAGCTTTCCACAGGCTCACCTCCGCAGTCGTAAACCTGCAATGTCGCTTGAGACAAGATGGAAAGTTCTCTCTACTGCATCTTGGGTGATACTCCTTTTTCATGGGGGAATAAATGTATTTTATATCAGTGTGGGATGAGTCGTTTTGGCCCGGGAGCAATACCTGTGCAGGATAAATTGGCACAAAAGCTTTAATGCTGTGGTCTAGTTGTTTCTCCCCCTTTGTGAGGATGCTCTCCCGTGGCCGCTGGATTTCATTGCCAGAAGCTCTTGTTGTTGTGACCGTCACCGAGAGCGTAGCTGGTGTTCACATGGCTGCGTAACACCTGTGTCACGGTTTCGGCAAAGTGGGTGAACGTGAGGAGGAAGCATCAGTCTAAAACATATGTTGTAACCAGATTCTTTAACTGTTAGTAATGTTTTGTTTACTGCCAGTGAGAATTTTGCAAATTTCTTTTTTATTTCTCTCACTTGAGCTCGTATTTATCTCAGTTTGAGCAGGAATCTGAAGACTTTGTTTGCAGCAAGTTGCATTTTCTCGTTTCTGGTGCTGGGATGCTAGGCTTGAAAAGCAGCTGTGGTTTTATGGACGCTAAAAACAAACAAAACCGACTTGGCCCAAGGTAGAAATGTGCCTTGGAGCTCCCCAGGCTGCCCAGCCGTGCGCCCTGTGGGAGCTCCCGCTGCGGAGCCAGGGCAGGAGGAGGTGTTCACCTTGAAAACCCCTTCAGTTCGGTTACCCCAAGATGCCTGGGGGGGGATCAGAGGAGCGGTGGGGTGGTACTGCTGAGCCGGGGGATCTTTTCTCTCCACCTCTTGCCATGATTGTGGCATGAAGCCTTCCGGGGCTGGGCTGCTTGTCTTTTCCTCTTTGTGGCTGTAAAGCTTTTGACCACTAAATACTCTTGTTACATCAAACCAGGCATTGAGAGCCTGCAAGCGCCTCGGGGCAGGGATCATCCTGCTTCTAGGAATGCATCTTTCCAATATCCAAAGTATGTCCATCCCTTCCAGTTTTGCAACTGGAAAAAACGAGGCAGAGAGGGTTTGGTGAAGGTGTTGGCAGCTACTGGTTGGTGAGATGGGGCAGACAGTGGAGGTCAGGGCATGTGGAAGAGCAGCATGTGAGGGCCCTTCGTCTCCCAGGAGCAAAGGCCTTTCTCTCGCACCGATTCAAATCGGTTTTTGTTTATGGTGTGGCTCAAAAGTGCCACGTGTCGGTTTGCAGGGAACAGCCTGCATATTTGGCAGCTGCTGCTGCTGCCTTGTAACTGAGATTTGGATAGTCTTGCACGTTATTTTTATGTTTCTGAATGCTTTTTGATCAAGACGATGCAGCAGGAAGTTTTTTGGGGAGGAAAAACCGAGTCTCTCTGTCTCTATTCTTTAGACGTATTTTTGTGTTGTGGGTAGCAGTAGGAAGTGGTGCAGAAAGCTAGTCAGGCTGCTTACCTCTTCTCTGTAGGGCACCTTCCTCCCCAGACCAGAGGTCTCCGAAATGTGCTGATTGCCCAGATAACCGCGCTGTTCCATCTGGCGGAGTTGCACCCTTTCCAAAGATGAACTGCTCTGGCATCAAAGCCGAGAGAGAAGGACCAGTTCACCCTGCCCTGGACTTGGACAGCTTCTGATCTGAGGGATTGCAACCGTGATGCACCGCTGGGTCTCGGCTTTCTGGATGGAGGGGAATACCTCTTGCAGACCCTGGGGCAAGTCTGGGTCCCTCTGCCTGCGTACGCTGCCTCCGTGGGCAGCGCCGTCCGGCCTTGTGCACACTGGTCCTCTCGGCAGCCTCCAAGTCAATTCCATTCCAAAACTGCGATAACATTGCTCTTTTAGACTGGGAAAAGACTTCTGACCTTGCTTTAGGGACCCTACCCTCATATTTCTTGGTTTGGTTTTGATTTAGATACCTGCACTCATGCAGATTAATGTTTTGAGAACAGAGATGTGCGTCTGTTAATTGAAACCTGGAAAAGCCTGTAGTGAATTAATTACACGCAAGACTTCCTGGTCAGGCTGTTGGGAGTGCTGGGTACGTGGAGAACCGGCAGGCATTTTCAAGGCATGGTGCTAGGACCGGGTACCCCTTTGGCTGTAACACCCCGGCAGTTGTTGTAGCATAAACATGCTCGTGTCAACACCCCCGGTGTGTACCGCTCCAGCACGGCTGTGCGTCCCAGTGCAGTGCACGAGTACGGCTGCGGCAGTCGGTGCTGGTTACCTCCGTCTTCATCTGTCAGGTTTTCAGCTGTCTCGTTCAAATGGTGAACTTGGAAATGCACCTCTCCAAGGTGAGCGAGAGGAGCTTGAGCCCTGGGCAGATAACATCGCGCAGAGTGCGTGCATCTCCTGCTCCTCCTGCCTGCGCCTCTGCCTGTACCGACTGCCCCGTGCCGGCCATCCCTCCGGCATGGCTGGGGGTCACCCCGACGGGCTGTGGGAGCACGGGGGTGGGAGAGTTGGTCAGCACAGCTGCTGCCACGTCTGCTGCCGAGTGGAGAGTGGGGATACTGTCCGTGCTCGCCTTCGAACACAACATCTCTGTTCAGCGCTGGACGGGGCGAAACTGGAGGACAATTGTTTGCTTCAGCTTCTTCTGGAGCAGCGGCTACGGTGGCAGCAGGGGTGCCCGCGAGGGGTTGCGTCATGGGTTGTACTTAGAAATGAGTGAAATAGTGGTTCTCGTGGATTCGCACATCATCTGAGCCGTGCAGGATGAACGTTGTCAGTGAGGAAGCAGCACGTTGGATGGCACTTTGGACTTTGCCAGCAGCTGGACTGGTACAGCAGGGGTTCCTTTGGAAAGGCAGGTGATTAGAAACCAGGAGAGATAAGCTCCTGGATGAGATAAATGTGAACTTAGCAGACCTAGTTAGGAAGGAGGTCAGACAATATACGTGGTGAAGTGTGCTGTACCAAAGATAGACTGCTCCAGTTTACCTTCCTAATGAGAAGAATGAGACCTGTGCTGATTTATGCAGTAATTATCTGCAGGAGTGACTCCTATGGGTTATCAATGAGGCAAGGAGCTTAAACGCTACGTGTAGTGATGTGTTAGGTCTTTATGTGGACGAGAATACCTGCGGTGACAGTAGGAAAGCTTAGGAAAGAAGGTGCTGCCTTACGGCACGGACCAGCTCCAATCGACAGACACACCGCAGCAAGCGTCGGCACAGGCTGCGGCAATTAAATCTGTGCCTTGTGTGCACCGTCTTGGCCCGTGTTGGAGATTAAACTTGGGCAGCTGGTCTTAGTATGATGGCTTCTGTTCATTAGATCTATTTGAGATGTTAAATTGGGTAAGGAAATCGCAGCCTCATTCCTTGGGACAGCTACAGCGCGGTTGACGATGCGGTTAAAATCAAGATTAGTGAGCTGTACGGGCTGTGATAACGGGGAGTCCGTGGAGTTTGTGCTGACTGTGGGCATAGGCAGCGCTTTTTTCCCCTAAAAGGCGAGGAGCGATCGTGCCCTTCTCCATTTGAGAGGTGCTTGAATTCTGAAGTGAAATCGCGGCCATCACCCTGGCAGATACGTGCTGAGCACTGGCAGTGTGATAGAGCGGCGGGTGTTTGCAGACAGAGGAGGGGTTGAGGACCGTGTCTCCCCCGACGCAGGCGGTGGCTTCAGCGAGGGACGCTGTTGTCGCCGCGCAGGAGAAAGCGGTGGCAATGGGAGCGTTGATGCTTTTATGAGCTGGAGGTTGAAGGATGTAAACAACCAGTTATGCAAAACTGCGCAGGGGAGGGTTGGGTAGTACGGCACCACTGTAGCAGGTTTTGGAATAGATGTTAATTATAGCCTCCCTTAATGAGCCGGGAGAGAACCATATGTTGTTAACTTTTGCAGCTGATATGAAGTTGGGAGAAAGGAGTTACCAGTATCTTAAAGCACAAAAATGATTTGGAGAGCTGCTCAGCTCTTTCTGTAGAACCGTTTAGGTTGGAAAAGACCTTTGAGATCATCAAGTCCGATTGTAAACCTCACCCTGCGAAGTCCACCACTAAACCTTGTCACTAAGCACCACATCAACATGTCTTTTTTTTGCTCTAGAACAAAATTAAGTTTTCTGTAATAATAATGGGAGACTTTTCTGAGGGAGCAGGGCAGAGCCCTGCTCTCCAGCAGGTGAGAGCAGCCTGGAGTGCCCGTGTTTGGAGGCACGGCACACGGCTGAGGTTCGGGCTTCCCAAATCCCTGGAGCTGGGACTGCCGCACTCCCTGTGCCAGGACTGCGCCTCCGCCGTCGTGCTCGGCTCAGGGCCCTCGCTTCTGGAAGGGTGCTTGGTTCAGGCGGGCTTGTATGCCCAGCATGACGAGGAGATTAAAATACATTTAGCTGGCTAAGCAGTAACTACGGTGACACACACCTGCAAGTACTTGAGCGTGTAAGTGCCACAGAATCATTAAGGTTGGAAAAGACCTGTAAGATCATCGAGTCCAACCAGTTCATGCCATACGGTCTGATGTAGCCCAGTGTGTTTAGCAAGGTGCTGGGTTGAAATTCTGGGGTTCTGTGTCGTGCTTGGAGGAAGGTCTCTGTAAAGAGTGTTCGTGCCACTGGCATCTGAGACCTCCTTCCTAGCCACGGAGCTGCCTCTTTGACCGGAGGAGCTTGGCTAAAGGAGGACTGCTTCAGCAAGCTTCTTCCATCTCCGACACCTGGAATACTGTTACATCAACTCTGCATTTGTTTTATTACCGAGCAAAATGTTAGCGTATTTGGAGCTGTCAGCCTGGAGGCGAAGGGGGAAATGCTGAGCACGGCTGCAGAGCTGTGCAGCTTGAGTCTGGGCGTGAGGGGTGTTTGAGGGACTTGGCCTTTGGCTTTTGGGGTTATAGCCGTCCAACTTGTGTTCCAAGACATTAGTGTTGCGTCTGCTGTGCCCATTTCTGGTCAGGGTCAGCAGACACCCAAGTGATGGGTCCAGTCCTGTCCCGGAGCTTGCGCTGCTCCCAGCACCCATCTTGGGAGCTTCTCGGGAGCGCTCCCAGCCTGGCTGCTTTACCCATCTCCTCTCTCCCCAGCCGCCTTCTCCTCCGGGCATGTATCTGTGCCATTCCTGCCCCTGCGTGGGGTGGGAGTCTGCCGCCCGTCAGGGAAGGGGATCGATTCAGAAAGACTGTCCCGAAATGCGGGTGTTGGGGTGGGTCAGGCGATGCTGGACCGGCTCCGGCAGCTCTGAGTCACTGCTGTTCCCATGGGTGTAGAGCCAACGGCAGAGGGGCTCAGCTGTGGGGGACCGGCTGGACCAGGAGAGTTAAGATAGCCTGGTGTCGTGTCAGCTGAAAGCCCTAGCTGGGCTGCAAGCCCTTGCTGTGGACCGTGGGCATCAGTGGACATCTTAAAGTTGACTTGAGTACAGGCAAGCCAAAGAAGATTTCTTTTCTTGAAGTTTCTTGGGAGCGTATCGGAGAATTGACGGGCGTGTTCTGCAGCCAGCGCTTGCCTGTCAATGTCTTCTGCTGGATTGTCGTATGGTTTTGAGTCAGAGGAACACCTTTATTTGTAATTTTATTTATTTAAAAATGAGTTGGGAACAAAAAGCGATTCTGAGGCATCGGGCAGATTGTTCATGTTTTTGTTACTTCAGTTCTAGGATAAACCCTGGCTGGTTTTGGTCACTGCGTGTGTTTTTAATTTTCCAGTCCATTCTAGTGCCACTTTCCTTGACAGCTCAGCGCGACGAGCGTGTCTCCGTGTATGGGAAAGCATAAAGTCCCGACTGAGGATTTCCTTGAAAACGTTCCGTAAAGCAGAGGCCGTGCTGGGCTGGCCTGCATGTCTGTGCTGTGAAGCGTGGCTGGCAAACAAAAGCGCTGCCCTGGTGTCCTGCCCCGGCAGCCGTGCCGGCGGAGGTGCCGTGCCGGCGCGGCTCTGGGCGGCCGGAGGCGAGGGGGACAGCGGCACTGCAAACAAACCTTGTGTGTCCTGAAGCCGTGTCCTGAAGCCGTGACCTGTCTCTCCTAACCCGCTCCTTTCTTTCTAGCAGCCCAGCAGTGTGTGACTCTTTGTGGGGGATTTCTGCTGCTGGTTCAATAAATTAAACTTCTTGTTCTTCTGTCGTTGGCTCCAGGCTCTCCCAAGTTTCTCTCAGCTGTCTTGACTCTGGTCCATGTTTTTACTTAACTTTTTGTTTTCCTCTCTGTTTGGACTGGTTTTTGGCTGTGTTTGAAGGTTGCTTTGCGCGTTTCACATAATGATCTGCATCCTTACTGTTTTAACCTTACCATCTTTCTTTTACATCCCTGTTTGGTTTTTTCTTCTGTAAGTCTTGGCAATGGAGGTCACTTTAACGTCATATTCATGTAGAGGATGGGAATGTTGATTCTCTTCTTTTCACCTTAAGTTTTCTTGACAACTCTCATTTTATAGAAGTATCTCTTAAAAATGTTGCATCTCTCGGAAATTCCTCTCCATCGAGGATGTCAGGGTTTTGTACGTTTTTTAAAACGCTGATGCATGAACTCGAGGTTTGCCGTATGTTTTGGACTTGTGTCTCGTCAGAATGAAGCGTTCAAGGAGCAGCTCCAACTCCTGCTTGAGCTGCTTTGTTCGGAGAGCTTCACCTGGGGCCGACTCCGATGCTGCGCTGTTCGAACATGCAGGAGCTTGCTCTCCACCTGCAGCCTCCCAGTTTAACGTGATGTTTGAGGGATAGCAGAGAGCACAAGAAGTAGGTAAGATGTGGACTGTGAGAGCCCCTCGATTCAGGAGTGCAGCCGTGGGGGGGGTTTATTGCAGTGCCCTCCCCCAGGGCAGCTCGGTGGTGGTGGGTGCTTCCGAGGCACCGTGGTTTAAGCCGGTGTGGTCCTTCAGCAGCGGTTGTGCCAGTTTGCAGGGACGGGACTGTCTGCGATCTGCGGGTAGGGAACTCTCGTTGTTAGCAGGGGAACTTTCTTCCTTCCGTCACCTCTGCGCATTGCCTGGCAGCGGCTGTCTGCAGCCCCTGCCGCGCAGGGTCTTTGCTCCGGCGTGGTTGTAGGCGCTTCTGAGGGTGGTGAAGCGTAGCTCCAAGCCTGCAGGTGCTGGCAGCAGGGAAAATTCCTGCAACTTCTTCTGGCCAGCTGTCCCTGCAACACGGCTTGATTTATGGGACTTTCTCAACTAATACCTCTGAGGGAGAAACATGAGGCCAGAATTCAAGGCCGTGGAGCAACTGGCCATTTGAAATAGCCATCTTCTTGAAGCAGTATTACGGAGACAGGTGCTCAAGAGGGCATTTAATATCATTCTCATTAATGACATTAACGCTGCTTTCTCCCATTCGCGGCAGAGTACGGAAGGATGCTGCTGGGTTTTGGGGTTCTTTACTCGTCTGCTCAGAGTGCAGCCCTGGAGGTGGGTGCAGAAGAGGCTCCTCCAGGACTTGAAGGAGAGGAAGGCTGTAAGGCCAGTTGGAAAACAAATGAAAAAAAACCCTAGAGAACTGAATTTTTGGCAAGAATGGACTGAGTCTTCTAAAACTCTACTTCAGAGGTATGCAGCTATCGTCTGACTTGCTCAGAGGTCCAGTAAAGGGTCTAATGGTGAGGTTATCCAGATCGTATATAATCAGTACAGAAGTTAGGCAGACCTCCCCAAGATAAGTGTCATAACCTCTACTTTGTTATGGTCTTGGCCTTTTCAGAGAAGGTTTTGCCCAAGAAAAAGTTGCTATTTTCTCATCAAGGCCCTTCATAAAGCATCCACGGATCTGTGGACATACCTTGGCTCTTTCTTCTGGAGATGAAGAATCCCAGGTGGCATCAGGCCAAGGAGAATAAATATGATCTGTCATCTGACACACTGGAATGAGTAGATGGCACCACAAGTGCTGTTTCTCCAGAAATTGAGATGCTGCAGGCTTGTTGTTGGGTAAAGTCATGAGACAAGTGTTTCATGAACGTACGGGGCTTTGGTCCTCTGAATCATTCGCTTAGAGCAATCTGTTCCCAGCTAAGGATGCAGTAGGAAGTGCCGTGGAAAGCTGTGGCTGTTCACTCATCGGGCAGCTGGGAGCCGTGAAGTCCTGCCAAAGAGCGAGAGGAGTGATGATCGTACGTCAGGCTGCAGCAGGGTAAGGAGGAGCTGCGCCAGGTGTGGGGGCAGCGATGCTCTCCAGTGTCGGCGCTGCCTGGGCTCCGCCAGCCGGGGTTTTCTGGCTTTCACCATAAAAAGTGCCATTTTTGTTGGCAGCTCGTGGGTATATAAAGTGTTTGTGAGTCCACATAAAGTGGAAGGTGAGAAGTAAACAACTTAGGGATGAAGGTCTAGAAAGCATGTGTGACTAAAAGTAAATGCGTTGTTGTTCGCATCTCGGCAGGATGATGGTGTGACTGCCTGAAGCGATGCGGGGTTGGGTGTTTTGACCGAGGAGGTAATTTCAGTTTGGGAGATGAAGGGCTGTCTGCAGCCATGATCCAGTGAGAGCACTGGGCATAGCGCAGGGTGGGTGGATACCCTTGTGGGGTTATTACAACAAAACAAAAAAAACCCCAAAACCCCCGAACAACCCCACCTCCCCTAAAAAGTCACAGCTTTCGTCCCAGTTTTGTCGGCCCATGGAAAGCAGACACATCCTCGGCGTTAAAGGGTAATTACAGAATTTAATACCATCTGACTTCAGTTTCAGAGTGGGAGTGCTGCGGCACTGAAGCACTCCCAGTTCAAATGGAGGATTTTCCTGAAAGCATTTCCATTGTTTTCCTCCTTGGACGACTTGGATGGTTCGGAGGTGGACAACAGTATTCTCAGTCTTGTCTCCTTTCAGTGCCCTGCTCACCATGTGGTTGATCCCTGAATCCCGCTTCCCTTTCCCAGGCTCTTTCAAGGTCCGTGCAGTACTGAGGCAGCCTGGGAGGCAGCGGCTTGGAGTAATGGGGGTTTAGGAGACACGCTCAGGGGACTGGGAAGATTAGCTGTTGTCTGAAGGCCAACACTGCAGGTTCAGAGCTTCACTGCAGAAGACGAGGATGGTTATAGTGAGAAAATAAGTAATGCTGTGGAAATACGTGTTGTGCCTGGGGAACAGAGCTGCTGCACCGGCGTGAGCAGTGAGCTGCCTTGTCTGTGCGGTGTGCGTGAATTTATCTTGGGTGTTTTGTCTGCAACCATTATTTTCAGCTGTTTGGCCCAGTTCTAGGTCCAATTTTCTATCTTTTTACTTGTACAACTGGAGAAGATGGGTAATCCAACTCCGCCGAGGAAACGGTCCTGATAGTTTAGGGAACATGTACTGGAGGGAGGGTGGTATCTACCAGCTGGATCCTGATAAATGCTCGTTTTAGTCAACCTGATGAAGTCTAGCACACAGCTGTGTCTGTGGATGATGGATTTGTTCTGGTGGTGTTCCCCAGGCCACCCCGTGGAGATCATCTGTGCGTGGGCCCGGCAGAGCACTGCCCATCAAGAGAGGAATGGAGACCCCAGGAAGGCGACAAATAAGATTAAGAATTACTCCTAGAATCAGATCAGCTTTCCTCTTCAGCCATGACTACGGCCATCACTCTTTGTCTTGTAAGGGGGACCAGTGTCCCTGTCCCTCCTCTCCTCTCTCTATTCCCCATAATAGTACGAAAGAGAAAAGCACCGCTGAGGTTCTCGAGTAGCTCTTTGCCCATCAGAAGCATACGCATGACAATTAATACCGTATTTGTTCTTCAGTCTGTTTTCTCCTGGGTACAATTTCTTTGTGCGACAGCAGCTTTCCATTTGAAGCCAAGCATGTTGAAATCAAACGCTTGGACAAATGCTGATTCTTCCACGGACCCCAAAATATTCTCGAGAGATCACAGTTCAATAATCATCTCAAAGTTAGTGAAACCAATCCTGCAGGGCTTGAGGAAGGCTTCGTTTGTGTATATATATGTGTGTGCGTATATGTGTACAGTGATTGAATACCACTGTTCATAGGTAGCTGGGCAGAAATCCTAAATAAAACAGCCTTTGGATATACATTAGAAAATGGTAAATGGCACATCTAGCATTTTATTATACGTGATAAGCTGCAGAATTGCTTTAATATGTGTAGGTGTAATTTGTCCCCCTGGACAGGGAAGTGAGCTGACAGGGCAGTTTGCCCATGTTGCAGGGAGCACTGTGCTGTGTGCCATGCTCAGCGCAGCCTTTTCCACGCGGAAAGGTAACAAGGGACAAATGTAAAGTGACTTTAACACTTTTAATCTTCTTTACAGATTTAAGTTGATATTAAAATAGGGTATTTAAATTCCCTTCAGTCAGTTCATCTCCAGCACTGCAGACCCTCACGGTGTGGCCGCCCGCCTTGCCGGCTTGCAGGGCTGGGGGGTGAGGAGCTGGCTGCGGAGCCCGGGCGAGGGGCTGAAGGTTGGTGGGTGAGAGCGGTGCCCAAGGCTGGGAAATACTCCGGGTCTCATCTCAAAGTGCTTATTGCTGGCGTTTCCCCCCAGCTGTGTGCCAGGGTGGGCACAGCACAGGGCTGTGACTGCAGGAAATTCTCCTCCAGCAGTCAAATTTCCAAGCTGCAGGACACTCCAGGAGCAAGCGGTTTCTCTTCCTGCTTTCCAGCGCTCAGCTGCGCTGGGCTTTCGCTTTGGGTGGATGTTGACTGTTGGACGTCCTTTATCATTGCCCCGTGAAGTTTGACCTGAGGGATGTGGGCAGCGCCGATGATGACCTTGTGCATCAAGACGCAGGTTGGGGAGTGTGGGCAGCAGGTACCGGCAGGATGGGCAGTGCCTTGGCGTGTGGCTGCCAGCGTTGCTCTGCCTTCTCTGCAGGAGTCTTGCAGGGCAGAGGAGTGAGCAGCACACCCGCTCAGCTTACATGCTACAGGCAGGTGGATGAGTTGCATAAGAAACACAGCACCATGCTGAGAACGAGGACAGGGAACCCAAAAACGGCGGGGAAGGATGGATGGTGAGAAAAGGATAAAGCTGACGGGGTGGGAAGGGAGGAAAGCGTGTCCTGCCTCGCAGGACAACACAGAGCCACAGAGGTGGAGGAGGGATGTGTGGCTCCTCCAAGGCAGCAGCATCGGGTGACCTTGCTGATATGTCCCCAGCTGCAGGGAGAGGCCAGGGGACCTGTCCCGTGCGGCCCCGCCAGCAGCGCAGCGTGCGCTCTCAGGCTTAGATGGGGAGGGCAAGGCTGCCGTGGGATTTGCAGATCTTCTGCCAGATGGAGAGACTACCAGGCGTTAAAGTAAATCCCGGGATTTACCAGTGTTTTCCAGCAGTGAAGCGTGGCACGGTGCTCGGCAGTTCCACCGGCTGAGACAAATGCGCTGCATGACTGTGGAGGACACGTGGGGGGAACATGAGTGTGCTCTGTGCCACAGCCACCCTGTGCTGGATGTTGTCAGCTCAGAACGTCCCTGGTCAGGAACCTGACCCCCGGAGAGGGGGAGCAGGACTCCGGTTAGCCCCTGCCACGGTCACAGCCCCCTTCGGCCCAACAGAATAACGTCATTGAGAACCTCAGACACAGGTCCTTCATAGACCCGGCTCCTGCTGTTGAGCAGCTGTGAGCTGACAAAGCCCACTCCAGGGCTGGGTTGGCAGGGCGGTTAAAGTGGGGTTATCATTGTGGGTTCCTGCGTGGAAACGCGGACCCAGTTTGGGGTGAAAGGAGAGGGTGAACGGACAGAAACTGAATGTCCTGGCCTACAGGGTTCCCGGTCTGGGAATAGCAGGACCAGGTCAAGAGGGTTTTTAAGGAGAAGGGACTCTAAATCTTCCCCTAATCTCCAAACGGCTTTTGAGTTGGTGCTGTGGAAATAGCAGCACAGGCAAATCGATAACAGAAAAGGATGTTGGTGCAAGGCTTGAGGCCCAGCAGGAGCAGATCCGTAGGTGAAGCCGCTGGTGCCAAGGATCCCCTTCCACACCATGCCAGCTCCAGCCATGGACCTTTCGGTTGAGCACGACGTAATGACCAGCTTGTGTTTTCCAGGTTAGATGGATCCAGAGTGGGTACAGGTCATGCTCCGTGGTGTGAACCAGTGTGCGGGCAGCGGTGACGGGAGCTTGGCTTCAGGAGTCTCTCCTGATCCAAGGCAGTGTAGACCTACCCAGGACGGGTGGTTGCATCAGGTTGGAGATCACCGTTTGGTCTTCACGGAGGGCCGTTCGTAAAAGGGAGTGTGCTTTCCCTAGCGCTGCCTGGGACTCTGCGGTGAAGTGTTGTATTTACTGAAAACGACAACGGGTTGTCTCTGAAGCATGGTGGCTTTCAAATTTCCAGAAGGGTTCTGTGATGAAGCTGTCATGAGTTTGGTTGCTCTTTGCTGTGGGTAGAAAGCAGTAGGGACCTCTCATTCCTGGAGCTCCCCACCCCCCCCACCCCCATCCATAGCTTCTCCCTTTCCTCAGGATCCTGGCAGGTTTCTGGGGATTGCAGACTACTGTGGCTTCCTGTTGTTTGTGCCAGTATGTCCTACTGCAGCTTCTCCTGTGCTGGTATGGAGCTTTCTTAAGCAAAAAAGATACTTTCCAAACAGGATAACGTTAGCATCTCTCCTGAGGAGAGGTAATCAGTGAGCTGCATTGTTGCACTTAAAAAATAAAAATAAAGGGGGGTGACTAGACTTTATTCCTCCTTTATTCCCCACTTTACAGGATGATGAACATTCATCATGGCAGCTTGTTCCTTGTGCTAACATGACAGCTTTTGAGCAGCAATGCCACCTTGCCGTAGTAGCTTGTTCCCTATAAATCAGCTGCCAGTACTTTTGGGCTAGGGATTTATCAACCTCACCTATCCTGAGACTCATGACGAAGCATCAAGGAGCAGGGAAGTATCTGGGGAGACTACAGGCACGTGTTCCCTCCACGCTGGTCTCGAGCTGCTCGTGGAGAGGAGCTTGTACCCTCCTGCTGTGCCACCTGAGCTTGCACGCTGCTCCCGCCTTGCCCTCGTGTGTCTCGTTGCACTGCCCGCTAAAGCCGCGTTCCTGGTATTGTTTGCTGTTGTCACTCTAAAAAGAAAAAAAACTTTTGTGGGTTGAAGGGGACTGAACGGGAAGCTGGGGTTTTCTGAGCAGCATGTAGTCCTTCGACTGTCTTCCCTTATATAGACACAACCTCTGTGCTCACCTGATTGGTGTGAAGATTGCTGTGGCTGGTGTGAGAAGGGGATATGAAAGAGCAGTGCCGGGGCTGCACGCACAAGGAGGAACTGCCCTGTCTGCTGGCTCTTTGTGTAGCCCCCACCCTGTGCATCCCTCCAGGAGCTGGGCGTAGGCACACAGTCCGCCCGGCAGCTGTGGCCGGGTCCTGGCTCTCCCCAGCTGCCTCCTGCGCACGGACAGACACACGTGCAAACACGTCTCACGCGATCCCATGCCTTACAGGCTCAGCAGTTGGCCTGGACCCCCCGATTGTCTCGCTCTGGAGCACATGTGGACCTGCCTCCCCAACCACCGACCTACTCGCCGGCTGCTCTCACCTGATCTTTGCTCGTGACCATGCCGACATGCGAGCTGTCACTCGTGGCCAAGGCTCGGCCCGTCACCCAGCTGCTGGCACTTGAACCCCCATGTGCACACAACAGAGCCGGGGTAGGGGTAGAAATGGGGTGTAGAAGAGGACAGAAGGGCCACGCTGGTCAGGCGCGGGGTGTCCGGTGCTCGCTCACCAGCAGCCGGCCCCTTTCATCTCCTCATCCCCTGTTTCCCCACGCTCACTCCTCCCCAGACCTGGCCGCTCCCTTTCCCCTCTCTAAGCCCCCCATAGCACATCATCTTCAGCCCCCAAATGCTCTGCCCTGCACCCCGCAGCGTGTCCCACAGCCCCGGGCCGGGCTCCCCGTCCCTGGCTGGGTCACGGGGGTCCCGCCTGCCCTCGTGGCCCCGTGCCGGTGAGCTGCTCCTGCTCCAGCCCTGCAGCAGCCGGGTCCCTACGATGGTGAATTGTTTGAATCCACATCTGAGAGATGATTTGGGGATTTAGTCTGTTGTGTTTCTCAGGACCTTTTATTTGTGGATCTCAAAATGCCGTTGGAAATGCAAAGTCTCCCCCCCAGTGTCCAGGGAGATCTGCTGCCTTTCCGTTGCCTCTGGTTCAGGAAGGTCCAGGGCCTTGAAGGTGCCAAATGCGACGCAGGGAAAACCTCCTGCAGAGCCGAGTGCGAAGGCGGGGGCAGAGCCGCGATGTTGTTGTACAGGACATTCTTGTGATAACCTGAAATAAGTTCTCTTGAACCATTTGAAGCTTGGCTGAAAAACAGCTGCAGTAAAGGGCATCTGTGTCACCTCTGTCTAAAGCAGCAGGAGAATACAGCAACGTCTCTGCTGTTTTTCCCTGCAGTTGCACCAGCAGAGGAGACCACGCGGTGGTTTCCTTCACTGGAAGTAGCGGAGGATCCCAGTATCCCTGTGTACGAGTCTCCCGTCCCCTGACTTCTGGCAGTGTCTCAGAAACGAGGGTTCAGCAGTGCAGGAGTCAGTGCTGCTTCTGAAGCATCAGCCAGCGAAGGCTTTGCCTGTGTGGCTGTGGGTAACCCTAAATCCTCAGCCTAATCCTGAGCGGTGGCAGAGGGACGAGCTTAGCCCCAGGGGAACGAGCAGGTCCCCGCCGCTGTGTGCGGCGCAGGGGGGGCCTGCAGGTCCCCACCGTGCAGAAGGCTGTTCTGTTGCGTGGCGGGATGGATGCTCCGAGCAGAAAGCACCCAGAGCGGCTGGATGGAAAGCTGGTGCGCTTGAGTGAATGTATTGTGGAGAAGGGGCTCCGACTGAATGCCTGCCGTGCCGTGCTCTGGCCGGTGGCAGTTGTCTTTCTCTTCTGAGAGGAGAGCTGTCTTTGCAGTGGCTTCGTGCGGCAGGGTTTTTATTTCACTTGCCAATGCAGATGTCTGCACTGTGACGCTGCTCGCTCTTAATGCGCTGCTTTTAGCCTGCTTCCCTCTTCGGCTGCAGGCGCTTCCCCGGCGGTGCTGGAAGTGCCTGGCTCCTGCGCCCGGCAGCCGGGCCGGCGTCGGCCTCCCGCAGCAGAGGGGCGGCTTGTGCCTCCCCAGGGAGCCGTGGCGAGGTTTCCCGGCTGCTGCTCCCCTCCTTGCCTTCAGCCCCTTCTCTGCTGCAGTTTTCATCAGGGCAAAGCAGTCCAACCCCTACATCTACTTAAAATCCATTCCTTCAGCTGGAGAGATTGGGGAACATTCATTTTTTTATCAACCTGCAGCTTTTAAAGGGTGCTGTGACCGGAGCTCTGGCTTCGGCGGCTCTGGGAGAAGCCGTCCCGTGCAGGAGTTGCTGATGCTGTGGGCAGGAGCTGGTGCAGGAGGGCAGCGGGGCCGGGGCTGGCCTCGACCGCAGCAGCCGTGCTGCCGCGGGCTCCCTGCCTCCAGCTTCGTCCCCGGGCCGGTTCCTGCCCGAGAGAAGTGGCGTAGCAGTCGGTGTCCGGCGCAAGTGGAGGTGGTTTTCACAGTCTCTTGAAACTGCTGTTTTCTTCTGACACTTGGTGTGTGCGGCGTGCGTCCGTGCCTGCATCGGTTAAGCAGTGCTGTCTTGATGAAGGGTTAATGTGGGACTACAGGATGGTTGGTTTGTTGTTTTATTTTGTATGTTGGGTTTTTTTTTCCTTTTTGTTGTTTTGTTTTCTTGTAGCATGAATGTTTCACTTTTGTTTTCTTTTCCCCTTGTTGTATTCTGTGATTCTGTATTAAGGACAAAAGTTATTTTTCCACTCACTGTTCTTTTTGCTTCCTCCCCCGGGGTCAGCCTAGCTGTCTTTGCCACGGTTTCCTCTGCACCCACATCAGTGCTGCTGACAGCGAGATGCTCTGGGCTGTGACTGTTTGGCTACAGCTGAAGCGGGGTGGACCAGTGTCCGGCAGGGTCTGTGCCATGCACGCCGTCTTCATTTTCTGTGCAGCCTTGAGGAGGGCATGTAATGCCCCTGTCCAGCTCAGCAGGAGCTTGTGGCTACCAGCTGAGGGTGAGGGAAGTCCAAAAATGTGTGTGAGTGCCCATGGGCAGCCCTCGCTGGAGGACAGGACTGCACCGGACCGGTCAGAGTTGCTTGGTCAGACCCAAAACCGCAACGGAGCATTTCAGATGCCAAAAAAGGAGTTCTCGGGGTCCGGGGAAAGATCTGCTTGTTACGTTACTGGGGTTACTGCACGCTGCTTCATCTCGCATCGCTGTGCAAACTTGAATGCCATCGATTACCTGGTCTGGCAGCCTTGCCTGTCGCCTTAGGCTTGGGAAGTGCTGGGAGCCGTGCCGGCACACGGACACCTATGTGGTTGCTGGTGGCCTCTGCCCCCAGGGAGCACGCTGTCCTTCCCGTCGGCAGCTGGCCTGAGAGCGTTTCCTATTGCAGCCCTCCCTTTCTCTTTCACTGAAATCATTTGCAACGTGATTATTTTGCTTGGCTCCGCTGCCTTGTCTCAGCCCATGAGGGCTTTGGGGTTCGTGGAATTTTCCAAGCGCCAGCGTGGCTGGAAGGGAGCTCCCCCGGCCCCACGGCATCTGCAAACGGGGGGCTAGGCCCCACAAATCTCAAATTGGGAGTGTCATTGTGCACCGCCCGGAAAGCAAAAACCCATCTCCTTGCCCAGGCTTCGGGCAAAAGGATGGTGAGGAAGGGGCTCTGGAGGAGGGGAGAGAGTAGGAAGATTGCTCACTGCTCTTGGATCGCTTCCCAGAAATTCTTGCTGGAAAATGTGGACTCCCCTCCCTGGGTCCGGAGGGAGGGACAGGGAGGTGGTGGGCTCATCCCAGCTCCTTCTCTGGCCTGGCCTGGGTGGGGGACTGGGGAACGGGGACGTGGTGGGCTCGTCCCAGCTCCTGCTCCAGCCTGGGCTGGGTGGGGGATTGGGTGGACGGTGAGCTGGTGGGCTCTGTCCCTGCTCTGGCCTGGGCTGGGTGGACATGGGGGGACGGGGAGGTGGTGGGCTCGTCCCAGCTCCTGCTCTGGCCTCGGCTGATCGCTGCCGTGGTTCGGTGGGCTGTGTGCGGGGTTTGAGTAACCTCAGTGAGCAGGCAGCTCGCTCTGTAGGCTTTTAGGTGGACAACACGTGCAGCCTCCAGCCCGAAGCGCTTACTTTGCTGGTAGTACTAAAAAGCTGATGGATTAAAGGAGTTTCCCAGACTCGCCGAGCTTTTCTCGTAGCTCTTCCACCTCCTTATCTTGCTCGTGCTGTTTCTCAGGCTTGGGTGCTGGGGTGGACATCTGGAGAGCGTCCTCCCCGGCAGACCCAGGGCCCGGTGCAGGCGGTGTGCAGGGGAAAGCGGGGCGCTGGGGTGGCCCTGGCACCCCGGCACGGTGCTCTGAGCAGTGGGGAGCCCCAGGGACAGTGCCAGGGAATGACGGCGTTGGGGGTCCGTGCTGACGGAGCTCAAGGCGAGAGCCCGGGGCAGGGAGTGCTCTCGGGATGAGGCGGCTCGATGTGCTCCTCCTGAAACAACCACATAACCTGGGGATGGCCAGCGAGGTCTCTGCCTTGCAGAGGCAGTTTCCCTGCAGCGCTGCTCCCGCTGCGGCCACCGCTTGTAAACCCGGCTGCATGGAAATTCCTCTTTGCACAGAAACCTTCAGATGTGTCGGAGGAAAAGGCTGAAACCTGCCTGCAAACTCGGTGTCTTCCTGTGTGACGGGAGGTGTTTCTGTGCTGATGGTGACAAAATAAAGCCCAAAGCCGAGCTGGGCACAGGGAACGGGGCGGTGATGGGGCAGAGGATCTGTTTCAAGGAGCTGCTGTAGGAGGTTTCCCTCCCTATGCAGCTCCTCTACTTCATCTCTTATTTTAGACAGATTCGATTTTGATTTTGGGCATTTTCCCCACTGGTGACTTTCCAGTTGATGAAAATACTGTCTGCAATGGGACTCTGGGCCCCTCCAGGGTGAGAGTCTGTTTATAAACAGCCAAAATGCTTGAACATGGGAATTTTGATTCTGGCGGGAGCTAAATCCCTCTGTGGCCTGTCTTTACTGGAATCGTCTTAGGGACAATTTATTTTCCTTGAATCTCTTGGGATGAATTGTGAAATCTGATTTAGGGGAGCAAGCGTGGTAAGAGAGTTTGTCAGCGGTGACGGTCGGGTGCGGTGCAGCCGCCCTCCGGGTCAGCCGAGTGCATTTCCCATTCCCTGTGTTTTTTGCACCGAGTTCCCTCCTTGTTTCATGCAACGTTGAGTGTTACGAAGCCGAGTCCTGTGCAGGCGTGCGAGCTCCCCACTCCGGCTTTGCTGCGGGTGCTCAGCAGAGCACCATATTATCTGTCACCATGAGCTTGCCTTGTTGCTGAAAGTTTGTTTTCTGCGCTGTGGTGAAGCCTAGGAAAGCGTTCGAGGGGTTTTCTCCCTTTCTGGGGGAAAAGGCTCTCAAAAGCCTCTTTCTGCAGTTAAAGTACAAGCTGTTTGGAGGGCAGATGTGCAACCACGACTTGGGCTCTCTGCTGAGAGAAAAAGACAATAAAATGCCGCAGCAGCGTGGTGCTTCCTTTCTCACGTTGTTTATTTGCTTTGCAGGCTCATGACCACCCGAAGACTTTAAATGGAGGGCTGGGGAGGCCAAGCTGTGTTGTTGTGCCCAAGGCCAGGGTTAGGATGGCTCCGTGCGCCAATGGCTTTCCCTGTCCACGGCCTCTTGCGCTGGGGACCTGGAACAGCCCTGTGCTGAGCGGGGTCGCAGCTCTGCCTCCGGGCTTGGGTCAGGAGCCGGGGGTTGGCATGGGCTGCAGGCAATGCGTCCTGGCCGCTGCTCCCGCACACCAAGATACTCCGTGCAAACGGAGAACCAAGGGCCCTTGGCTCAGACCCGGTGTTGCAGCAGCCCCCGGCAGCTGGCTCAGCGCGGGCAGATGGTGTTGGCGTTTGTAGGCTGCAGGGTCCGCAGGGAATCCTTTGGACTCTTGGAAGCTGCCGGCATGGATCTTGAGCACAGTTGGGCGGCCCGGCTCTTGGACTAAGTGTAGTCATTTTTTGTTGACAGGGCATTACTAAAAATGGGGAGAAACGGTACAGTACTTGGTGCCCCTATCTCCCCTCGCCCATCTCGGCTGTGAGCGTTTATAACAGTGACCTAAAGCTGCTGACGGCTCAGATAATTGGTGTTATAGTACATGTAGGAGGGACACTGCCAGGTACTTCAGACTTGCGTATAAATTAATAAGACTGCTGTAACTTTAAGATTAACTATTTCTGTGAGTTTAGGCATTGTTGAGTTAAGAGGCTGTGATCACTTTTTTCCTTTTTAAAATAATTTTCATTTGGATAGACTAGAACCTTTACAAACAGGACAAAGTTCTTTACAAATAGTTCTTTACAAACAGGACAAAAAGTCCTTAACTAACAGCTGATAATGTGCCTGATGCTGTTGGAGACAGGGTAGTAACTTCATGTCCTCAAGTGTTCACAGTGCTTTCTAAAGCTCAGGTGAAAGGGGAGTTCAGAAGATGCTACTTGCTTTGTTTTGCACTTAGTTACCCTCGTGGAAATCTTTGTCTTGAGGGGGGGAATGGGCTTCGTGAAGAGAAATGGATGAAAAACTTGTGTGACGTGGGAAAGCCCAGGGGATGCGTGGGAGCAGAGCGACAGAGCAGGCGGGTGCTGGAGCTGCAAGGGAGGTCGGTGGCCGTGAAGTGAGGTGGGAGATGCGCAAGCAGGGACCAAGGTCTTGCCTAGCCTGCGTGGTCACAGCATCTTCGGGTGCTGAGGGAACCCTGGGAGACTTCAAGACCTTTCAGTGCTGGCATTAGCCATACTTCTTTTATAGTTAAGAAATGGGTGGCCAGACAGGCTGGAGCTTAGTCTCAGCTGTAGGACCACAGAGAATTCAGGTAGGTCCAGCTGAAGTGAAGTACGCTGCCAACTTCCATCCATCGCGGCGCACGCGTGCGCGGTCTGGTGAGCAGCCCTGCTCACCGCTGGCGTTGCGGTGCAGAGCAGGGTGCTGTGGGAAGGAGGACAGGGATAGTGATGAGTTGGATCTTGGAGGCGTTCAGAGTCTCCTGTCCGTATAACAGTTTCCTGCTTAATTTTTCTGGCAAAAGAGCAGCAAAGATGCAGGATTGCCATTTTGAGTCTGAGCAGTTATGGCAAGGCTGGAAACTCCACCTTTGTGGCTGTAGGCAGAGAGCAGGCTGTAGGGCAGGCATCTTAGTGAAGTGCACTTCTGCTCTGGCTGAATTTCTCCTCTGCTCTTTACAGGATGGGGTGTTCCTCTCTGCCAGAACCGTCACCCATCAGAGCAGTGTTTTACTTCCCTGTTCTTAAGGGTTAAGCTCCGTCATAGGTAGAAAATGCAGCCCTTGGCTCAGAGTCCAGGGGTTCGTGCCCATCCTCACGCACTCTGCTGAGGCTGGGCCAGGTCTTCCTGCCTCAAGAAATGAAAAACTGACATTACTGCTGTTCCCTGAGCTTCCCACATCACGTGTCTGGCAGAGCAGTACGGGCCGTTGGCTCACGCCGTTGCAGAGCTATGACCCGGTCAGATGCGAGCCCTGCCAGCCGTCGTGCGTGGGTGCAGAGCTGCGTGGCAGGAGCTCTCGATGCTGAGCTGGCTGCGGGGATTTCTTTGGAGGAAGCCCAGCTTTCCTCCTGGACGCAGCACTGCGGTTCAGTGAAAGACCCAGGAGATGCCTCCCACCCCGAGAGTAGCTGGGGTTTGTTTGTAAAGCACAGCGTCATCCCTGAGCATCTCTTAGACCCATGTTAGCACTGAGCTGCGTCACTGTCCCCTCTCTTGATGATGTCTTGGCTTCATGGTCATTCTTCCAAGCTTCCAGTTGTGATTTCAGCTGCTCAGCGGGCAGGTCTTAATCTGTTAAGACCTTTCTTACTCCTGTTAGGCTTTCCTGTCTCCTCTTGCCCTCAAAATCAATTCTGAATCATCTTATGATTTCATTTGCACTCTTTAAGTGGATGGGGAATTTTAGGCTTGTGGAGATGGAGGAGCTCCTGAAGCCATGTGGAAACTCTTCTAGCCTTGTCCTCTGGTCTCCAGGATCCACTTCTAGGGAGGTACCCAGTTTTGCAGGTGTGGGCAGAGACAGGCAGCCAGACCAGGAATGAATGCTGTGCTCTGCTGCCGGCCCCATGCCTCGGATCTGCTGATTTTGTTGGGAGGAGTAGAATTTTGATTCCCACTCATAAAAATTAGATTGAACAGTGTTTCCTTGCATTACGAATCAAATAGTGCATCTCTTACACTAATGGAGGTGATGGATGTGCTTCAGATTGCCTAGAAGCTTCTCCCTTGGGGCTGAAATCAGCCATTCTGCGAAGGGAGGAGGCTGTTCCTGCTGGGGTTACTGGGATCCAGCGTGCCAGTCGAGCACGGGGCAGGCCTTTTGATTTCCCCAAGCAGAGAGCAGTCACCATCTACAGGATTGCTGGCCTGTGCCTGGGGTAAAGCTGAGAAGAGCTGCATGCCCTGCTGATCTTGAGGAGCCGGCCCAGAAACTCTGGTCCCTGCTTCTGGCGCAGCCAGAGCCGAGTGGCACCGGCGGCTCTGACCTGGCAGCGGGATCAGGCTGGGACCAGCTCTGGGGAAAGGCGCCCGCAGGAGGCACTCGGTATTGTGCTGCTGTCCTTCCCGCTCAGCTCCGTGACCTCAGGAGACACCCCTGCCTCTTAAAGGCTTTCTAGATAATCTCTTGTGTGCGGAGGATGAGGTGGTTTATGTAACACTGGGTGGGACTGGGAGGACCCGGGACGAGCCCCACCTGAGTGTCGGTGGTGTCCGTAGGTAGCCGGTAGCAGGAGCTGCCGGCGACACGTTAATCCCGGTAATCTCCCTCACAGGGCTCAGTGCTGGCCGGCACACCGCGGTGCTTGGATTCGCCCGCTGCAGTGGCCGTCTCCCTGCTTGTCTGCTGATTACAAAGGGATTAAAGGTGGCAAGCTGCCCGCTGCCCCCGTGTTGCGAGGGGGAAAGACCCCAAGACCGCCAGTCAGGGTGCATGCCTCTTGCTGCTGCGTCCCCTCCCTGCACGGCGGGGTGTTTGTGGGGTGGAAGGGAACGGCAATCCTGACACCGGGCAAGAGCCTCTCCTGGAGAGGCACTGCACCCGGGCTGCGAAGTCAGCCTGGCTCGGCCAGCTCTGGGGCAGGGGGCTGCCCGTCGCTCTGCGGGACGGGAGCTGCAGCCCCAGGGAGGGCTCTACCCGCTTCGGAAAGCGTGCCTGGTTCCTTGAGGAACTGTCGATGCGGAAGCTGAAGGCTGGAGGGAGAATGCTAGTTCTCCATCCTAGAGCAGTCTGTAATTGATGGTGTTTTCAGTTCTTGTTAGCATCAGCCCCTTCCTCCTTCGGGCTGGGCTGCCTGGCTCATACTGAGAGGTTCCTCCTGCAGGAACCGCGCTGCTTCGCTTCTCCTTAACCCTCCGCTCTGCTCTGGCTCCCTCCTTCCCGCTGCCCAGCTGGCTCCGGGCAGCCTCTGGGTGCGTCAGCCCCCCCGAGGCGGGTGCTCCTTCACGGAGGTGCTCCTTCTGCCCACACGCAGAGCTGGAAGCCCGGAGATAAGGCTGACCGCCTGGGCACCTTGGGCAAGCTGCTGAGCCGCTGCCTGCTTTCCTGCCCTTGTTGGTGAGCTGCCGTTCTGCTCCTTGCACCCTGCCCCAGCAAGAGGCCTCTTGGGAAGGGTTTGCATTGCACAGAAAGTCTGTGTTTGGGAGCTTCGGAAGAGGAGCCGCGTAGCAGATGGCTGTGTTGCTGGTGGGTCTGCGCTGAAGCAGCAGAGCTAAGTGATTCCTTAGCTTTCCACCCCCGTGGACAGCAAGAGTCATGTCCGCTTTCGTTGTGGCTCTCTGGTGATGGTCAGTTTGCACAGCGTCCCGATGTCTCCCAGCTAGTGCAGTTCTTGGTGTGGGAAGAGGAGGAAGGAATGGGGCATGATCGTTGTTACCAGGCTGGGGGGGCGGGGGAAGAACTGAATCGATCAAATAAATCCCAGTTTAGGGAAGACTGCAGTCCTTAGTTGCTCTCCTCTGGGCTGGCTGGTGGGAGGTGAGTTCCTTCCTGCATCTCCTGCGGTGGATGCAACGGGATGGCATTTCCCCTCCCTCTTTCAGCGATGCAGGCAGATGTCTGTCGCATCCCAGTCTCCTGTTAGCACCGAGCCTGAGCACTGACTTTGCAAAGTTCCCGGCCTTTGCTGCTCGTAAATCCTGTAACTTCAGACACCAGTCCTGCAAGCAATCTCGACCAATCCGTTGGTCTGCTGGTGCTGCAGCCGGAGGCTGTGCTGGCTGATAGCAGGATGGTTCTCCATCGCTGCCGCCTGCTTTCCCACCCGCAGCAGCTTCAGCCTGCACAGCCCACAAGCACCCACTGCACCAGAGCTCCTGACCCCAAAATAAGGTGCTGCTCCCCACCAGGCACACGTGGAGGAGTCTCGTGGGAGGCTGTGGCTGACTCGTGTGGATTATGGCTGCTTGAGAGTTCATCTTGTGCCACCTGAGTTATTTTCTCACTCAGGTCCTTCTGGTTGGAGCTGGAGAGCGGAGTGACCTCTGCGAGGCTGCCTCGCACAACGGCTCTGGGGCAGCCGAAATGCCGCTGGTTGGACTGAGCACGGTGGTCTCTGGAAGAGCCTTTCCGACTGCCCTGCAGAGCCCTGGCTTTCCAATGGCAATTCGTGCTGTGGACGGCAGCCGTTCAGTAGGGTCGATGCACTCATCCGTGCGTTGTACCAGAACAGTCGGTGTGCTAATGGCAGTGCTTTCTAGCAGGGTTAGTAATGTGTTTACAAGAACGTTTCCTCCCGTTTCAACACTTAATGCAAGTCGCTTCGTAGTACCAGCACGGCTGACTCTGGCTGAGGCACCTGCGGAAGCTGACCTTGATTCTAGTTTCTATATATTCTGACAGTTCTTGGTATTGTCACTGACAGCACGCGTTTTTTTCCCTTGAAGGTGCCGCGCTCCCCAGTCTGATGGCAGCTCCGACTCCTTGCTCCTCCCTGCAGCCGCCTCCTGCGTGGGGCACCAGGAACAAAAGCTCCTTCTGCAGTTGTGGGAGATGTTGATCCTGGCAAACTCTGTGGATGTAGATGATCTCTGTAGGGTTGAGACAAACTGCGCTAGTGCTTAGATCATGCCTCTTTCTTCCCTGGCGTGCTTGAAAAGGGGGGCAGTTGGGGTATTCACGTGTGAGCCAATGAAGAACAGTCTTGTCTGCTTGTTGGTTGGGTTTTTTTCCCCTCTGTCCTTGTCTGCTTTACAGTGTATTGCCCAGCAAGATGGACAGTGTGCCCTTAAGACGGGAGAGGTGCTGCCAGTTAGTCATTTTGCCCTGAAACTTGAAGCTGGTTTCATTCTCTGCTGTGCACCTGCGGCTGTATCTTGCTCCCGCTAACCCGTTGTGTCCATTTGCCAGTTGGGATTTCCATCTGTTTGTCACTGCAGTTTCCCAACAAACTGGCTGTTGGGAGCAGGGAATTCAGAAGCAGCGCCTGGAGCACATAGAAGCGGAATCTGTAGTTTACTGTGTTTACAAGGGATAACCGAGCCCGGCTGCTGTGCGGGCAGCTGAGGGTGGCTGGTGGTGGCACCCTGGGGAGAGGGGAGCTGAGCGAGCGCAGGCTGGCGTGTCCTTGCACGGCCACCTCCACGGCCCCCTGGCCCCGATGGGTGCACCGGCCCCATGTCCTCGTCTTGCTTCTCCATCGCCTGGTCAGCTGTGGCTGGGCTTCCCCGGCCTCGCCGCTCCCGTCAGGTGTATCCTGTCGAATACACCGTGCTCTCTCCCAGCTTGGTTGGGCTTTCTCTTGGCCTTCTGTGTCCCTCCGCTCTGCTGTTGTGCTCTGGGAAGTGTGTTGGAAATGAGATTAAAAGGAGATAATACCCAACCAAAAAACGCTCTGAACTGATTAGAAAAGGGACTGAAATGTGCTGATTGAAGAAGAGGCAGTAATTAATGAGCAGCTTTGGTGGATGGCGGTGCTTGGCTGGAGATGACCATGGGTTGGGCTGTAGAGGCGCAGCAGAAGGACACCTGCAGTCCAGAAGCTTCTGGTGAGGGGTAGGTCCTTCAGATCCGTAGGTGTGGAGCAATTTTGGCTCATTTCTCAGTCCTCAGTGTTAAACAGAAACCTTCATCTTTGGGTTTGACGATAGAAGGATGTAGAAGTGTCTTGATCGGTGCTGCAAGTCCATGATCTGTGTGGTGATGCTTCGCCACTGATACCATGTGCTTCTGGCTACTGCAGCTCTGGAGAGCATCAGGGAGTGCAGTAAAGCAGCGAAAGCAGATTTGTCTCAAAATACAAATACTGTCAAGAATTAGCTAATGCAATGGGAGAAGCTCATGCTTAGGTCAGAGTTCAGAACAGGGAAAATTCATCACCGTACGTGCTGCTGTGCGAGACTGACCCACCACTGTAAAGCACAGTGCCGACGGGCGTTTCAGTGGGGAAAGCCCAGCTGTGCCGTAAACCGCGCTCCGCAGTTGTGGATTTCCCCTAAGCTCCTGCTCTTGGCGAGGAGAGCGAGCAGTGCCTAGCGGGGCTGGGGAGGAGAGGAGCTGCTGTTCCCCTCCGCTCATGGGCTTTGTGTGCGGGAGCTCGCAGCCTCCCTTGGGGAGGGCTGGGGACAGCGTGGGCAGTGCTGCGGGCAGCACCGCAGGCAGGTGAGGCGTCGAGGGGCACGTTTGCACTCGCTGTTTGTGTTGCTGTTCCTGCTGCCCGTTGCCTGCAAGGGGAGTTTTCCTTCCAGTGGCTTCCCAGCAGTGTTATTTGTCTGGCCCACAGCACTCAGCTGCTGCGTTCTCAAATAGCTCCTGATCCCCGTGACGCTGGATGCCGTGAGCCGAACACTGCCGGCGGTGGCTGCGGCAGCAGGATGGTTTCAGTGGTCATTTCCACCATGGTGCCAGGAGGAGGTGCAGGGCCCTGGGGCAGGTCACCGGCTGCACGTGCCAGCGCTGTGCCCGAGGTTCCTGAGCAGTGTGCGGGGATTCATGGAGGATTTTGGGAGGTGAGGGCTGTTCCAGGTTTAGGATCCAGCTACAGCAAAGTGTAGATGGGCTCACGCCAGAGCCATCCCACAGGTGCTTGGGCACCGCTGCCCGTCAGGTTCTGGCTTCAGGGTGGTGTGGGTTTGCCGAGGAGCAGGGTGCAGCTCCGTGTCCTCCCTCCTCTCTTGTCAGCCAGACACCGGAGGCTGATGTCCCCTCACTGCTGGGTGTTTGGGAAGCTCAGAGGCCACTTTCAGCTTTTGCTCTGCAGGCCAAGAGCGATGCCGGAAGCGTGACTCTGCAGGAAGCCGGTGCCAGTGTCCCGGGAGAGGGAGGACGTCGGCTGTCCCTGCCAGGCACCGGGAGGTGATGGTGCAGAGCCTCTCCCGGAGCCTGTGCCATGCAGCCAGCCTCGGGCACGATGGGGCACATGCGACCAACACAGACGGGACCTGCTGGCAGTTGGGGTGTTACGGCTCTGAGCCATCCGGTGCCGAGCTGAGCAGGATGTGCTCCTCCTGTGCGGAGCCACGTTGTGGGGGCTAAAGCTCTGTGCTAGGGTGGCTGTTGTACCGGTGGCGGCTTTTGTGCCGGCGGGGGCGCGGCAGGGGATGCAGCGAGGGTGGAAAGCGAACGGAGCTCGGTCGAACATGCAAGCTGGGATCCTCGTGATGAGTGGGAAGGCTGTAATGTCTACGCTGTAGTGTTCATCACAAACATGTGACGGGGGGTGTCTAACACTGAGTTTTGTATCATGCTGAAGCACTTGGATGCTCCTTCGTTAAAACTTCAGATTTGCTGCCCGACGCTGGATTAGTCCTGCCAGAATGTGCTTCGATACCCTGGAGCTGTGATCCCGGGCCGAGGACCTGGCAAGTCGGCACGTCCATCTGTGCCCCGCACGGCTCAGCTGGGAGAGAATGGTGTGCTGCGTTTCGGGATGTGCACAGCTTCTGTGTGATTTTTGAGGTGAATACACTGCTTTCTGTGATTCTCCCCGAGGCCTCTGTGCATAGTGGGCTGGAGCGCTCGAAAGCCCACGCTGCCAGCAGGGCTGTAAGGTCCCAAAGCTTAAGACTGAAAGTAACAGTGGGTCGCGGAGGTGCATCGTATCCCCACAGCTGCTCCATGAGATGGGGTGTGCCCAGCCGCCGTGTCCTGCCTGCATGACCAGAGCGGGTTTCTGGAGGGACTGGCGGGTCCCTGCTGGTGCTGCTGGGCTGTGGCGGGGCAGGAGGAGCCGTCAGGGCAGCACGTGCTGTTTTTAGGCCTTGGGTAAATGTTGGTGGCGTGGCCCTGTAATTATCGGGATAGGGTGCCAGTGGAGCTGGCTAATAGCTCCCCTGGGAAGTAACTGGAATTTGGCATCAGGTAAAAATAGAACAGGTTCCTCCCCAAAATGCTTTTAGCAGCTCGCCACGCGCCCGCGGAGCCGTGCGTGGGCCGCGCTGTTTGCTCCGCGCCCGCGTGCGACGGCTGGGGATTACCGCGGTGCCGCTCGGCAGGACGGCTCCTCTGGCTGCGGTCAGGCTGGCCGGGCGGGAGCTCTGCTCCGGCCCCGCGGCGTCAGAGAGGAAGGGGTGCTAAAATTGGGGCAGGGAAAACCAGCTCTGTCCCTGCATCCAGACGCAGAGCTCCCGATGGGTGCTGGGTCCCCTTCTCCGGGGAGGATTTGGGCAGCAGCGTCCGCCCTGGGTGCTGCACCAGCCACGGCTCTCAGTGCCATCCCGTCCAGCTCAGCAAGGCGTTATTTTTGTTGCAGGAAGAAAACTTGGGCTGTGGGGCTGGTGACAGGCACGTCCCATGCCATGAGCCTGCCCTCGGGCTGAGCTGGGGATGTGGTTGCAGCCAGTGATGCTGCCTGGCTGCTCAGCTCAGCCTGAGCCCCGGGGTAAATCCAAACACCACGTCGGTTCCTCAGAAAAACCTTTGGTTAATTGTGGAATATGGTACCATTTCAGCCACAGGGCTTTATAACGTGTGTGTTGCTGTAAACATGGAAGGACTGAGTCAGGTTATACGCAGCGAGGTCTCCTCTCGCGTTATGACCCACTCTACCTTAAGCACCGGTGCACTCCGGAGCCGTGTGTGCTGGCACCACGTCAGTCTAAAAATCTTCTCATTGCTTAGTCTGTGTTGGAAAGGAGACACTCAAATTTTGGGCCTATTTCATGTAAGTAACTCTGCATCTACCAGGCTGTACAGCCCCTTCACCTCCAGACAGCAGCAATCTAACAGTCTTTTATGACCTGTTTTGACTCTCATGCTGCTCCTGTATTGCGACTTAATGCCGCAGCTTGCACGGCAAGGCGCGTGGGCAGGAGTGCTGATGTGCCCTGCACAGCCCCTGCTCCAGGCATCGATCCGCGGGCACTGGGGAGGGCAGGGAAGGGGATGGATGGAGCATCCTGTGCCGCTGAGCAGTCCTTGCAGCTCCGCTGAGCTCGTCTGGCTGCTCCGCCTGCTCTTCAGCACCGAGCATCGCACCGCAGCCTCTCCGAGCATCGCACCGCAGCCTCTCTGGAGCGAGGAGGAAGTGGGGTAAAAAAAGATAATTAAGGTGACGCTGGCACGTACTGTCACTTCCTTTTTCTGAGTTCATGCTGCTCTGCGCCGGGGAAGGGTGAGGGTCAAACTTAACGCTGCCTGCGGTCTCCCTGCCTGCGCTTGCTGCCCAGCCGCTGCCCAGCCGCCAAGGCGTGCCTGCTGTGGTGTGCCACTCCGCCAAGCTGCCCTCCTGCTCCGGGGATGCTCCCTGGAGGATGTGGTCCCTGAGACAATCTGCAAATGCCCAGTGACAGTTGTGGGACATTGAGAACCATGATTTTTTTTTTTTTCCCCCTGTTATTTTTGAACGAGTGAATCTGAATTTGTAAGATGCCCTGTGTTGGGCGGTCTCATCGTATGGAGTGCTTTGCTTGCACTAGGGACTGCTATTTCCACTTCAGTAGGGCCGCGGTGAATGGAGAGTGCTGGAGTGGAGCAGTCAGGGTCGGGAAGCGTTTCCCCCGGTTGAGGACCGTGAGTCCTCTGCAGGCCCCTGGGTGAGGTCTGACGCTTTGCTGCTGCTCTCGGCCCTTCCAGAGAGGCGTTTGCAGATACTCGGGGTTGGAGACTTCCCACTGGGTGGGGGATTCCCTCTGCAGCACTGGGCAGGGCTGGGATACAACTTTGTCTTGCTTTTTGGCAAACTGGATTCTCCAGAAACTTTCGATAAAACAGTGGCTTTTGAGTTGTGGTTTGTAGAGATTTGGGAGTTGTTGCAAATCTAACCAGCCTGCAAAGTATAAACTGGGCAAAGCTATTTTCAGTGAGGTTAGATTAAGGGAGAGCCTCGTAGCATTCCCGAGAGCGGGATGGGGAGTCTGTGTCCGATCACCCCGTGCCTCAGGGTGTGAGGCCGTCACCTCCACGCTTCAGGTGGAGCACACAGCTTGAACAGCAAGGACCTGCTGTTTGGAGCCAGTTCCTCCCTCAAGAGAGAGTAAAAGCCAAAGTTCACGTGAGCATTTTCAGTTGGTGGCACTGGGTGGAGAATGCTGCTCCCAGCAGCTTCCATAGCTCCGCGTCACTCCTGGTCCCTCCGGGTTTGGAGGAACGTGCCCGACATCCATCTCGCCTTCTTCATCCGGGCAGCTGGCACTGTCACGTTGCAGCTCTTGATTTTGCAGCACATTTGTGCCTTAAAGCAGTTCCCGGGCTGTCGTGGCTTGGGACCGGTTTTCACGGAGGGCTCCTCCGAAGAGACCTCTGTGTCCGGACGCGGGCTGGGAGGAGCGGGTGCTCTCTCCGGCAGCCGGCGGTGACCGAGGCACGGTGTGCGTGGTGGTTTGGGTGGGCTGGGGGCCCCGTGTTTGCGTGGAGGCTCTGCTGGTCGTGTCAAGCCCGAGGCTTCCTGTTACGCACGGGCAGGGAGCGTTTCCAGAAATGGCTATGGGTGAACAAGTGGTAGGCAGCTGTAAAACGCTTATCTCTGTCTCCTTGCCAGTAACCCTCCGGGCCCCGAACAGCACTTTCCTGGGACAAGCTCTCGGAAACAGACGGATTTTTTTTTTTTTAATTACTTCCTCTTATGCCTTAATGTTTCTAAAGATAAATACAGTTCTCCTCTTGGCATCTGCTCAAGGAACAGTAAAGCTTTACAAAGGAGCAACGCTCCATATCAGCATGTACCGTGCCTAGCCTCCCGATCTGCGGTTTGTTTCGTAGACGGTAGTACATCTTTCTCTCCAGCTCCCTGCACAGGACGATTTATTTCATGCTGAACAGGAGCTCCTGCCGAGCTGGTCCCTCCTTCACCGGACCAGTTCCGGATCTCGGGATCTTTCCTGACCCCGTGCAGCTCTTTACTCTGGGGTATGTGTCGAGGCTGCTGAGCATCATCCTGAAGGCATCGTGCTTGGGCAAGCGCAGTGGCTTCCACCTTCTTGGGAGATCCAAGCGGACCTTTCCACAGGGAGCCGGGGTGGTGGGAGAGTGACCAGTCCGCATCCCTGCAGGCCCACGGGGGCTCCCGGGATTTTCCAGCCACGACTCCTTGCCCCGCAGGGGTTGGCCGGCGTGCTCGACCCCGGCGAGTTTGCAGCTCGCAGGTCCTGGCGCTGCCGGTCCCTGCAGCCTGGTGCTGCCCGGGGGGGTCCGGTCCCCAGCCGCTCCCGGGCTGCCTGCTCGCCGGGCTGGTGCCGTGCACCCACCGGCCGGGGGGAGACGGGGTGTCTCGCCGACACTTCTCGGCCTTAATTTGAGAGTGAGTAAGAACAGGTTTAAGGAAGGTAATGACAGCTCAGGGATGGGAGCGGGGGCCCGGGGAAGGAATGGTGTGAAAATAGAATGGTGAAGAGCTCTGTAAGGGAGAGCAACGCCGTCCAGTTCTTCAGAGGCTTTAATTTTAGCTCTTCTATAAACATCTCCTTACTAAGCGGCTCATCCAGAAGAACCTCCGAGAGTCATGACTTTCAGTGGAGGTGCTGCGCTGGGAAAACAGGAGCGGGTCCTCACCACCCCGCGCTGGCCGGGCAGCGATGTTCCCACTGACTTTCCTTGAGGATGTTTTATCTGGGAGTGAGTGACCCAAGAATGGCGTGTTTTGCCTGCCCTTGCGAGGTGTTCCATCGTTGTAAGGAACTTTCCCAGCAACGAGTTGGTCGTGTTTTGATCGGAGTTGCTTGTAGACAGTTTGCTTCACCACCCAGTTCTGCATTCAGTCCCATCCCAAACTGTTTGTCCTCCTGATCATTATCATCTTGTGTTTACAGAGAGTCAAACATGTCCTCAAACATCACCAAGGCAATAGTTAAACACAGAATGAGTTCATTTTTTCCCTAATTTTTTTTTCTTTTTAAATATACTCAGGACAGGAATTGGTGTTCTGGGTACAACTTTGTTTCTTTGTAGAGACTTTTGCCTTAAATACCATCAAAAGGACCTTTGTAAGAGGCGAAAGTTTCTGCGTTGTCCTGCTCCTGTCCTGCAGACTTGCTGCCGAGCGCACGTTCCGTATCTGGTTCAAATCTGCCTCCGGTCCGTGTGCGAGGTGCCGGTGACTCGGCTGCTGCGCAGGCATCTGGTGTTCCTGTGGTCTGGGAAAGGGTCGAGCTTTGTCTCTTCCCAAGTTTCTTCTCCTGGGAAGTTGCGCTAAAACACAAAGCGAAGGAAAAAGTGTGGATTATTTATTTGTCTGGATTATTTACTCCTCTGGCTTGCTGGCCCCGCTGTGCAGACAGAAAAGGCGGCCGTGCCTGCAGCAGGGACTTGGCCTTCTTGGGGGGAGCCGGAGGGGACAGTGGGAGTCCAGTAAGTGCCACTTCACATACACGTGGCAGCAAAGTGACTCCTCTCTGCGGGTTGCGGGAGGTGAGCTGTGCCCCCCGGGGTGTCCGCACGGGTGGATGGCACCCCGCGGCACTCCCAGCCACGGTTGGTGCTGCTGGGGTGGCATGGCATGGCGTGGCGGGGACAGGGGCGTCTCCTCCCGTGCCGGGGGGACGTTGCTCATGGCCGGGGTGCGGGGACGAGGGCAGGCTGCTCAGTCGGTTTGGGGCGGGTGGGCTTTCCCCAGGGGAGGGCTCGGGGCGCCCGGGACGGTGGCAGACGTGGGGCTGCCGCAGTGGCCGGGAGGAGCGGGCCAGCCCCGGCCCCGCCAGACCCGCACACAGCCCTTTTGTTTTCCTCCATAGAAAAGCCATTCTTCGTGCTCCTTTCATAAATATGTAATGGGGGAACAGGGCAGTCATTGTCCTCCGAGCAGACACTCGTCGTGTTGTTCTGGGGTTGCTGTGCCCGCCGGTGCGGTGGGTTTGGTGGGACGGGGGGAGGACTTCAGTCTCCGGGATGAGGATGGCTTGCTGGGCTCAGTTCCGAATCCCTCTTTCTGCCTCATTCTCTTTCTCTCTCTGTTGTTTTATAAATCCCCCAAAGCTTCTCCCTGCTCTCCAGGGGGGAGGATCTGATGTCCATGGGCTAGAATATCCCAGCTTCTCCACTCCTGCAGGTGTTGACTCCCAGTTATTAGGAGTGCTAAGCAGTGGTCCTGCCTTCCTCATCAGCTCAGCATGATAAGTCTTCTCGTAGGAAACTTTGAGGCCAGTGGGATGAACGCAGAAGCCTAGATGTGAAGATCTTACAGTCAGGGAAGATCTCAGAGGTGCTTCTCTCGTACTGAGAATGAAAGAAATGAGAAGGAGAAGGGGTTTTGTCCGGAGACGGTTTCTGGAACTGCTCTGCTGGGGTGAGGCATGATAGGCAGAGCAAGAGAAATAAGAGCCAGTGATGACTTTGCCTGTAATGGTTATATCTGAAAGCTAAACAGCAGGTGTGGATGTTAGAGTGAAAAATAAAACTGTGTTTCCCGCTTGGCATGCTTGAGAGGAGAACCGTGCGGCTCTGGGAGCTTGGTGGGAGCCGTTGGGCCGTAGGGAGGTGTCCGTCCCTGTGAGGCTGCGTCTCCTCTGGCCAGGGCAGGACCCTGCAGAGATGTCCTCCAGCAGCCGTTGGGGCTGCAGCGTGTCTCCTGTTCGTCTCCGCTGGGAGAGCTGCAAGTTATTGACTGAAATTGTGTGGGCTTTTTCCCCTTTTCTTTTTAAGCTGTTGATTGATTTTTCCCTAAAAAGTGAATTCCATCATACGGAGGAAGAGAAGTGGAGGTATGGGGAGGGGGGACGTAGCTCTTCGCGATGCCTGGAAGAGCTACAGTAGCTTGTCACCTGCGGTTTGATAGTTTTGTGGGTTGGGGTGTGGGACAGGAGGGTTGCCTGCAGAGCAGCCTGCAGCTCCCATGCGATCAGCATGCGCTGCTGTGCATTTGCAGCTCAGACCGCAGCGTTTGCAGCGCTCTGTCCCACAACAAACCATCTGCCTGCCAGTCGGAAGCGCAGCCTGCAGCTGAGCAGCGAGGCCTGTCCCGGGGAGCCGTCGATGCCTGTCGAAGCGTTGTAGAGATTGCAACCTTGGACTGCTCGCTCTCTCGCCCCTGGCAGACCTTTCCTGTTTGCTGGGCAGGCGTGAACCGGGGGAGCTTCCTGCCTTAGCTTTCTTGTCGCGGGCGTCACGCAGCCAGGTGCTGAAGCGTGATCTGGCTTGGGTTCAGCTTTGATGGACTGCAGCGAGGGTGTGCTGCTCCCCGTCACCCTGGAAAGCTGCAGAGGGGGAGCGTGGAGCTGGCCAGAGCCTGCTGGACCTCGCTCTGCACATCACATCGTTCCCGACCTGACCTCATCACAGTTTGTCACAGCAGCTGTAGTAGTGGTTGTACTACTGAATGTAGTGGTTTTGTTTTTTAATTCCAGCCATCCTGGGTAGTCAGGTGCTGGTTTGTAATAAATACAGCCTGCATGTTTTGGGTGAGAATCTCTTGCACAGGACTTCTCTAAAGAGAGTGCTTGTTTTCTTCCAGACCCTGTGCAATGCCCTGTTTCTCGCTGGCCAGCACTTGGCAGCTGAGCTCCCGCGCCCTCGTGCCAAGAGCCACCACCTTGCTTTGCAGGTAGACCGGAGCGTTGCTGAGGGATGTGCTGGCAGGTTAGTCAGCCCGTAACGTTGGTTGATGCAATAGCTCGTACTTCTTGCGGGGTAGTTGCCCAACCACTGTTTGATACCGCTCGCGGCCCTGCCAGGGTTACGTGGATCGTTGCTCGTTCCAAGAGCACCATTAGCAACCTGCTCGTAGTCCAGGGCTGGTGCCTGATTTGCATCTGATGGAGCAGGCTTGCAGGCATGGTTTGGGTACGTTGCATCGCTTACCACAGTTCTTAGCAGTAAGTGCTCTTGGCAGAAGCTTCAGGTCCCCTTGCGGGTTGCATTTCATGGCTTCGTGCCCTGTGGGTTAATACTGTTTTGCAGGAAGCCACCTTAGTAACTATGGTCAGTGCTTTGTAGCATAAAGTACTTGATGATGCTTTAAAAGAGCTAAACTTTTTAAATAATTTCCATTTCAAGATACCGAGCAGCTCTTGGAAGCCTCTGCTAATGACACTTCAAAGCAATGCTGAAGTTGAGGTCCATCTCCCTGCGCCGGGGGTGAGCTGCCAAAACATTTCCGTGTTTGAAATGATCCCCCTGCTCTCTCCCGGCAGAGCTGGACAACCCCCAGCCTCTGTGCTGGAGGCCAGGGGCGAAGGAAGGCTGAAGCACCTCTTCCTCATGTGTTGAGGACTTGCGAGCCTTGCGTTCCCCTGTATTATACCGAATTTTCAAGGTTCGGGGCTGCGGGAGTCGTGTCTGAGCCTGCAGGACTGATTTCTTGAGGCTGTACGGGTTGTACTGTATTGCTTGATGAAACACCCTGCCGTGCTTTCAGTAACTTCGCTCTTGAGAACAGAGGGCTTCAGGTGTCAGTGCTGGAAAAGGACTTGTTCCAAACACGATCCTTTGCCTAAAAAACACACGAAAACTCACTTCTCCTTTGACTCTCCTCACTCTGTCATCGCAGCAGGCTCCACAGAGAAGGTCCAGCTCCTGAAGCGGCTGGAGAAGCTGCTGGGCGGTTGGGTTCCCCGTTGGCCAGACCCTGTGGCTTCCCTGGAGCAGGAGCCCGGTCACTGGGGCACAGACCGGCCTCGCCTGCGCTGGGTGGCCGGGACTGCAACGCCTTTGTGCCGGCTGCTGTGGAGCTTGCTGTAAATCGGCACAACCCTCCTTCCCGCGGGCTAGCAGGCAGTTGCTGGGTGAGTTTACCCGGGAAGGTAGACACCTCTCTGCGGGGGACTGGAAGCACTCTGGAAATGTGGCTTTGGGTCCCGGCAGATGGAGTCCTGGCTTGGTCTTTCTCCAGGACATTTGCTCCGAGCTCCTCTTGTCACATCACTTAGAGACACCGAGAGTCAGGGAAGCAGAGGGGAGTCTCTCGCTTGGCCATGACCCCGCTGGACTGAGAACCAGCGGTTCCCGGAGAGCGTCCCCAGCGTGCTAGCGCTCACCGCTGGCCTGCCCGAGAGTTAAGGTCATCTGGTTGTGTTGTGTCAGCTGAGTGTTTAACTTTTTGCTTATTTAGAATTTCCTGTATTGTGATAACATCTCGTAAACTTCCAAATATAGCTTAACGCTAATTTAGACCTTAACAGGCTGCTCCAGGAACTGTGACCAGGTGTCCCCTTAAGTCGTGCCGGCCTTTTTGCAGCGCAGCGGCCGGAGGAGGCAGGAAGGAAGACGCGAAGCGAAGCAGCTGTGTGAAGGCCGACGTTCGCAGGCACACGTGCTTTCCCAGGCATCTCGGCTGGGGATAGCAGAAGAATCGGCGGGGCTGGTCCGGCTCCCCTCCGCAGGAAGGGGCACGCTGATCAGACAGCCCGATACGGCCGGCGAGCAGCTTGGATGCTGCGTGTGTTGCATGATGGGAAGTAGGAAGGCAAGGATCAGGCCGCCTAAGGAATAGCTGAGGAGAGCGCCTGGCTGGCCAGAATTCCTAAGTCAGGCTGCTTATTAATGACAGTCGCTAAAATCACGATGTACCTAGCCCACAGATTGCTAAATAGCGTGACAGCATTGGGCTTTGAGAAAACCCAGGGGGTCAAGTTTCCCCTTGCTCTGAACAACTCCTGGAGTGATTTTTACGTTCGTGCTGAGGATGATCTTGTGTCTGTTTCCCTTGTGACCAAGAGAGTGCGAGTGAAGATACCTGCACTCGCGGCAAGGCTGCTGGAGCAAGCCGTCGTGGAGGGCACGGGTCCGAGAGCGCTCGCCATGGGCAGGCCGTTAGAGAGCTGCAATTCTGGCGCGTGTGTCTAAAAGGGTTTTTCCTGTCTGTGAAGCTTGAGTCAGGTCATTTGCGCTTGGAGGAGGCAGGTCTTAGTCAACGTGTTTGGCCGTGAGCACCTTGCAGTGACTGATGCTGTCAGCGGCGCCTGGGACCTGTCCGGGGGTGAGGTCAGCGGGGGTGGAGATTTGGTTGACGCTATTTTCTTCACAGCTTTGCACTGACCTTTCCATTTTGGTCCTCAGACTATAAGTGGCATCTTTTCTGATGCCTTGTTCTGCTAAATTCAGCTGTGGCTGGCTGGTGGTAAGTAAGTGGAGCGGTGGAAACAGGGTTAGGGGCCGAAAATAGTCCTTCGGTGGTGCACGCCTTCTGGCAAGGCTCCTCCTGTTAACCTGGCCCTGTCAGCAGTCCCGGGGCCAAAATCCGGCTGTGCCGGAGGGAGGCCGGCAGCGCTTGTGCTCCCAAAGGCAGCAGCTGTAACTGTGAGGGACAAGAGAGGTGGTCATCCCCCAGGACGACGCAGTGGATGCGGTAATCCCTCGGCAGCTCCGCAAGGGACTGAGACGGTCCTGCTTTACAGGGGCAGCCAGCCTTCGTGGCTGTGCCTAGCCTGTGGTAGGAGCAAAATCCTTCTCAGGATTTCCAATTCCCAGACTGCAGCTTGGTCCACTGGAGCAGGGTTTTGCCCTGAGCAGCTTTGTCGCTGAAAGGACGTGGCCAGCCTAGAAGCGCTTCCCCAGCCTTGTAGGCTCTGTGAACGCAGGAGGAGCTACCTGAGTTTCAGGGGTGGGTTAGCTGTTGCTTCAGGCTGTCCTAAGAGCCGGCTGCTACCAGAAGAGCTGGCCTGCTCCCCGGTGCTTGCGTGGCCAGCTAGATCAGGGCATGATCTGGGTGAAGAGCAGATTTTCTTATGTGGGTTGGTGTGGGCTGGTGGGCAGGCGTGGATGGGAGTGCTCCCCGCAGTGGTGGTACAGGCTCCAGGTGCTGTAAAGGCACGGGGAAACGGCAGCTCCAGGGGAACCCAAAAGTAAAACTGAGCAGCATGACACCATTCTTCGGGGAAAATGTCAAGTGGCAAGCTGTAGATAATGAGCAGTGAATTACAGTTCAAAATCTGTGTGTATGATCTTGTCTTAGTGACACAAGGAAGGAAACTTAAACTTGACCAGAGACGTGCCGCACTTCTGCTTTGCCTGTTACACACCTTTAGATAACAAGTTTAAGAGCTGTTTGCTTGTGACTCTATTAAAATTGCTGCTTTTCCCTCTGGTAGGGGCAGTGCTGCTGTACAGCTGTGTTTGTGGAAGGGGCCGGTGTCTCTTCTGTGTTGCCCATGTCTGTGGAGGGCTGACACAGTGCCAGAGTGTCCCGGTGTTGCTTCCAGCCTGGCGTTACTGGAGGCGGAAATGCTGGCTGGGTACCTGCTGCCTGCCCTCTAATCCCCCTCTTGTCTCTGCAGGGAGTGGGGATGGACAGGGACAGATACTCCAGCGTTTCCCGGAGAAGGACTGGGAGGACAACCCCTTTCCCCAAGGCATCGAGCTGGTGAGTGTGCTGTCCCTTGGATCCGGGACCCCAGGGAAGCGTGACCGGCGTGCGGGGCAGGTGACACCGTGGCACTGCGTGCATGCATCTCGCTGGGCACTGCAGGGTCTGATGGGGGGAGCCCACGAGAGAGGGGTTACCACCTGCCCCCCAGCGCAGTTCCAGCTTTGGAAAACCATGGGATCCAGCGTGCCAGCTCCCAGCCGGGCCGCAGCAGAGCTGTCCAGAGGCGGTCGCTGCTGCGCACCCTGCCTGGGGCTGGCTCCTCTCCTGACCGCTTTCCTCACCCCCCTCCTCCTCTGGGATCAGCTGCTCGGGATGCTGGAACGCTTCCTGGAGGAAAGCATGGATGCAGCGTCAGTATAAATAGCCCCGTGGCGAATAGCAGGGCTCTGCCGTTGTCAGGCCTCTCGCAAGCACTTCACTGAGCAAACTGCTCCCCTCCTCGGGCAGCTGGTATCGGCGGCGGCTTGCCCTCCGGCAGGCCTGGGTGTGCTCTGTTTGCATCCGCCCGGCGAGGAGGGTTCCTGGGCCCTGGATCCCTTCTCCAGCCCTCTGGACACATTCGCCTGCTGTTGCGAGCCCTTTGAGGTTGCAATCATTGCTGGGTCATACCCATAAAGTGACACACCCAGTCTAATTTGGCACTGCGTGGGTTCTTCACAAACCAGCTTTTAACTAATCAAGGATAATAGGATTGTTCTCCTTGGTTGCTAAATTTGAGTGGAAGTTCTTCTCAAACCCTTCCCCGCTGCGTTGGTGCTGCTGCTGAGGAGCTCTAAAGGAGAGGAGCTGGTGCTCTGCTGCCAGCCAAAGCGAGTGGGTTGGGTTGCCAGTTGTCCAGACCCCTTTTCACCCCTAAACTGAGCCCCCTTCTAAGGTGCTCTCCTCCTCCCTGCTGCAGTTCTTCCCTGTTCCCAGCTGAAGTGCAGTGGAGTACAAAACCTGAAGACAGATGAGCCTTTAGAGCTTCCTTCGCCGCCTTACAAGCCTCGTGGTGCTGGGAGTATCCTGACCCCGTTGCTTGAGGCCTTGCAAGTACCTTTGCTGTGCTGGGAGGTGTCGGCGCTGGTGAGGCTGCTGTGTGATGGTCAGTGCGGGAGCACCGGCCAGCTGAGAGCCCCTGTCCTCTCCTGGAGCGGAGGAGTTGGGAATTGCCAGTCCTTCCTGCCTCCGCTGGTGTGCGCAGAGGGTTTGCACCTCCCTGTTCAGACAGGGCTGGCCTGAGTCACCTCCCAGCAGGACCTGCCGAAGGGCGTTCGTGCGTCTCTGATGAGGGTTTGGCTGCGGGAGTCCCAGGGACCTGGTGTAGCAAGGGGCAAACCGCCCGGTTACCGCTCCAGGTCCCTGGGCTTCGCTGGGAGGGTGGCCTTGGCCTCGGGAGCTTGTTTCCTTAGAGCAGATGTGTCACGGGGATTCAGGGCACTGCACCGTGAGATCTCTGCCTTGTGCTGCCCACGGGCAGGGCTCTGGGTAGCTGAGGGGGGTGGTGGCCCAGCCGGCATCTCGTTTCATGGCCTGCGCAAGTCCCCTGTGCTATTTAATGCTCGTTTTTTGAGCGGTGGATCTGCGGCCACCCCTACTCACCTGTCCAGACTCAGTTCTGCTCTCAGCTGCCTCCCACGTTTCATGGCATCGTCCAGAGCCGGTGGTCATCTCCATCTTTATGTGTGCTGGTGCTGGAGAATGTCCACCTGAGCTGTGGCTGTTGGAGGCTGATCAGGACACCCTGTGTCATGTGAAATCCAAAGCTCTCGTGTCACACTTAACCAAGGGGCTATGCTGGCGCTTGCAAAGGAGAGCTGCCGGCCGGGAGCAACCGGCCTGTGGAGCGGAGGGCATCAGAGCTGGACACGTCTCTTATCCCCATCCTTGTCCCTCTGCCCTGTCCCAGGCGCTTGGCTTCGGCAGTTACCGCTGCAGCCGCCAAGTCATGCCGTGTGCCTGCCAGCAAGTGTGGCCAGTCACCGGGATCAGCGGCAGTGGCCAGCTTGTCTTCCTATCGCGTGCTCGCCGTAACTCCAGCGCAATTTCGGACTTTTATGTGTTATTTTGTCCGAGGCAAAAGTATATATTATTTTTCTGGTTAGTGTTTCCTGGTTGTCTGCAGGGGACTTGGGAACTGTCCCAAGAAAGAGGAAAGCTGCTTTTTTCCCCAAGGGTCAAACTGTCCAGCCAAAAAATCCCTGGAATTTAAACAATTGGAGCCCCGTCCTGTTGGGAGCCGGGGGTGGCTCCGAGGCTTCCCACAAGCTGTCAGGAGGCGTCCTGGGTGAACAGCATGTAGGGCTGAAACTAAGGCAGCTTCCGAAAATCAGACGGAGCCCACCCCGGGGGATTTTGGGTTGTACGTTACATTGCAGTCATTGCTATGTTTCTTTTTAACAGCTTTTTTGGGGAGAAGGTTTTCTGGTGTGTGTAGGAAGCAGGAATTTGTAGCTTCTGCCCTTGCGTGCTGTCTGACAGCATTTCCAAACAAAAATATCTCATTTTAATGGATGGAAGTTCCTCTGGAGAGAGACACAGGATGCGAACGTGTCTCTTCTGTTGCAGCATCCTCCTGTCCCAGGCCAGAGCCGTCTCCCTTGGCAGCCCTCGAGCCCACGGTGGGTTGCGCTGGCTGCCCTTGCCAGCCTGGTGCGGGCAGACTGGGGGAGCAGGATCTCCAGGCCGTGGAGCAACTGGGAGTACTGGGGTATTACTGCAGGGAAACCACGGCAGGGAGCCGCGCTTCGGGCTGTGACTAACAGCCCTCACTTCCAAGGGTTACTGGTCGCAGTGCCTGCAGTTGTACCGAGCAAGGTGTGCGTTACGGGAACGGAGATTCCTGCTAAAACCGGTGGCTGTAAGTGCGTGCTATGGTTTGCTACACCCGCTGGTTCCTTCTGCGCCAGCGAGGCTTAGTGCAAATCCTCCTCTCCCTCTCAGATCCCACCCGCAGCGCTGGCCCTTACGTCCTTCTGTACCACAGTCCCACAGGTCTGCTTAACACAGCGCGGTATTTCCCGTGTCTTAAGGCCGCTCGTGGATGGTTCTTGCATGTGTCGTCGTGCCTACTGGTTACGTCCAAGCCTCCAGACACATTTCACCTCTGCCAGCACGTACTGCCACCCGAGCCGGCATATGCCTGCGTTCTCTCCTGGTGCCTGGGTGCTGGCGTTAGGGTTTCTGCTGCTCTCTGAGATCAGTGAGATCCTTTTGTTTTCCAACCAGCAGGTAATTGCTTGCATGTTTGCAGCTTCTATCTCCTTGTTTGGTGAAGGTGAGCACTGGTTTTGCTCCCTGGCTGCCAGGAGCGCTGGGGCAGAGGTTGCCCGTAGGAGAACGCTGTGTCCTGGCCCTGGCTGGGGGGGCTTGGTGGGGCAGGGTCCGCAGGCCCCCCGCTTCCAGGGGATGGTAACGCACTCTGCTGCTCGCAGAAAAGCTTCCTTTGTTGCTTTGCTTTTGTCAGGTGATGGTAGCTGCGCGGAGCCTCATCTGGTGTGTCCATCTTGACCAACAGATCTTCAACCTCTGGTGCAGAGGGACCTGAGGTTGGCAGCCGAGCCCACGCAGCCGGCTGCTGTTTCGGCAACGCTCAGGAGAGAGGAGAGCTGCTGCCACGCTTCACCGTGGGTTTGATCAGGAGTCGGGCAAGCAGCTCCTTACCCAGTGGGATGCTGGTGGCCAGTGGCTCCACGTGTCGTCCCTCCTGCCTGGCAGCCGACTCTGCTGCAGGGTTGCGTTGCCCTCCCGGAGCTTTCTGGGGTGGAAATAAATGTTCAGGAGGATGCCTTGGGGCATCGCAGGCTAGATCCTTGCAAAATCAATCCTTGCAAACTTGGGAAAGGCCTGTGATGTAACTGGTGGAAGAAGAAAAGGTGGTAAAGCAGCGCTGATCTGTGCAATGCTGTGGAAAACAAGGCTTGCCAGACAGACACACACACATGTTGTCATGAGAGGTTGGTTTTGTTGCTAAAACTGCTCTAGGCAGTGTCTGCAGAGCCTGGCACGCAGCTCTGCCTTCCTGTGGGATTTTTCTAAACAAACAAAGAGCTGTTGCTCCGGAGAGGCCTAGGTGCAGCCTGGCTGGGACATCCACCAGCGCCCGTCTGTAGGGGAGCTGCAGTACATCCTTCAGGTCAGTCGCTTCCATCAACACCCCCCTCACGTAAGAATCGAGACTTTCTTCTCTTCTGGCTCTCTGCAGCTCACTCCGTGGGCACCCAGCAGTGCTGCGATGTGCTGTACGGAGAGGCTGACGCCGCTGCAGCGCTCGCTGTGCGGAGCAGCTCCCGCACACCCCAATGGCCACGTGGAGCCCTGGCAGCGTGTGCCGTGTTACTGCGCTGCACGGGCAGTGGGTCGTACCGCACCCGAGGGCAGACCACTGGCAGTGCTGGCTCTGCCCAAGCGGTGGGGGAAACGAGTGCAGCGTCAGCATCCTCCCAGCGTGGATCTGAGTTTGGGCAAGGCATGGGTGAAGAGCTCACCTCTTGCACATGGAGATCTTTAGTTCTGCGTGGGGGCCTGTAGTTTTGTCTTCCTTTAACTGTGGCAGTGTTAAAGTCCCTTCAGTGTTGCAGAGTGCCATGGTGCCACCATCGGTCATGGTTGGGCTGCTTCTGGAGGACACTTGTTCTAATCACCAGCCAACCTACGCCCTTCCAGGTTGGACTCGATGATCTTACAGGTCTTTTCCAACCGTACTGATTCTGTGATTTCTGTGATTTCTGTCTTCCGTGGAGGATGCGTGTCCTTTCTAGAGGATCTAGCTTGATTGAGGTTGTGGAGGTCAGACAGCTGTGTGCCTCGTGCCTTATGAACATGTGGCCACTTCATGTTGACTTCTGCAGGATAAACGGGCCGGGGAGCATTGAGTGCAATCAAACTGGGCGCATTGCACGCAATCAAACTGCTTTGCAAGCAGCTCCGGGGCATAGTCACATACCCCAGTGACATGACCCGATCCACAGCATCGCCTGCTGTGGTTTGAAGTGACCCGTGCTCTCACCAAGTGCTATTTTTAAGAAGCTGACTTCTTATCCCACGGCTCAGGAGGAGTCCCAGAACAGCTTGGTGCTTGGAGCCCAGGGGGGTGTCAGGAGCCTCCTGCACCGCCCGTGATGGGACCGAGGGCTCTGGTGGTCCTCGCTGAGCTCGCACGTTGGGGGCAGAAGATGGCGGAGCCATGCCTTGGCCTGAGCAGATGTAACCCCGAGTGAAGAGGCTCAGGCATGTTCATGTTTGTGTCGTGCCATCGTTACCCTGCGCCTGTTTAGCAACAGCGTAATTGCCTCTGGATTGGGCTGCAGCTCCTTGGCACAGAAGACTGCATGAGCGGAGCAGAGCCTGTGCCCGCCGGTGGCGGTGATGTCGGTGTCCTCCCGGGGTTCCCTTCTAGAGGAGCAGTCCAGGGGATCTGGACTTCCATTTCTCAGGCCTCTGGATGAGCACACTTGACCCCCGACACCTGGCTTGTACATACCTGTCTCCGCAGGGAAGGTTTGACACTGTGGCCGTGGTGTTGCATCCCTTTGCACCGGGATGTGGCAGTCGGGAAGTGCTGGGTGGGACCCAGCAGCAAACTCCTCGAGGGCAGCAGCTTTGTGTGCTTTGCTCTCGTCATTTCTGCAATGTCCGGGAAATGTTTGCGCAGAGTGGTGAGCTACGGGTTCATTGTGGAGCCCAATGAGGAGAGGAACTCTCTTGTTGGGAGAGTGACGCTGTGTATTTACCCTGATGGCTGCTGAGCCATACCTTCCTCCTGCGTGCTGACAGGGGAGCCGGGCAGGAGGCAGCCCGGCTTGAAAATGGCACAAGAAAGGAGAGGCCCTGGGACGCAGGTTTACAGGGATGTCCATGGTAGAGTCTGGGAAGCAGCTGCACAAGTGCTTTTGCCTCGCCTGCTTCCCGCTGCGGTACCTGGGCAGCTGAAGAAAGCGGAGCTCGTGCACGGCGGCTGATGCCCAGCTCTTACAGCCGCAGCGGCACCGGGCTGCCCAGGGGAGCAGAGGAGGGTCTGTGCAGCAGAGTGTGTGCGTGCACGTGGAGCGTGAGGGTGGGCACAGAGAGCGGTGAACAGCTGGAAAACTTCACCGGGTTGAAACCAGCTTTGATTCGCAAGGGTCTGGGCTGGAGCAGCAATTTCTGCAGCTTTGTGGCATGTCAACCCTTTCTGCCAGTCTGGCCCTGTTGCTACTTTATTCTCATCCTCGGTTTTGCTCAAGTCGCCTTATCTTCAGAGTGCATCGGGCCACAGCCCCGGAAGGAGCCGAGCTCTCGCACTCTGGGAAACTGTCTCAGGGAGGGCCCAGAAGTGTCGGGAATTTTCCACGGCTCCTCACCAGCCAGATGCAGATGCTAAGGAAATAAAGAAAAGTCCCTTGAGACTTCAAAACCCAGGGGGAGTCCTGGGGCCGCTGGCTGGAATTACCCACTGGCCCTGGGAGGGTGTTTGGAAAGTCCCCAGAAACCGGTAAAACTGTGTTCGGAGCTGCCCGAAGTGTGGTGTTGGCACAGCCTGGGCCGGTGTTTTCCAGCTGCCTGGCCTGAGGAAGGAGTGCCACCTCCCGGAGCAGACGCCGGTGCCTGGAGGCAGCCCTGCACTGTGCAGAGCTCGCCCCAGGGATGCATTGCCTTTCCTTCCCGCAGTTTGTGCCGTGCCTGCGTGCGGCCGCCCGGCACCTTGGTGGGCTGCAGGGACCTTGCAGAGCCTGGCAAGCCTCGCAGGCTCAATGCTGGCTCACACGGCACAGCCCAGCTCCTCGCAGCCCCTGTGTCGGGGGAGCTCCTGCAGCTCTAAGATGGGTGAAGGGTGCAGGGTGGCGGAGGGTGCCCAGCTTGGCTAGAGTGTCCCGTCACCCTTTCTCCCAGCTTGGGTTTCTCTGAGCGGCTCCTGCTGTCCCTGCGGAGAGGAGGGGAAGGCGCCTGCCTGGTTCTCCCCCTGAGAGGGGATGAGAGGCTCTGGCCAGTGCTCCCCGCTCCCTGGACCGTGGTGCCTGCGGGTGGGCAGCATGTGCTGGGGAAGGAGGCACAGCCCCCTTTCCTTACCTACTCTATAGGTGATGTGCTGCCACATCAAGCTCCCTGTCCCCTGGCAGTGTTGGTACCTGGTAGTTTGCTTTTGCATCTTCCAGCCCACAGAAGCTCCCGGCTCCCGCTGCCGTAGCGATGCGCGGGAGCGAGGGCAGCGGCGTGGGCAGGTCAGCCCCTCTGACCGCCGTCCCCTGCCCTCTCTTGCAGTTCTGCCAGCCCAGCGGCTGGCAGCTCTTCACGGAGAGGAACCCCCCCACCTTCTTCGTGGCTGTGCTGACCGACATCAACTCGGAGCGGCATTACTGCGCCTGCTTCACCTTCTGGGAGGCCGTCGAGAGCGCACAGGTACTGCGGCTGCCGGGGTCGTGTCTGGGGGGACGGGTTGGGCAGGGTGGTCAGCAGCACTGGCTGGGAGGCAGCTGGCTGCCTTTGGCATTGGCCAGTGGTTCCCGCTTTCCTCTTGTCGGAGGAATCCGGGCCCTGGCATCGGAGGCTTGGGAGAGGGAAGAGCATCCTTTTTCTAACCCTGGGATTTGGCTGATGTGTGTCTCCCTAGCCTCAGAGCCACCCCAGGAATGGTGAGGGGGAGGAGGAGGAAGAGGAGCCATCGTCTCCCGTTCAACCCGCACAGCTCTTTGCTCCCAAAAGCTTGGTGCTGGTGTCGCGGCTGGACCATGCGGAGGTGTTCAGGGTAAGTCTGAAATGCGCTGCCGCTGGGGCCGGGGGAGCAGGGCCCCTGTTCGGGAGGGAGAGGAGAGCAGTGTTAGTAAAGACCTTCTGTCTCTGGGAGCAACCAGGAGCCACGCAGTCACTGCCAGGGACAGGAGCTGTAGGAGCACCCTGGCTCAGCACCCCGTGGGAGAGCAGCCTGTCCCCAGCCCGCTCTTTGCATCCTGGTCCAGCTCTGCAAGCCGGGTCGGCAGCTGCACGCTGAACCTGAACGGCTGGCTGCAGAACAGCAAACGAAGGACTCGGCCGCGCCGGGCAGCTGGTGGCCTTGACCCAGTTTTGTTAATAGAAAAACCACGAAGAACAGCCCGTTCCTGTGGGAGCATTTATCTTTGCCATCTTTAGTTTCTTTAAACGTGCTGCATTATGTGGCTGTAAAAGGTTTGGGAGGGCACAGGCGGCAAGCTGGCATGTTTACAAACTGCCTCCGTGCGTATTGTGTCCGCAGCTCTGCGGCTGGGGCTGGTGGGCTGTGGGCAGCCTCCTCCGGACCGAGCAGGCTGCCTGCCTTGCTGCTCCACCCGGCATTTACGGTGGGCTCTCCGCTAGCTTGCCCAGGTGCTGGGCTTGCAGGAGGGCAGCGTTCTCCATCAGGCCAGGCTGTGTCCTTCCTTTTTCCCCTCCCACTGTGAGGATACCACTTCTGGGTAGCTGCCCTGTTCTTGAACCTCTTGTTCACAGCCTGCTCTGTGAATGGGAGCACATGGTGTTCCCTCGGGGCGTTCAGTGCTCAAGGCATTAATAACTCATGGTGTGGGGGGGGAATCACTCTGTTCTCTGGCTTGGAGCTGCTTCAAACAGCAGAAACTTTGGCTTCGCAGACTCACAGCCCCAAACCACGTAACTGAGGTTGGAGGCACCTCTGGAGGGCTCTGCTCCAAGCCCTGCTTGAGCAGGGTCACCTGCAGCAGGTTGTCCAGGATATTGTCCAGTTGGGTTTTGAATTATCTCCAAGGGTAGAGACTCTACAACTTCTCTGGGAAACCTGTGCCAGTGTTCAGCCACCCTTGCAGTAAAAAAGTCGGTATACTGAAGGTATTTTATTGGGAAAGTTGTCTGAGCCTAAGTCAAGCCTGTCTTGGTGTTAAAACAGCAACTGCATTCCAGCAAGGGAGAATATGAACAGAAATGAGCGTGGATCATCAGTCCATTTCCCTTGTTGCAAGCAGTTGCATTGTATGGTCATCCTTGCATCTAGGATGGGGTTTACCACACCTGGCCTTCCGTGGAGCTGGAATTCTCTAAAATGCAGGAGCTGTTCATTTTCTCAAGCCTGGGAGAGCAGAGGGAGGCCAGCCGGGCTGCGGCGTCTGCTGCTCTTCTGCGGGGCAAAAGCTGGTCGTGCTTGGGGATGACTCTGGAGGAAGGCAGGTCAGCTAACTAGTTCCAAAAGACAGACGTTTCCTGTGAGAGCTCCTCCCCTGGGGACTGCGCTGAAACGGTTCCCAGCTTGTTTTGGTCTTTGCGTACCTGACCGCCCATCTTCCCTGGCCGGTTTTGTTAGGAGGCCCAGTAACGTTTGCACTGCATGTTTGGCTGCCTGATTTCATTGCTCAGTTGCTTGAATTATTCACCTTAAGAGATTTTTGAGGAACAGATGAGCGATAAGAGCACGACAGTCCTGTTGTTCTGGGCCTTGGGTCATTTCCCCCTTAGCTGTGACACAAACCCAGAGATGTTGCTGGGTGTCCCCAGAAGGTCTCTGAGCGGGGTCTTTGCAGCAGCGAGTGCCACGTGCCCCTGACCTGCCCGAGGGGAGCCGAAGCAGCCCTGCTTGCAGGCTCAGATAGTGGCAGAACAACGGTGTGTTTGCCTGTTGAGTGGGATTTGCCTCTCGCGTTGCTGCTCCCTGTCCCTGCCAGGAGAAGGGCGATGGGTAGAAACTCTGCCTTTGCCCTTTGGGGATTTCACTGGCTAAATATGAAGTGCAGCCTCTTACTTTCCCAGCACAAGGCTCAGGCTGTTGTGGCTCCTTCTCCTCTCTGATTAGGGGTCTCTGTAGCCCAAGACCTGGACCTCTTGGTCAGCATGGTGCTGGACGGAGGGTCTGCCTCTTGCTCAGGGTGAGGTCAAACCGTACACACGTTACACCAGGAGCCTTTGCCGCTGGCCAGCAGCTGTGGGGCTGTAGCTGCCATGTTCCCTGAAGCTGGGCCGGTCTCCAGCCCTCGGGAAGAGGGGCAGGATACCCTAGAACTCCCTTCTGGCACCTGGCAAGACCGCACTTTCTCTCAGATCTCCTCCTGCTTCCTCCATGGAGCATCTAGCAGAGCAGCGTGTGTTCATGGATGTGCAGGAGCGTGAGCTTGCTCTTCACTCGGTTATTGCAGCGTGCAGGAGCCTGCCTGGCCCCTTCTCTCCAAAGCCCCAGTATCTGTGTTTTCTTTTTTCCTCATTGACATGGGGAGATGGTTTGAGTTAAAAAAAACCCACCCAGAGGGTGCCTTGAAGACGAATTCCTCAAATTCCTTATTCATCTGTGTACTGTAGCTTGTGTTGAACGCTGCCCTGTGCTTGTGCCCCCTAACCCCCTCCGTGCTGGAGCTGGTGTTGCTTCCCAACTGCGCCCGGCGGGCAGACAGCAAGCAGAGCGGGCCCGGCTGGGTGTCTTGGCCAGCCCTCGGTGGAGAAGTGGGTCTCCTTCCCATCCCTTGCTTGTGGTTTTTGTGAGACTTGATGCAAATCTGCAGGGACCGGGAGTGCTTGGGGTGTGCTGGGAGAGTCCAGCTGGTTTCAGTCACCTCAGCCCACGGATCTTTTGAACCCCCTTTGCGCTGCTCCTGCTGAGCTCTAGCCCAGGGGGCACGTCTGGGGACAGGTCCGTGCTGGGATGGGGAGGTCCTGCTGGCTGGAAGCAAACTGAGCACGTGCTAAATATCCAGTCCCCACTGATGACGACTCACTGTGAGTTGTCAGAGGGGGAAGATCTCAAGCACTGCACCCAAGAGTTGCCTGTCACAGGGTATGTCTGTCTGGTGACAAGCACTGGGAGCCCCTCCATGCGATGGTGCTCTGAACTGGAGGGCCTCCTCAGCTCCACCTATACACGTCTGCTTCCCACTCTGATGCTCAGCTGTGCTGTGCTTTCTTCTCCAGAACAGCCTGGGTTTGATCTATACCATCTATGTGGACGGACTGAGTGTGTCCCTGGAGAACGTCATTGGGAACCTCCTGACGTGTACCATCCCCATCACCGGGGGAGCTCAGGTGGGTAATCTGCCCCTTCCCTCTTACCTCTCTGTGCTTCTGCCTCCTCAGCAGCTCTGACAGAAGCAGGGATGTTTTGCTCAGCTGTATTCTGGTTTTGCTGTGCTGGGGTGAGCTAAGCAAGGCTGATTTGACTTGTGGGCAGAGTCTGGCTCAGTGCACTGGCTATTGAGGAGCTGCCACAGTGCACTGCTGCTGCCAAGTGCTTGACTAGTGCAGGCAGTGCCTTCCCAAGTGCTTAAGAGTAGAAACAACAAACCTCTGTGGCTGCTTACCTCCTAGATCAGCTGGGATGATCTTGCTGCTTCACTTAGCTACAGCTTGCCATGACTAGGCAGCTTGGTCTTGGCTCCTTGCTCCCTCCAGGAGGGAGTACTGGGTGGCTTGACCACCAGCTGGCTTACGTAGTCACCGATCGATCTGTGCAAACAATTGCCATGGTCTCTGGTCACCTCTGCATCAGGGAGGTCTTGCTCCTCCACTCAGGCCTGCCTGATTGCCTGGAGAGCTGCTCCAGAGCCAAGTGGTCACGGGCCATCTGTGAGAGCGGGGACGAGTCAGCTCTAGGCAGATGGGCCAAGCAAGGCTAACGTTTGCCAGCTGAGCAGCTTGGAGCCCTCTCCTCAAACCGCTGGCTTGTGCCTGTGCGTGGCTGGCATCTCTGATGGATGGGGCTTGAGGAGCAGCAGCCTCGCTTGTGCCCAGAACGGAGGCCATCAAAGATACCCTTCTGTTTTTCCCTCTGAGCCATGTGTTCCTCTAGCACTCCTCCTCCTGCTCTAGGAAGGCCAGCTGGGCTCAGTCTTGCTCACGTGAGCAGCAGATGGGTAAGGAAGGGCTAACTGAAGCTGACTTGGAGATGACAGAAGTGGAGAGAGCCCAGCTGGACCCTCTGGCAGGAGGTGTTTGGAGACAGCAGCGTAACCCCCTGGAGCTTTTCTGCAGTGCTAACACCTGGAACGTAACCGTGGATGTGCACTTGTCTCCTGCAGTGGCTTCACTTTCAGCTGAGCTCCGCTTCCCCCAGCAAAAAATACATCTAATTCTCTTGCACCCAGGCTGCACCCAAGCAGAGAAACCTTTGCAATGCTGGGGCAGCACTACAGGTCCCTGGTGCCTAGAGACAGAGGTTTCTTCCACCACTGTGGCCCGTGACCCCGAGGGGAGGCTGCTGTCTTAAACCCGTGGATCTGTGCAGGCTTCTTGGGTGGGTGCTTTCTTCTGGGCAGAACTGGTGCCCCTTGGGCTGCCGACACGGCCTGCCATAGGTTTGGTGCTTCCTCTAATAATCCAGAGCGATGCAGGTCCTGGGAGGGCCCAGCAGTGGTCTGGGTATTTGCAGGAGAGGGATGGATGCCAGTCTTATCCAAGTCCTCTGGAAGAAAGCAGGGTGCTGCCCTGGTGACTGCGTGCCAGGCGTCCCGGGTATGCTCTGGCTGAGGGCGAGAGCAATAGCATTCCTGCAGGATCTGCCCAGATCTGTCCGAGTCCATCTGGTTCCTCCCTGGTGGGACATGTAAGCGGCAGTACGGGAGAGGAGAGGCTGTTCGGACCAGGGCAGCTTCGTGAGCCGCTGCGGTTCGCTGAACAGCGCTTTTTGGCACAATTATTTGTCACCTCCCAGTTCTTGCAGGATCGATCTGTGCTGTGGGAACAAGTAGTGTGCTACAGGGAGAACAGTTTGTTGGTGGCACTTCCCTTCCCGTGCTTTACCTGTTCTCCTGCTGTGTCTAAAGGCTCTTTTCCAGCGTAGTAGCTGTTGCTTTTGTGTTGTGTGTGTGTGCATCTCTCCTCGCCAAGAGTGCTGGTCCTTCGTTGTTGGCCTCTGCCTGTGTTCATCTTCCCTGTTGTCTTGCTGTCTGTGTGTGTTTCTAACTGACTGTGCTATCTCTGTCTGTCTCTATCTCAGCTTGACGCGGACGACGAAGCAGCGGTACGCACACCTTTTCTTTCATTGGGTCTGTCTCCTTGTTAGCAACCTCTCTTTTATTGTTTTTGAGGGTGGCACGCGCCGCAGCCGGTGCAGCGCTGGGGGCCCGGGCACTGTTTGTCTCGGTCAGAGCACCCTCGGATGTGCGTCCGTCTGCGTGTGTTGCACTGACGGGCAGCAGGGAACGTGTGCCTGGGCTCTGGGGAAGGGGGTTGCGTTCCTGCACCGCAGCAGACTGGCTGTGCGCTGTTTGCCTCTCTGTGAGTGCGCTCTCCTGGGGGTTGTGAAAACACGGTGGCCTGGTCTGGAAGACCAGGTCAGGGGTGTTCGTTCTGCTCTGCCAGAAAGAAGGCGTTTAGCAGATTTCTGGGCTGTTGCGGTGGTGTGAGCTCTTGTGGCTGCAGGGGGCTGAGCGAGGAGGTGGGTTGCATGGCGAAACCTGCTATTGCAGAGGAGTGTTTTCCCTAGAGAGGTGTAGAAAGAGGAGAAGAGGGCCAGCGATCTGGTCCTGCCCCAGCCCCTGCAGCCTGGAGAGAGGGTGGGAATGAGGAGGCTTCTCTGTGCCACTGGGAATGAGCTTAGGTCTGGGAAAAAAATTGTATTGGAGAAGAAGCAATGAGACTGTGCCCAGTCTGTCCATCCCCAGCCCTCCTACCAGGAGCCGTCAGGGCCTGCTCACGCTGCCGGGGCGAGGCACCCTGTCTGACGGGAGAGGCTGCAGAGCTGGCGCTGCTCCTTTGCCTGGCAGTGCTGGCTGGGCATGGCACAGGCGAGCTGTTCCCCTCTGGTTGCGAGGTTCTGGAGAGCCCTCATGTGCTACATCACGGTGTGGGTCATGGGGTTTGCTGCTGCCTTCTGCCAGCCATCGAGGAGTTCCTCGTGCTGGCCGGGGCCACCGGCTGTTTCAGCAGGTCTCGTTCCTGCCCTTAGCCCGTGGCCCCAGCCAAGTGCGAGACGTGTGTTGTTTCAGGGTCCTCTTCCCTCTTCCTGCAGCAGCCGTGCTGCTGTGAGGTGGTGTGCCGTCGTAGGACACGCTGCCCCATTGGGTACAAGTCTTGTGCTGAGGGCATAGTCGCCCTGGCCCCGTGCACCGGGGGGGATACGGGCTGCCGCTGGCTTGGCGAGGCAGCGGGGCAGCTGGCTTGCCCTTGATACTTGTGTTCATCCCTTGCTTGGGTGGACGCCCAATGAGCGGGTCTGTTTTCTCTTGCAGAGGACGATCTCTCTGGGGGCAGGGGACAGGCAGGTGATCCAGACACCCATCAATGACTCGCTTCCCGTCAGCAGCTGCAGCGTGGCCCTGCTCTTCCGCCAGCTTGGTGAGACTTCTCCCCGCGCCTCCTTCTCATCGGGTCCGTTGCCAAAGCCAGCTGGCCGAGTCCTGGGCTGGAGTTCCCTGCACGTCGCTTCCCACCACACTCCTGAGCCTGGCTTGTCAGCTCAGGGCTCTCTTCCAACTGCAGCCACCTCAGGCTGAGCCCTCCCCGGCCCCGCTTTGCCTTCCCTTTCCCAGGAGGGCAGGAGACTGGCAGCTTTCCCCAGCTCGGGTGCAGAGATGTGGCCAGATCTGATGAGAAACAGCCTGGGTGGCAGGAAGGAGTGCCCGGAGGTGTGCTGCCATTAGTCTTGTGCCTCTGATTAAAGGACATTGGGAGCTCAGCAGAGCTGCTGAGCATCTCTCTGAAGAGGGGGTTCCTTGCAGGAGCGCATTCCTGGGTGACCCAGAAGTGGCTTTTTGGGACGATGTTGAGCTCCTCTGTTGTGCAGAATGTGGGGATGGGGAGTGGGATCCAGCCCGGGTGGGGATTAGTGGTCTCTGGTGGGTTGTGAGAGGGAACCCTTGTTTCTGAGCGCTCTTCTCTCCCTTTCTCCCCAGGCATCACCAATGTGCTGTATCTCTTCTGCGCAGCGCTTACTGAACACAAGATCCTGTTTCTCTCCAGCAGTTACCAGAGGCTGACCGATGCCTGCCGGGCTCTCCTTGCACTTATGTTCCCCCTCAAGTACAGGTGAGGGAACCCCACCGCTCCTCGAGCCCCCCAGCCCTCCAACAGCAACCTAGAGCCAGCTAGGGCTCAGCTACCTGCTGAGCCTGGGCTGGCTTTCCTGCCTCCCCCTTGCTTCATGCCCTCGCTTCCTCCTGGTTTCATAGCTAGTATGACTGTGTTTTGGGCACTGCTGGCCCTCAGGTCTCAGCTGTGCTGAAAGCCCCTTTCCTGAAGCCTTTGGCATGCGTAGCAATGTAATTCCAGAGTGTGTCCACAGCAGCGAAGGGGTGTGAACCTTCCACCCCTGCCTCCCTCCTCTCTAGGGCAAGACTGGGGCTCTAGCACTGGAAGCAGGGAGCGAGGCGTTACCAGCAGTGTCTGTAGCTCCAGGAGCTGCTGGCATGTGTTATTCCTAGCCGTGGTGACCTTTGACAGAGGGAAGCAAGCCCGTCAGGGCGTGGGACATGGTCCGGCGGTGCCCATGGTGTGTGTGGGAGAGGCCGGAGGTGCTTATCGCTCCAGAATCCGTCCCCTTTCCCTTCTCTCAGCCACGTTGCAGCCTGTGCAGAGCACAGAGCCCCAGTGCACCGCTTCTACTGGCAGCCCTCTGTCCCAGCCCCGGGCACAAAGTCTTGCTGAACAGTGGGGCTGGACACTGGGAGGCTTCCAGAAAGCCGTGCTGCAAATTCTGCCCTCCCTAGAAAGGGGCACGCGCATACAGGGCTTTTGTTAAGGTACTGGTGGTGGTGGCCAAGTCGCCGCGGTGACTCCTGCGGGACGGCTGGCACCCTGCTCAGCCCAGCCCCGGGGAGCTGGTGATGCTGTTGACCCATGGGGCCTGGCCAGGGAGGGGGATGCCGGCTCGCAGGCTGGCTGCCACTGGGGCTGTTTGCACATCTCCCAAGTAGGACAGCTGAGATAGACAGGCCATTGTTGCTGCGGCTCCTGTCGCACTGTTTCCACTGTTTCCACGCTGGCCTGCCATACCCCCAGGCTGCAGAAAAGCTATTTGTATTCCAAAGAAAGCTTTCTTTTGGAGTTAAATTGCTCTGCTGGAAGCCTTTCCCTCGGGCAAACTTAGATTATAACTCCAGGGCCAGAGAATGATCGTGGTCAGTGTCCACCAGCCTTCAGAAACCTTGCGCAGCTGTAGGGCACGTACTGTCTGAAGGGCTGAGAGTGCCAGGAAGAAGCCTGCCTTCCTGGGGACATGGTCACCCCACAAGCTCTGGAGGTGGGGGTCATCAGCTGGTGTTGAGGATGGTGCTTGGGTAGAGAGCAGGGCTCCACTGGCTGCAGTGATGCTCTTTTTTGGTTGCAGTTTCACGTACGTGCCCATCTTGCCTGCACAGCTCCTTGAGGTATTGAGCACGCCAACACCCTTCATTATCGGAGTCCACTCCATCTTCCAGTCGGAGACACAGGAGCTGGTGAGACGCCGTGTACCCCGTCCCTTGTGCTGGGAGCAGAAGTGGTCCAAGGAGGAAGCAGGGGTCGTGTGCCAGCAGTCTCAGATAGCAGCAAACGTTGTCCTGAGGGTGCCTGGGGCAGCAGGCTGAGCACGCCGGCTCGCACAGGCTCTGCTTGTTCAGGCCAGCCAGCCCGGGCTGCGATCCAGACGTGCCGCAGAAGCCAAGCAGGGCTGGCTGGGCCGCGCATCGTCGGGGCTTTGGGCTGCAGAGCCTGCACGCGAACGGCTGGGGTTAACCGAGGATCTGATTTTGAAACTCGGCTGGCAGTGCTGGTGCAAGAGGCTGTGTTGGCACTTCAGACTTCAGAAACTGAATTAAAGCATAATGAGTCTGATCTAAACTGAAACAAGCTTTTGTGCAGCCTTCTGAACGAACTGCAGTGTGCTGCTTTGGTTAAGCAGGATGGCCTCTGGTTGGGCCGGGCTCAGTGTTTGACGCCTCACCCAGGCTGATAAGATGCCGAGGAGCCCGATGCCACTAAGTCTCGGCAGGTGCCTGCTGAGCAAAGCTGCGTCTCTCTCCTGCCAGGTTGTCCTCCCCCTGCCACTTTCATTGCAGGGAGTGATGAGGTCCCTTTATAGCTTGTGTGTTGGCAAATCCTTGGGTTTGTGACAATGGATAAGAGAAAATAACTACAGAGGGCTCAAGTGCTCCCAGAAGATGGAGAGGAGACAGGCACCGTTCCCAAGCCCTCCTCTCCTGAGCTGGGCTTACCCCTCGCTAGCTCTCCGTTGCCCAGCGGGAGGTGGTGGGGAGGGTGTCAGAGAGCCTGCCCTTGTCTCATGCCTCTCCTGCCACTTCCAGCTGGATGTCGTTATCGCAGACCTGGATGGTGGGACTGTGAATGTCCCCGAGTGTGTACATATCTCCCTGCTCCCTGAACCTCTGCTCCAGCAGACCCGGGAAGCCCTCTCCATGGTAAGTGCTGCAGCCTTTCCCCTGTCTGCAGGGTGCAAACACCTTGGGAATGACACACATTTCCAAGGGGAGCTGGGAACGGAGCAGCAGGGACTCCTCTGAGAGCAGAGGTCCATATCTCAGGGCCCTGCTGACCATGTCACAGGAGACCTTTCCTGATCCTGATGGCCTCTGGTGCATGGCAGTGCCGGAAGGAGGGTTCTTCTGCCAAAGGTTTCTGGGAATCAGGCGGCTGGCTCCCAGCCTGTGGGCAGGAAGCAGCTGCGGCCCTGAAGCTTTTCTGGCTGCTTGCGTGTTCCCGGAGACTGCCGGCCATGCGAGAGTGTGCCCAGGACAGCCGTGCCAAACAAATGCTGCACGCCTCAGCTTCTGCTCCTCAGCTGTGGCCAGGGGAGGCCGGGGAGCTGGTTCTGTCGCAGCCCCGCTGAGCCCCCAGCCCTCCCGTGGTGTATGGCTCCCCAGCAGAGCTGGAGGGGCTCCCCCTTCCCCACTGCCCTCAGCCCACGGAGCCGTTCCCGGGCTCCACGCTCTGGGCAGCGAGGATTCATGAGGAAGTGTCAGGCTTGAAGCTTCCCTTGCACGGCAGGGTGTTTTCTGATACCTGGTGGTTCCAGCCCTGTAGGTTTGTTTCCAAGGACCTCGGACCTTTTCTGTGGGTGCTGTTGGGTGTCTGGGGAATGCTGCTTCGCTTTTTCTGGCTGTGAAGATAAAGATCCCCCTGGGCCCAGGCTGAGTGTGCTTTGTGCCTTGTCTGTGCAGGTCTTGGACCCAGAGCTGGAGGTGGCAGATCTCGCGTTCCCCCCGTCAACGATTTCTGCCTCTTCTCTCAAAATGCAGGTGAGTGGAACGGGGAGGAAGGGGAAACCCCTCCTGGGAGGCTGCCGTCTCTGCTGGACACCCCGTTTCTTGGGCATAGAGTGGATAGGCACTATTTCAGGCCTCTCTCCATCTTGGTGTTGCTGAGGTTAAGAGGCAAAGCACAGTACTGCCAGGACACCGAGGCCACAGCTCCAAGCCACGGCCTGGAAGCCAGCAGTGCTGTTTCAGTAGCTGACCCGTGGACAGGGGCTGCCCAGTTTACTGCCACACTGGAGCAGGGGCTGGAGGCACACAGCGAACGTTTGGGCACTTCAGCAAACCCCGGGGCTGTGAGAGCTCCCTTTTCCTCTGTGTGCAGCGTCGGGGATGCTGTGAAGGGGCGGCAGAACAGCAAATCCAGCCTGCCGTGTCCTTTTTTCCCTGGAATCTCTGCTGAGTTTCCTGCCCTGCTCAACAGATGCTGACCCTGACACGTGGTTTGATCCCGTTGCCTCTGCACTGGGTGTAAACTCCTGCCCCTGTGCGCTGGCTCATCTGCACCCTCTCCCTGACCATGCTGTGACCACGCTGTCCTTCCCTCTTCGCAGGATAAGGAGATCCGGGCCGTCTTCCTCCGCTTGTTTGCACAGCTGCTTCAGGGCTATCGCTGGTGTCTGCACATCATCCGCATCCATCCTGAGCCGGTCATCCGATTCCATAAGGTGAGGTACCGGCACAGGCATGCGGGTGCAGGGGCTGGCAGGCACCTCTGGCACGCCGGGTCTACCAGCCTGGCTCTGGTCCGAGCAGGGGCGGCAGCTCCCAGAGGGGAAAACGGCTACTGCTGTTAGCGGTGTGACGGGGAAGGGAGGAAGCCTGTGGGCCTGGCCAGCGAGGGAGGGCAGGGAGCGTGTTTCTGCAGTGACTCGGCTCCATCTGCTCTACGGCCTCCTGTCCACGTGGCAGAATTACTTTTTCAAACTGTCCTACGGAATAACTCTTCTAAGTGGGTTGAGCGGAGGTTGGGATGAGTTGGTCTGTGAAGAGGTTTGCACGAATACAGCTGTATCTAGAAGGCAGCGCGGTGTTTTCCAGCAAGTGGCCTCTCCTGCATCACTCCTGGGTCCACCTGCATCCCTTGTTTGTCCTTGATCGTCCCGAGGTCTTGCGGGTCAGGTAGCGCTTCCCTGTTTATGCCTGTCTGTGGTCAGATGCACTGCAGCTGGCATCCCGTGTGCCTGGTGTTAAGCAGCCTTTGAGGCTCAGGGAAGGCGTCCCTCACGTCCTGGCCCGGAGCTGGGGATTTTCTTAAGATCCGGGGAGAGGAAGGAGGCAGAGCCTGCCATCCCCAGCGCTTCTGGAGTGTTAGCTGTACCAGAAGGGCTGGCAGGGCAGGGAGAGCAGGGAAAAGCTTGGAGTGTTTGGGCGTCTGTGGAGGAGACTTAATGCAGGAGAAAGCAACAGAGGGGCAGCGAGAGTAGAGGGACTGGAGCGTTGCAGCTTGGCGTGGCCACGTCACACAGCCTGCAGCCCTGCTGCAGCCGTGCTCTCCCTGCTGCATGCTCGAGGTTGCAGGCAGGAGCCTTCCTGCTGCCTGCGCCTTCCTGCTCTGCTCAGCCCACCGCCAGGTAAAGAGGGCAGCACCTTGTACCCGCAAAAGCGTGCCAGGAGAGTGCGCGTGAGCATGCCCGCGCCGTGCATGGCCTGGCCTCGTGCATCGCCAGCGATGCTCTGCGCTGTAAAATGTGCACTGGCTCTGACATTTAAAGTCAGCAGCGTGTTGATAAGGGTTTTGAGGTATATTTTTATGCTCAGTAAAGATTCCTGACAGGTGCCCGACAAAGATTCGGTAGTTCTGTAAAATCATAAACACGCAGTAAACATGACAAAAAGCCCTTTCGTAAAACTGCTATAAAATGAATAAGGTATAACAAACTTCCATTTCATACAATCATTCTGTGCAGCAACAGTATGCAGTACAAAATAGCCGGAATTTCACTCATTTAGCTGCTTTGTGCCTCTCTCACAGTGGGTTTAGGGCCACGGGACTCAGCGGTCCGTGTTCTGGTGCAGTGCCCGTGGCTCCAGCACCAAGCCCTGCACCTCTCAGCTCCTTCCCCTGGAAACGGGCTGGTCCAGCTGCTCCGCAGAGCGGCAAGGAGGGCAAGCGTAGGTGGCGTAGTGGTCCAGAGGTCTGTAGTGTCGTTGGACTGTGGGTGAACGGTCCCTGCTGTAGCACCCTCATCCTGTCCCACTCTGTGAGTTGGTGTGCAGTGAGTGGGTGGGGGTGTTTGGAGGAGCAAAATCTGTTCCCCGCTTGCTGCTCCTGAAGGCACGTGGCGTGCCATAGCCGGCGGTTTTCGGGTGGGATGAGCTCCCACGCTCATCTGCCGAGGGGAGAGTCCTAAGGGCTTTCTGCAGACTCAGGAAACCCGGTGCTTCAGGCTCCCTTTGTGGTGCTGGTGAGAGGCTCCTTCAAAGCCACGTTTGAGGAAGAGGTGGGGTGAGGAAGCGTTGTTCAGAATGAGGTCCTCGTCACAGCTGGCAGAAGGAGCCTACAGCTGCTGTGTCCCTGCTTCCCCCGGGGTGCACGCCGGGGCTGATGCCGGTGCTCTTCGCTTGCCACCCAGTGTGTCCTGCTGTAGATGCGCCCCTCGCTGCTGCGGGCCAGAGGCACAGGTTTCTGTGCAAACCCTGTCCCTGGGCCGCGTGGGACAGGGAAGGAGATAGTGTGGTCCCACTGCCGCACAGGCGCCTGTCCTTTTCTGCGGTAACAGTGTCACCCACGCTGCCACGTCAGCTGGGATGACTGTTGCCTGGGCAGCGCTGCTGATGGTGCGCACTCTCCCCTCTTCCAGGCAGCCTTCCTTGGGCAGAGGGGGCTGACGGAGGATGACTTCCTCACCAAGGTGCTGGAGGGCATGGCGTTCGCTGGCTTCGTGACTGAGCGGGGGGCCCCGTACCGCTCGATCGACCTGTTTGATGAGGTAAGCGGCAGTTTGGGAGCAGCACCCCCCGTGCCTGGCTGTCCCATGCGTCCTTGCTCCGCTCAGCTCTCCCTGCTCCTTGAGGGGCTGAGCTGGGGATCTGCCACAACACTCTGGCTGCAGCATTGCACTGGGGGATGGAGCCAGGGTATGGGAAGGGTGGCCGGATCCTGCCCAGCAGACAGCTGCTCCTCCCACCCGTCTCTTCATTGGCTTGCCAACGTGACGCCCATCTACAAGAAGGGCCGGGAGGAGGATCCGGGGAACTACAGGCCTGTCAGCCTGACCTCGGTGCCGGGGAAGATGATGGAGAGGTTCATCTTGAGGGCGCTCACAGGGCACATGCAGGATAACCACGGGATCAGGCCCAGCCAGCACGGGTTCATGAAGGGCAGGTTCTGCTTGATCAACCTGATCTCCTATGACCAGGTGACCTGCTTAGTGGATGAGGGAAAGGCTGTTGACGTTGTCTACCTGGACTTTAGTAAAGCCTTCAACACTGTCTCCCACAGTATTCTCCTGGAGAAGCTGGTGACTCGTGGCTTAGACAGGCGCACTCTTCGCTGGGTAAAAAACTGGCTGGACGGCCGAGCCCAGAGAGTCGTGGGGAATTTAGCGAAATCCAGTTGGCGGCCGGTCCCAAGTGGAGTCCCCCAGGGCTCAGTTTTGGGGCCGGTCTTGTTTAATATCTTTATCGATGATCTGGATGAGGGGATTGAGTGCTCCCTCAGCAAGTTTGCAGATGAGACCAAGTTGGGGAGGAGTGTTGATCTGCTCGAGGGCAGGAAGGCTCTGCAGAGGGATCTGGACAGGCTGGATGGATGGGCTGAGGCCAATTGGATGAGGTTCAACAAGGCCAAGTGCCGGGTCCCGCACTTGGGTCACAACAACCCCATGCAACGCTCCAGGCTTGGGGACGAGTGGCTGGAAAGCTGCCCGGCGGAAAAGGACCTGGGGGTGTTGGTCGACAGCCGCCCGAATATGAGCCAGCAGTGTGCCCAGGTGGCCAAGAAGGCCAACGGCATCCTGGCCTGTATCAGAAATGGTGTGGCCAGCGGGAGCAGGGAGGTGATCGTGCCCCTGTACTCGGCGCTGGTGAGGCCGCACCGCGAATGCTGTGTTGAGTTTTGGGCCCCTCACTCCAAGAAGGACATTGAGGTGCTGGAGCGTGTCCAGAGAAGGGTGACGAAGCTGGTGAGGGGTCTGGAGCACAAGTCTGATGAGGAGCGGCTGAGGGAGCTGGGGTTGTTCAGTCTGGAGAAGAGGAGGCTGAGGGGAGACCTTCTCACTCTCTACAACTGCCTGAAAGGGGGTTGTGGTGAGGTGGGTGTTGGTCTCTTCTCCCAAGTGACTAGCGACAGGACAAGAGGAAATGGCCTCAAGTTGCACCAGGGGAGGTTTAGACTGGATATTAGGAAAAATGTCTTTCCTGAGAGAGTGGTGAAGCACTGGAATAAGCTGCCTGGGGAGGTGGTGGAGTCACCATCCCTGGAGGTGTTCAAGGAACGTGTGGACGTGGCACTGCGGGACATGGTTTAGTGGGCATGGTGGGGTTGGGTTGATGGTTGGACTTGATGGTCTTACAGGTCTTTTCCAACCTTAGTGATTCTGTGATTCTTCTCCCAGCTTGTGGCTTATGAAGTGAAGCGCATGCGTGCAGAAGAGGGGAACAAGCAGAAAATACTGCGGCACATTAAGGAGCTGGCGGAGAAACTTTACAAAAACGTGAGTCCTGGAGGCCTGAGCGCAGGAGAGGGGAAGCTGGTCTGAGGGGGTATAGGGCAGGGAGAGCCTGGGTCAGAGCCCCAGTCAGTCTGTCCTCCCTCCGTAAACTCTTCCTGGAACTGATGCTCACAGTGCATGATCCCATCCCACCCCACACTGTCCGGTGTGGCAGGGCACCTGCTGATGGGCCCAGAAGTGTCTGGCCTGGCGTGAGCTGCTCCCCAGGAGTGGGTTTCCTTGGATTCAGGTCGTGTGGGCATCAGGCACTCCATGCCTTTGCTCCGGAGCAGCCGCTGTGCTTGTTGTCTGATCCGGGGTGGGCCAGCAAAGGTCTTCCAAAAGCAGAGCAGTGCCTGCGGGGCCCTCAGCCATCTCAGGCTGGAGCTCCCGAATGGTGCTTTGCTCGCTGCTGTGTTCAGGGCCAAAGTGAGCTGTCCTTGTGGATCCTGGGAGCAGAGTGTGCTGGCACTGCTGTCCAGACAGCCTGCCCTCAGGGCTGCAGGTTTCTGGGGGTTGTAGATACTGGCTGGGAGAATGTTTGGCCTCAGAGCAACAGAGGTTGCTGAAGGGTGCCTCGCTGGGGCTCCTGCCCTGGGAGAGGATGTGCCGTGGCCACGTGCCTGAAAAGAAACAATCTTTGCTGTGCCAGGAGAACCCGTACCCCGCTGTGACCATGCACAAGGTGCAGAAGCCCACGGAAGGCTGTCACCTGCGCCTCCACCAGAAGCCTTTTCCCCGTTTGGATGAGGGGACAGTGCAGTGGATCATCGACCAGGCCACTGCCAAGCTGCAGACCGCTCCTCCTGCTGTGAAGGCAGAGAAGAAATGCATGGTGCCATCGGGACCCCCCATCGGTACGTGTGCGCAGAGGGCCTTTCCTTGCAGTGAGAAGCCCTGCTCAGGAGGAGCTTTACCAGGTGTTGCTGGCTCCTTTTCACACTACGGCATGTCCGAGGGTCCCACATGAGTGAAGTGTGCCTTGGAGAAACAGCAGTGCTGTCTCCATTAGCTTCTGCCCCTCGGGCTGCTTTGAGCTCCTGGGCTCTATCAGCCAGCATGAGGGGACGGCTGAAGACCCTGTAGTATTCTTCCAGCATGAGGTCGTGGAGCCTAGAGCCCTGCTTGTGCAGAGCAGGGGAGGGGACACCCATCTCTCCCCACCCAGGGGTGAAAGCCCTGCCCTGATTGAACTAACAAGTGGTTCTCTCCCCAGCTGCCATCATGGAGCGCAATGGCAATGCCCTGGCCAACAGTGCCCGTCGCCTGGAGGTGGTCAGGAACTGCATCTCCTATGTCTTTGAGAACAAGATGTTAGAAGCCAAAAAGGTGAGGGGGGATCCTGAGGAGCTGCTGGTTGAGGGGAGGAGAGGGGGGGTTGCTCTGCCTCACCTCCCTGGCAGGCTGGAGAGGGCATTCCCTGCCCGTGCCCAGATCTCTGCTCTGTTCCCGTTATGTTCGCATGTTCCCCCTCAGCTCTGTTCCTCCTTGTTATGTTCCTGGGCATTCGGCTGATCGCTCCACTGCACCAGCTTAGCACTACTCCTGCATCTCCCAGTGCCCCTCGGGTCTGTCCCGTGGAGATAACCGGGCTGGGGTCCTCCCCGGCCTTGCTGAGCAGGGACCTCCCAGGGCTGTCTTCCAGCTGGCCAGACATGGGGTTTTGCTCTGGTTTGCCTCCACCTCCGAGTGTGGCTGAGCTGTCTGTGAACACCCTGGTGTCAGCCAACACAGCCACAGTGCAAAGCCCCTCCTGCACCTCCTCGTTGTGGGCTGCCCTTGAACTCACCGTCTGACCAGAGCTCCGCTGGGCCCCGTCTTTCTACTCTGTGATTTCTTTCCTCTGCAGTTATTCCCAGCTGTGCTGCGAGCCATGAAGGGCCGAGCAGCCAGGCACTGCCTGACCCAGGAGCTGAACCTGCACGTGCAGCAGAACCGGGCAGTGCTGGATCACCAGCAGTTTGATTTCATAATCCGCATGATGAACTGCTGTTTGCAGGTAGGAGAGGGCTGGGGAGAGCATGTCTCTTGGGAAGCAGCTTGTTTCTCTTTGTGGGAGACGCATGGTGCAGGGATTGGCGTGGGTCTGGGGGTCTTGCAGTGAATCCTCTTGTAACCTGCGCTCTCTTCCCCAGGACTGCACTGCCATGGACGAGCATGGGATTGCAGCCGCTCTCTTGCCGCTGGTCACCGCTTTCTGCCGAGTAAGTATCTGCAGTACCCTGACTCCCTGTACAGTCCTCGCCGACTCAGAACTCCTTGGAGGCCGCAGAAGCTGGCAGGCTGAAGGACACAGCCAGAGCTGCAGCCAGGCTGCGGGCAGGTTGTCCCCTCGGTGCTTCTCAGAGTATGGGGTCCTGTCAAGCAGCTTCCAACCACTCGCAAGCTTGGCCAGCCTGGCTGTGCCGGTCTCTGGACTCAGGGCTCCCAAGATAGCTGGAACACCTGCGGGAAGGGTGCTCGGAAACGGGCTGCTCTGAAGTGCCAACTTGATCTGTCAGTCAGGCTGGGCTGAGAGAAGATTCTGCCTCCCATAAAGCATCTGTAGCATGAGGCCCTGTGGGGCTCTGGGTGGGTGCTGGGCAAATCTGAGAAGAGTTTGCAAGGAATGCTTGGAGGAGCTCTGATGCAAGCGTCCCTCCTGCCAGCCCAAGGGTATGTTGCCTTTCCCAGCAACAGGCTAGAGCAAGGATTACCTGGAGAGGAGAGCTTGGCACAAAGGCCATGTTTGTATGAAAATCTCTTCCACCTTCTGCTTCCTCAGAAACTGAGCCCGGGCATCACGCAGTTTGCCTACAGCTGTGTGCAGGAGCACGTGGTGTGGACCAACATCCAGTTCTGGGAGGCCATGTTCTACTGCGATGTGCAGAACCACATCCGAGCCTTGTACCTGGACAACAATGAGGAGAACCACACGGATGAGGTGAGGAGGTGACAACGGTGCCGGTGTCCCTGGAGAGCTGCTGTACAGAAGCAGCTCTCCCCGAAGGTCCATGGGCTGATAAGGATGCTGAACCATGCAGCTGGTTCTGGGAGATTTCCTGTGGGAACAGTGGGGTGAAGGCTGGCAGGTCTCCTGTCCATGCACACAACTGACATCTCCTTCCAACTCCCTCAGGAGAGCACGGAGGGGCCACAGGAAGCCAAGTCTGCCCTGGAAATAGCGTCGGAGCAGCTGAGGCTCTGGCCCACCATGAGCCGAGAGAAACAGCAGGAGCTGATCCAGAAGGAAGAGAGCACTGTTTTCAGCCAGGCCATCCACTACGCCAACCGCATGAGCTACCTGTTGCTGCCTCTCGACACCAGCAAGAACCGCCTGCTACGCAGCTCTGGGCTGGGGGACGTGGAGAGTGTCAGCAACAGCTTTGTCACCAACAGGTAAGCAAGGCTGGAAAGCTTGGCAGGGCCATGCCGCAGGGACACCAGAGCAACCTGAACTGGGGACGGGAGCTCCTTGGTGTGGTACCTGGGGCGTCTGGATCGTTCAGCTGTCAGGATTGATGGAGGTTGCAGTGCACAGGGGTGTTTCATATCAAGAGTGGAAGCTCTCCTGGGTTCATATCAGGAGCGGAAACTCCCTTGAGCTCTGCCTGACATGGGTTACAGCAGAGGAGAGAGATGTTCTGGGTTAACTCTTCCCTACTCCCATACGGCAGCATCGCTGGCAGCGTGGCTGAGAGCTACGACACAGAAAGTGGATTTGAGGATGCAGAGAGTTCCGACGTGGCCAACTACGTGGTGCGATTCATCAACCGCTTTGTGGACAAAGTCTGCACGGAGAGCGGAGTCACCAACGAGCACCTCAAGGGGCTGCATGTCATGATCCCTGGTAATGCGCATTGCAGCAGTGCTGGGGAATGGGCAAGCACGCGATCTCACTGGGGATCCTACAGATCAGCTTGGGGGTCTGCTCAAGAGATGGTTCTGCAAGAAGCAGTGGGAAGGCCAAGAGAAGGCGCACACAGCGCTGCAGGGCGGGTTGGCAGCCCCGTGGGTGCTGTGTAGGACAGGACGTTGTTTGCAGTCTCTTAACTTCATGTTTGTCCACAGATATTGTGCAGATGCACATAGAGACACTGGATGCCGTGCACAGGGAGAGCAAGAGGCTTCCTCCCATCCAGAAGGTATCGACCTAGCCCACTGCAGTGGGGGGAAGGTTCTGGTGCTGTGTGGGGCTATCAAGTCCCCTTCCGCAGTCTGCATGGGCCTGATCTTCCTACTGTACATCCCCGTAGCCAAAGCTGCTGCGCCCCAACCTGTTGGTGGGTGAGGAGTGTGTGATGGAGGGGCTCCGCGTGTACCTCATGCCTGATGGCCGGGAAGAAGCTGCTGGAGGGAGTATTGGTGGTCCACCTCTCCTCCCCGCAGAAGGAGCCATCTTCCTCACTACTTACCGCATCATCTTCAAAGGCACTCCCACGGACCCTCTGGGTAAGGGTCTTGTGTGCACCACGTCCTCTGTCTCCACGGGTCGGTAATGCCTGGGGAGGAGGTGGCCGGTAGCTCTCCTGGAGCAGTGGCTGCAGCTAGCCTTGCTGCAGGAGTTGCTGATAAGGGCCTCGGGTGGCTGCCTTGGGTGAGCAACCAGCCAGCTCTGGGGGCTGCTGCAGCCACCACAAGCTTGATGGTTGCTCCCAGTACTACAAAGGAGGTGGTTGCTCTTGCTGTCCACCTTTGGTAGATGATCAATTACTCATGCCCATCCTAGGCGTCATCTGCAAGTCGCCATGGGCTGGCTGTAGTATGTCTAACCTGTTTCTGGCCACCTTATCCTTCGGGGGTGTCTGTGGTGATGGCCACCAAGCGTGGTCCAGTGTGGCCTGGCCTTGTTCCGGGCCGAGGCAGCGGGATGTGGCTAACCTGTTCCCATGCTTGTGCCCAGTGGGGGAGCAGGTGGTGATCCGATCCTTCCCCATCGCCTCACTGACCAAAGAGAAGAAGATCAGTATCCAGGCCCAGGTGGATCAGTTCATCCAGGAGGGCTTGCAGCTGCGCTCGTGCACATTCCAGGTGAGACCGCGTGGGGCTCTGGGCTGCTCCTTTGCATTGCGCTGTCTCAGCTGAGGAGCATGTTGCTGGTGGGACCCAGCAGGTACGTGGCCATGGCTGGCACCATCCCTTGGGACGAGTCACTCACTGCCTGGGCTGATGTGGTGTGGGGGTAGTTTTCCTGAGGGGACCAAAGACAACCTCTGTAGCAGGTGACAGTGCACCTGAGGGGATGGAGCCGGAGGTCCCCTTGCAGAGGGAAGGAGTGGACTGTGGTCCATAGAATCATAGAACAGTTTAGGTTGGAAGGGACCTTAAAGGTCACGTAGTTCCAACCCCCCTGCCATGGGCAGGGACACCTTCCACTAGACCAGGTTGCTCAGAGCCCCCTCGAACCTGGCCTTGAACACTTCCAGGGATGGGGCATGCACAGCTTCTCTGGGCAGCCTGTTCCCGTGTCTCACCACCCTCACAGTGAAGAATTTCTTCCTAATATCTAATCTGAATCTACCCTCTTTCAGTCTGAAGCTGTTACCCCTCATCCTATCACTACACTCCCTGATAAAGAGTCCCTCCCCATCTTTCCTGCATGCCCCCTTTAAGTACTGGAAAGCTTCTATAAGGTGTCCCCGGAGCCTTCTCTCCTCCAGGCTGAACAACCCCAACTCTCTCAGCCTGTCCTCATAGGGGAGGTGCTCCAGTCACAGTCCTGTTGTACACAGGAGCAAATTCTTGCTCGTTAGCTCGGGGCTCCTTTCCAACTGCTCCAGTGGCTGCTGGAGCCCTGAGAAGGTGTGAGACGTCCCCACACGGCACCCTGGGAGGTGGTTCTGCAAAACCTTGCAGGTTTTGGGGAGAGAAATACAGCAAGGAGAGATGTCACAACGCGAGTTGTTATTCAGCATTTTACATCTTTGAGAGGCTTGTGGAGGCAGAGCAATGCTGGGAGGAGAGCACCTAAAACACGCCGTCTGCTCCTTCCAGCCCATCTCGCGTTGCTCAGAGCCGCAGTGCCCGGGCACTGGGGACATCACAGGAGCAGCAGTGCTGGGTACTGAGCCGTCTCCAGGAGGAGGAGGTGTGGGACAGAGTAACTGGCACGGAAGGACAGACGGGGCAGCCTCCCAGCCTGGCCTGTGCCCATCGCGGTCCCTGCTCCCGACTGGGATCTGAGCTCTGCCCTGTGCTGTGGGAGGAGCCGGTGGGAAGAGCCCTTCCCAGTCCCCTGGTACAGCCATGCTGAGCACGCTGTGACCGACCCTTCAGCCTGCTCTCTGCTGTTCCTGCAGTTGCTGAAGATTGCCTTCGATGAGGAGGTGGCTTCAGACAGTGCTGAGGTCTTCAGGAAGCACCTGCACAAACTGCGCTACCCCCAGCACGTGCGTGGCACCTTCGCCTTCACCGTGGGCCAGTCACCCAAGCAAGCCATGCAGCCCAAGACCAAGGAGAAGAACCCCTCGCTCAGGTACCCGTGCCGTGGGGAGAACAGCATGTGGGATGCGCTTGACCCTTTCAGGCACTGCAGGGCTTCTCCTCTCCCTCCTCCAGCCCACCCAGCAGAGAGCCGCTGAGCAGGGGTCACTCGAGAAAAGCCGGGGCACAGACTCCTGCGCTGGAGGTCAGGGTCCCTGAGCCTCCCTTGCTCAGACCTCTCCTTGCACAGGGTCTCCACTTGTCTTTGGGGGGGGACGTGCTGCCCGTCCGGCAGCAGTCTCCCAGCCCCACGCAGAGGACTGGTCACACTTGGGAAGCAGGGTGTTTGCTTCAGTGGCATTCCCTGCTCCGTTGCCCAGGCCAAAACAGCGCAAGCCCTGTGGAGGCATCTCACAGGAGAGGTTCCAGTGGGCACGAGAGAGCAGTCTCTGCTGTGGCGGAGGACGGGGAGCGCTGCGGGGCAGTGGCAAAGCTCTGTGCGTGGTGCTGACCTGCGGCCAGACCCTGCTCCTGCACTAGGTTAAGCAATGCTGTAGCGCTGGGGTCTGGTTGCTGCTGCGTTCGTGCTTGGTGTGCCCTGGAATCTAAGCGTCTCTCCCGTGTGTTTGTGACTCAGCTCCCAGCAGGTGACCGATATGTTCCAGGGCCTGACAGTGGGGGTCCTGTCCCTTGGGCACCTTGGCCATTCAACCACGTAAGATGCCTTCACCCTGGGCGAGAGCTTGCGAGGTGGCATTGGCTCAGGCTGCAGCCTTCACTTGCTCCCAGGGTTTCTTCTCACCTGCTCTGCATGCGACCTGGGCTGTGGGCTTGTCACTTGGGGAATGCCCTTTTCCAGGCTGCCAGTCTGACGTTCAGGTTTGGGGTGCGCGCTCTCACCATCGCAGCAGTGCAGCCTCCGGAGGCGGTCGGTCAGTCATCCCTCGTGCTCCATGGCACTCTGGTGGATCCCAGGACGTGCTGAGGGAGCTCTGCCTGTGCCACTAACCTCCAGAGACCTCTAGAGCTGCTGGGCCCAGCTCCGGGCCTGGGCATGGTCTCAGAAGTCTTGTCTGTGAACTTGCGAGATCTGCTTTGTCACCCCGTCCCCCAAATCTGCTTCCAGTGCCCCACACGATCTGCAAATCTTGCTCCTCCGCTTAGAAAGCCCTCCTGTTCCTGGCCTCCATACCTGAGCATTTGTTCAGGACAGCATTATTCCTCGGTCCCAAGGCTTTCCCTCCCTTGGTAAATGCAGGGAGCCGTTGGATTCTCTCACCGTCTGCTTTGCAAAGCAAAGCAAGCCATCTCCTAGTCTCACTTTGGCCCCCGCCCTGATAAGGTGAATTTCTGGGAATCTTTGCATCAGCGTAGCTGTTATCCTGGGTTGGACGTGGCCCCTTCCCCAGCTGATGTATGTCGCACGTCTCCTTAATATGTTCCCCTTGAGCCCAGGGGTTCACCGAGACAGTGATGAGCATGAGCTCCTGCGTATGGGCAGGCCATTCCTGCCTTCAGGAATTCCTGCCTTCTGGAGCTCTGTCGTGCAGAGCCTGTTCTGACTATGCAGCCTAATCACCCGTGGGTTTTGGAAGGTCTCCCTTCCCTGCTTTCCCCGGGCTGCCCTCGGGAGCGGCCGAACCCAGCTGCTCTGTCCCTTACGTGGCATCGAGCAGGTCACCTTCCGCAAGCTGTCTCCCCTCTGCCCAGGGAGCAGCAGCCCTGTGTCCAGGCTGGGCTGGCAACATCCCTGTGGTGGATCCCTTGGCCCCTGCCGTGAGCTGGAGCCCACCTCCTCCAGGGACAGGCCACCTCGCTGCCTGCGGGAGCGCTGATGCGGAGGTGATGGCGTTGGAGCCCGGGACAAGGCTGGCATCCCCTCGGGTCGGGAGGCTGGGGCGCCTGCTCAGCCTGGCTGCCCCGTCCAGCCTCCCCGGGCACCCGGGTCCCCCCAGGGATAGGTAAGCGCTGTAGGATCTGCATCGGGCTTGGTGCCCTCCTACGGCTGAGGAGCCAGCTCCTCCCTGCCGGGGAGCTAGCAGGTGACATCTCCCCTCCTGTGGTGACAGTGACCTTGACTCCGCACCTGTAGCTGGTGGTGAGGGATGCTCCTGTCTCTGCTTTGCTCTCGGTGTGACTGAGTGTTGGTGTCTCTAACCCTCAGCGGCTGCTCTTCTGGCCGCACCGGGCTGTGGTCATGCACGTGCGGGAGGTGGTGTCAGCTGGCCTCAACCTCTTCTCTGGTTCCAGGACACTCTCCAAAAACCTGGTGAAAAATGCCAAGAAAACAATCGGCCGCCAGTATGTGACGCGAAAGAAATACACGCCGCCCATGTGGGAGCAGCGGAGCAGCCAGCACTTCCTAGAGGACAACGAGGATGAGATCTCAGGTTGGGAGCACCCTGAGCAGGGAAGGGAGGCCGTGGGGAGCGGGGTGTTTGCTGGAGCAGGAGCATCTTTCAGCTGGGAGAGGTCTCGGCCGTCACTCTGCAGGGGAACAGGCGTGGGAGCTTCCCTGGTGCACAGGATTGCCACCATGGTCACCTCTCCCAGTTCTCGATGGTCCGCCAGCTCTCGTCTGCTGGTGGTGGCCAGTCAGCAACTCTCAACATACTTCCCATACCTAGCGAGCCCTGCGGAGAGGAGGGAGTTCTTTGGTCTGTGGCCTCAGCTCCTCAGATGAAAAGTCACAGAGTTAAGTTGCAGCAAGGCAGGTCAGGTTAGACGTGAGAAGAACTTGACTGGTTTGAGAGTAATAAAGCACTGGAAGAGACAGGAGTCCTCTGCATTGAAGATTACAGCCTTCCCAGGTGCAACGGCCTGTCAGAGAAGATGACGCGGATGGGATTTAGGGTTTCAGTGGGGAGCGGTGTCTGCGGGGACTAGTCCCTCCTGCCACGTGTGGGGCTGGTCCGACAGACTGGACATGGCTGATTTTGGATCTTTCCATCAGTTCACCGAGACGCTTTGGATTCTGCTCCTCTTGTTCACTCCTCAGTTTGTTTGCAGTGCTTTTTCAGCTCGAGGTCTGCCACAAACATTACAAGCCTCCACCGTGTCCATCATTTAAGTTATTAGCAAAAACACCAGCTGCATTCAGGCCCAGAAGAGATGCCTTTGAGATCTGTTGTTGTCCTCCAGTTCTGGCACTAGGAGCGTTAAGAAAGCCGCCTGCAACCAAGGGTTGTGTCCACCTGACAGTGATTTTGCCTGGATGGAAGTGTCCCGGGCTGAAAACCTCGCTGGAGCTGAGGTCTCGCCTGTGTTGCCCCCCTCTCCCAGGAAGCTGCTGTCCTCTGAGGGAGGAGATGAGACCAGTGTGATGGAGCAGCTCTGGACAGAGCTGTGTTGGGCTGTTTATCATCTCTCAGTGGTATCAAGTGATGTTGAAAGCATTAAAGAAATCTGCTCTAATGTCAGTACCCAGGCAGCTGACTTCCTTGTGCTTTTAACCTCACAAGTAAAGGCGTTCGCCTCAAAGCCCGGCACCCAGCCCTTTGGATGGGGCGGCTGAGCTCTCCCATCTCAGGTGAAGGTGGTGGGAGGGAGCTCCTGCCCTGTCCTGTCTCTGCTGGGTTGGGGGACGCCTCCAGCCCGGCCGTCTCCTCCAGCTGCACGTGGGACGCTGTGTCTGTGCCAAGAGCGGACCCCGATTCCCCTTTGTCTCCGCAGTGTCTGAAGAGATGGACAGAAGCACTTTGACCCCCACCACCACCATCAAACCTTCGGACAAGATGACCATCAACCACCTGGTGGAGCGAGCCTGCTGCCGCGACTACCAGCGGATGGGGCTGGGCACCCTCAGCAGCAGCCTCACCCGCTCCAAGAACGAGCCCTTCCGCATCTCCACCGTGAACCGCATGTACGCCATTTGCCGGAGGTGAGCCGCAGCGGGGCCGCAGCTGAGGAGGGGGGTCCGCAGGGTCAGGAGAGGACAGCGAGGGTCTTTCCTGGTTTGTGGGAGCTGGCGGGGGGCTGGTGCTGCGCCGTGCCGTGCTCTGCAGAGCCTCCGCTCTCTCCTGCAGCTACCCCGGCCTGCTCATCGTGCCACAGAGCATCCAGGACAACACCATCCAGCGGATCTCCCGCTGCTACCGCCAGAACCGCTTCCCCGTGGTGTGCTGGCGAAACTCCCGCACCAAGGCCGTGCTGCTGCGCTCAGGGGGGCTGCACGGCAAAGGCGTCGTGGGCCTCTTCAAGTCCCAGAACGCCCCCACCGCAGGTGCCCATCCCCTCCGCCCCTGGGCAGTGCCTGTGCCGGGAGTGGGCTGCAGACCCCTCCTCGGGTCTCGTGCCGGTGGCGGAGCGGTGATGCCCGTGGCTCTCCTCCTAGGCCCCTCGCAGACGGACTCCACCAGTCTGGAGCAGGAGAAGTACCTGCAGGCCGTGATCAACTCCATGCCGCACTACGCCGACGCCAGCGGGCGCAACACGCTCAGTGGCTTCACCTCTGCGCACATGAGCAGCTCAGGTGAGGAGCTCGATCACGGGCTGCAGCGCAGCGGGGATGCAGGAGGGCTCGTGCTCGTGTGCGCGGAGCCCCAGCCGTGGGTCGTGCTGTCCGTCCCAGAGCCTGGGCAGCCAGGTGAGCTGCTGTCGCTGGTCTCCTGCATCAGAGGAGGCAGCAGAGCCTTCCCAGCGCGCTCTCCAGAGCTCCCAGTGCCGGCTGGGCCTCCGTGGCTGGTGGTGGGGATGGGTTTTGGGAAACCCAGTGGCCCCGGACCTGCGAGCACTGGGTGCTCCAGACTGCGCATGGATCCGGGTGCTCGCTGAGGACCGGGTGGGGACAGACCCCGCTAGCTGAGATCTCGGCACCGTCTGCACCCCAGCGCAGCGGGCAGCGGTGCTCTGGGTCTGTCACGGGAAGCCTCGGTAAGTCTCTGCCTCTCTTGCTCTCTGAGCAGCCTGCCCTTTCCTGCCGGGGCAGAGCTGCCCGTCGCTGCCCCGCCACGCTCCGCTGTCATTCATCCTCTGTCCCAGCCATTCCACCCCACCATTGCTGCAGAGGTGACTGGGGGCAGAGGGACCGTGGGGGAACCCAGCCAGCGGCGCCCTGCAGCCTGGGGAGGAGAGGACTTGCCGAAAGCCCCTCGAGGCCTCTTGCCTGGCGTGGGGGAACATCCCCGAGCGGAGGCTGAAGGAGGGAGGGTCAGACCAGCGGTGGGGGGAGCAGAGGAGTGACCTGGCGTGGGGGCGAGGGATCTGCAGAGCAGGGGGCTGCCGGGCTGCGGCAGTGCCTGGGTGATCCCCCCACGGTGCGATGCGCCTGGGGCAGGGTTGGGGCAGAGCTGCGGGAGGGTCGAGCCCCCGCTTGCGCTGCTGCACCAGGTGCCTTTTTGCTGTGGCTCCATCTGGAAGGTGTTGCCCGCATGCTGGCCTCCTGGTCCCAGCCCGGGGCGCTCCTGCTTGCTGCCGCTTTCTCTCTCTGGCCCCTTCCCCTCCCTCCTGAGCAGTTGTGGGGAGGCAAGGCGGGAGGGCCCCTCTGGAGCAGCACAGCAAGGCCGAGAGCTGACGTTTTGTTGGTGCTACAGATTTCTCCGACAAGAGACAGCCTAAGCTGGGATCGCTCATGAAGCAGGTGATGGGAGGGAAGGACGATGGGCCCGGTACTATTAGCCGTGGAGGTGAGGATGTGCGAGTGAACGCTGCCTCGTGGGGGCCTCGCGAAGGCCCCCGGCTCGGGGCAGCTGTTGTAGAGTAGATGCTTCCCCTTTGCTCCCCCCGAGCTCTCTGCCGTGGGGCAGCTGCAGGGAGGGAGGGAGGGACCTGCTGCAGCACCCCAGAGCCATCTCGTTCATCCCACTCATTGCTCCAGTTGCTCTGTCCGGGTCCCCGGGCGCCTCTTCCCACCCGGCCCGTGTCTGCCCGGCGAGAGCGTGGGTCCACCTCGCCCCGGTGCCCTTGCTGAGGTTGCTTTCGTCCTGTGCTCTCAGGGCTTGGTCACAGAGCTAGGGTCATCACTCTCTCCACCCCCAAGTGCGTGTCGGCGAAGGGCCGCGAGACGCCCCGAGGTACGGTACCCCCGGCTGCCTAACCACCACCCGGGTGCTAACCTGACCGACTGACCCCACACACACACTCTCCCACCCTTCACACGACTAATGCCCCAGTAACACCCCACCTCAGCCTGCTAATGCCTCCACTGAGCATGTCGCTGGCTTGGTCCAGCTCGCGGTGCCAGCGGTAAGTACCGGGCCTGTCCCCCCGGCTGATCCCGCAACGTCCTCTCAGGTTTGCTTTAGGCTCCTTGCACATCTGCTGGTGCTTGGGTGGTGGTGGCCAGGGACAGGGTCTGGCTGGCAGGGAAGGGGCAGGTCCTGGCGGTGCGGACGCAGGCCTGGGGCAGGAGCACGGTGCGGCTGCGCAGGTGGTGGGACACGAAGCCGCCGGGGTTGGTCTCCGTATCCACCAGGCAGGAAATCCTACAGCACCCAGCAAGGAGAAGGAGCAAAAGCAAACCTGGTTCCCAACACCTTCCCAGCATGTGCTCCCAGGGCGCTGGGCTGCGGGGTGACAGCAGCTTGGCCGCTGCTTCTGTGGCGACCTGCTCATCCCCACGCCAGCCCGGCCAGGGGGACGCGGATGCCAGCGCAGCCCGTGAGCATGCCGGGGACCCCCAGCCTGACTGCCGCTGTCTTACAGGCAAGTGGGGCAGCATCCGAGGCAGCGGGCGCATGAGCAGCTACGCCCTGAACATGGAGATTGGGTCGCGCCTGGCTGGGAAAGACCTGCTGGGTGCCCAGCACAACGGCACCCCCTCGGAGGCCAGCTTCCTGCGCCAGCACCGGGCCTCGCTCTACATCATCGGGGACAAGTCACAGCTGAAGGTAACCCCGATGCCTGGCAGCAGCCTCCTCGGGGGAGGACGGGGGGGCGGTGGGTCTGCTCCGGGCGTCTCTCAGGAGGGCGCTGATTCTCTCCTCCCTCAGGGGGTGAAGCCGGACCCGCTGCAGCACTGGGAGGTGGTGCCCATCGAGGTGTTCGACGTGCGGCAGGTGAAGGCCAGCTTCAAGAAGCTGATGAAGGCCTGCGTGCCCGGCTGCCCCTCCAGTGACCCCAGCGTCACCTACTTGCGGTCCCTGGAGGAGTCTGAGTGGCTGTCCCAGGTCAGTTGTCACCCAAAGCCTGGCGGGGCCCTGGTCCGTCCCCAGGGTAGGAGTCTTTGCTGTTGGCTCTCGCTCAAGGGCACGTGCTCTTACCTCCTGACAAAGTGAGAATGGGGGTCTGGGTGCCCTCTCCAAGAGCATCACTCTGGCATGGAGTGGGGGACACTAAGGGAGCAAGGTTGGTATAAGGAACAAGGATAAAATAGCCCAGAGTACTGCTCGGTGGCTCTGGACGCGAGAGCTGCCTGTGTCCGGGGCGGCTGCCGGCTGGGGAAGCAGGGCAGGACCTGCAGGATGGCAGAAGGCTACAAAGGGCTGGGTACAAGGCAGTGCCTGCAGTAGCCAGGGTGACCCGGGTGGCTGCTGCTCTGCAGGACTGGTCCCACTGCGAAGCTGCTGTGGGACTGGACCCTCTGGCTGCTGGAAGGAGTGAGGGACCCGCAGCTCTGCTCAGGACCCACGGCTCTGCTCGTGGTGTGGTGGTTCTGCCCCGCTGGCTTTGCTGTTACAGACAAAGGGTGCTGCACAGCGTCTGAACACGGGGGTTGTGTATCGTGGCATAACCCCTGTGCTCTGCTTCGTTTGGCTCACCCGTTTCCAGGAGAAAGGGTCGCTTTGCACAACGTCCAGCAAATGAGTTTCCTGCAGCCTAGTAACTCTCGGCCTTTACGTTGGCAGATCCATAAGATCCTGCAGATTTCGGTCTTGGTGGTGGAGCTCCTGGACACCGGCTCCTCTGTGCTGGTCAGCCTGGAGGACGGCTGGGACATCACCACGCAGGTAGGAGCCCCACAGCTGCCGAACACCATGGCTGCCCCTGACCCCCTCCCCACGAGCGTCTCGAGCCCCCCTGTCCCTGCAGGTGGTCTCCTTGGTGCAGCTGCTGTCGGATCCCTACTACCGGACGCTGGAGGGCTTCCGTCTGCTTGTGGAGAAGGAGTGGCTGTCCTTCGGGCACCGCTTCAGCCACCGCGGGGCCCAGACCCTGGCTGGCCAGAGCAGCGGTTTTGCCCCCATATTCCTGCAGTTCCTGGACTGCGTACATCAGGTGAGCTCCGAGCACACCGGCTGCTGGCTCTGCACCGGCCGGGTCTCCCCGAGTACCGGGGCTGGCTGGCTTCTTGTGCAGCGGGGAACGAGTCCAGAGCCAGCCTGCAGTCTGTGGGTCCCAGGAGGTCTCACCTGTGCTGCTCCTTGCAGATCCACCTGCAGTTCCCCATGGAGTTCGAGTTCAGCCAGTACTACTTGAAGTTCCTCAGCTACCACTACATTTCCAACCGTTTCCGGACGTTCCTGCTGGACTCTGACTACGAGCGCATCGAGCTGGGTGAGGGCAGTGTGCGGGGCCCACAGCGGATGGCAGCCCGGTGCCTTGCCCTAAATAATGCCCCTTTCCCGCTCTCTTCTCCGCAGGCCTCCTTTACGAGGAGAAGGGTGAGCGGAAGAGCCAGCAGGTCTACAAGTCCATCTGGGATTACATCGACCGGCTGAACAAGAAAGCCCCCATCTTCTTCAACTACATGTATGCCCCTGAGGATGGGGAGGTGAGAGCTCTGCTCCTGCCCTGGGTCAGCCCAGCCCAGCCAAGCCCCCGCCCGGTGCCGAGGGCTCGGATGGGGCTTTCCGGGGACACCCTGGGGTCTCCTCGCCCACGTGGAGCCGAGTGAGCAGCCCTTTGTCGGCTGGACCCACGGCGTTTGCCCACCTGAGCGGTCTTGCCCGGCTGCCGCAGGGGGACCCTGGGAAGGGTGCCTGCCGCCTCGGGGGGCACGAGCAGAGTCGGGGCCCTGAGAGCTGTGTCCCCGCAGAGCAGTCGGGGGGACATAGGTGAGGCTGCAGAGGGCTGGGGCAGAGGGGGGATCCTGAGCTGGAGCTGCCAGGGTCTCGTTTTGGGCTGGGAATGTCCTTCCAGGAGAGGAAGCGGCAGCTTCTGGTGCGTGGGCTCAGCAGGTCAGCAGCTCTCTGCCGATGCGGCCAGGCTGCGGCCGAGCTGCTCAGAGCTCTCATTTGGTCTGGGCTTCGTCTCGGCCAGAGCTGGGCACAGCTCTGCCTTTCTCCAGCCCAGCTTTGCCTTTCCTGACCAGCCCGCAGCCTTCCAGCTTCAGCTGCCTCTTGTTACCGGTCAGAAAGCATTGCCCTTGGGGAAAGCTCATTGTGAAGGGACTCATTTCCCATCTGGATGGATTGTCCCTGCGGTGTAGCCAGGGACATGTCCTGCCTGGACGCTGCTGCCCTTCCTGAGCATAACCCCTGCCCCCTGCTTCTTCTGCAGGTGCTAAGGCCGTACAGCAACATTTCCAACCTGAAGATATGGGACTACTATACGGAGGAGACGCTTTCTGAGGGCCCCTCCTATGACTGGGAGCTGGTGCAGGGGCAGCCGGAGCATGTGGAGGAGGCGGATCGGCAGGACACCAGTGCCCCCCAGACCAAGCGCAAGATCATCTGGCCGTGCTATGACAACCGCAGCCGCGTGGAGCCCGACGCCATCTCCAAACTGCTGGAGGTGAGCGCAGCTGATGGCGGCATCGTCTACACGTTGCTTCTGGGTTTGGTGCTGGCCTGGGCTCCCCATGGTGTCCCCGGGGGTGGGACGCTGCCCCATGCACACAGTGGGACAGGGTTGTGGCAGGGTTGGAGTTGGTTGAGCCCCTGGGACAGGGACAGCGGTCCCAGGGCCCTTGTCCCCTCCTGGACTGGTGCTTGAATCCCCCCGCAGGAGCTGCACAACCTGGAGATGGAGCTGGGGCAGGTCCCGGAGCGCTGGAAGGACACGTGGGACAAGGTCAAGGCTTCCCAGCGCACCGAGGCGCGGCAGGAGGGCAGCCGGGTAGGTTGGGGGCTGTGTGACTGGGTGCTGAAGTAGGGGGGTCGGCTTTGCCCAAGGGTGCCCCGAGCGAAGCGGGTGTTTGCTGCTGCAGCCTGGGGTCGAGAAGGGGTGCTGGTGCTCAGCCCCCAGGCTGGGTGTGCCCGAGGGGTGTGGGACTGTCCTCCCCCTCACGGTGTGCTCTCTGCTCCCCACAGACCCCCAGCTCCTTGCTGATGTCCTCCGGCCTCTCCCACCACCGGCGCTCGCTGGGCGTATACCTGCAGGAGAGCGGTGTGGGCTCTACTCTCAACCTCAGCCTCGACAGCGACACCAGCAGCACCTCCACCCCCTCCAGCGGGAAGCAGGGCGGCCGCAAGAGCACCAGCACGCTCTACAGCCAGTTCCAGATGTCGGAGAGCGAGAACAGGCAGGCGGGGGGCTGCTGGCGGCGCTGGGAAGGGGGATCCCTCTCCAGGGAGGGGTGAAGGCATGTGGGTTCTGCAGAGCACGGATCCCCATCGCTTCTCGTCCCCGCTGACGCTGGGGTGCCACAGACCAAAGGGCCCTTTCTGCCCCTCTCCCCTTTCTGCCCCTCTCCCCTTTCCACCCCTCTCCCTTTTCCGCCCCTCTCCCTTTTCCGCCCTAACGTGCTGCCTGGCTCCCGCAGGTCCTACGAGGGATCGCTGTACAAGAAAGGAGCCTTCATGAAACCGTGGAAGCCTCGCTGGTTCGTGCTGGATAAAACCAAGCATCAGGTACTGAGGGGCAGGACGAGGGGCGGGTGGGACCCAGGGCCTGTCCTTCCCTCCCTCCCGTGAGCTGACGCGTGTGGGACCTCTCCCTGCAGCTGCGGTACTACGACAGCCGGATGGACACGGAGTGCAAAGGGGTCATTGACCTGGCCGAGGTGGAGTCCATCACCCCAGGAACCCCCACCATGGGGGCCCCCAAGACGGTGGACGAGAAAGCCTTCTTCGATGTGAGTGTGGCACAGAGCTCCACCTCAGGGAAAGGAGCTCGGCAGCCCGTGGCCCGGCCGCGGACCCCAGCCGTCTGCTCCGGCAGCACGAGGCTCCGGGGGCTGCGGTGCTGCTGGCTCGCCGGGTGCAGCTGCCCGGCCCCGCTCACCTCCTCTCTCCTCCCCTGCAGCTGAAGACGACAAAACGAGTTTACAATTTCTGCGCCCAGGATGTGCAGCTAGCCCAGCAGTGGATCGACCGCATCCAGAGCTGCTTGTCGGACGCATGAGACTGGCTCAGAGGAGCCTCTATTCCAGGCACAGAGTCTCCCGGGCCCCAGCACGTGGAGCAGAGGCAGCGCCCAGGCTCGTGTCCGAGCCGGGCTGTGACTGACTGGAGCGGAGGAGACGGCCTTCCTTCGCACCTGCCGCGGGTGTGCGGTGCTGGGGAGCCCGCGGCCACGCACCCCCCAGGCGGCAGCGGGGGCAGGATCAGTATGTTACACTATGGTAGGACTGTGTAGCGGAGGAATTCTTTGCGTTGAAGCAGGCTGGGGGTGCGGGCGGGAGCCCATCCCGCTCTGTCCTCCCAGGCCTGTCTGAGCCCTGTAATTATTACTGTGTGTCTTCTGTGCACCTCCTGCGCCGGGCGGCCCCGCTCCAGCTCTCTGCGGCAGCAGGGGTGTCGTCAGCGGCTGGAGAGGGTGCATCTCGCCTCCCCCTTACCCTGTGCTGCTGGAGAAAGCAGGAGCTGCCTGCCTGCCTCGTCCTCCCCACGGCTTGCATGTCTGCCAGAGCATCCATGGAGGGAGAACCACTCCCGCTCCCTCCTGACCTGGTGCCACTGCCCCGTAGTGCAGTAGCTGGCCTAAGCGTGCCCTGGGCTTCGCTCCCATCTTGCTGGATCCGGGGATCTGCAGCTCAGGGTGCCAGTGTTCACGAAGGACGCTTGCCTGAGCACCGGGACCATCCTGCCTGGCCGGCGTGCCCCTGGCAGCAGCGGGCAGAGCGTCCCAGCCCTTGAGCTTCGGCTGTCCCAGACTCGCACAGGAACAAATGAGCGCGGTTGCTGTCTGCCCAGGGATGGTGGCGGTTGTAGCTGCAGGTGCTGGGCTCTGTGTCTGTCACAGGAGGGGACGTAGATGTGGCTCCCTGTCCTGGCTGGGGCACAGTCTCTACCTCCAGGGTCAGGCTTACTGTTGCAGGGGGCATGTTTCCCACGGGAGGTGCCAAATGCTGCAGCCTCCTCGGTGCCCTGGTGTGGTCCCTTCCGTCCCCGTGCGTGGGGAGAGGACCAGACCGGGACCAGGGCTCCTGCTTGGCTGCAGCCAGGGCCTCTGAGGCTGAGGGTCCCTGCCTGCCGTGACGGCAGGGCTAGGACATGGCTGGGCACAGCGCTGCGGGCAGGTGCCACCCGGTCCCTTTGCACAGGTCACCCCCTGCCCTGAGCCCTCCTGCGGGAAGGAGGGGGCAGCACCCCAGAGGGCACCGCACAGCGCTGCCCTCTTCTCCCCACCACCCCGGGGCTCATCCCCTCCCCGAGCACCCCGGCCCGCCGTGCTTGTGCTCTGCCCGCGCTGTCAGGCCAAGCGTGCTGGCAGAGGGGGCTCGGCAGGAGCCCCAGGCCCCCCAGGAGGGCAGGTTCACCCTGCAGCAGCGCAGCGCTGCTGGGGGCTGCGCATCCCACCGCCCACAGCCACCTCCCTGCTTGTTGCTGTCACAGTGTCAGTGTAAGGGGGGAATCTCGGTACAGAAACGGATCCTGCAGCACCTCATCTATCCCCTGCACTGGTGTGAACGTGGCGGGGGGGGGTTGGCCCAGCTCCGTGCGAGCCGGGAAGCCCCAAGAGGCATTGCGAGGTCGCTCAGGACCCGCTGCCGTCCCGCCGCTGGACAGGAACCGGCCTCCACAGCCCTCCCTGCCCGCCGGAGCGGGGGCCGACCCTCCCGCCTCCCCGCAAGCTCGGCCAGCTCTTCTACCTGTCTTGTTTTTAAAGGAGTACAATGTTTTATTTCAGTGCAGAGATCTTTGTACAGTCTTAACCCCCAAGTTCCCGTCTTTGTTTTATTGTACAATAATGGCTGTGGCAGGTAGCTGGTGTAACATGGAGGTTTTTTGTAACTTACCTGAGCAGTTGTAGATTATTGAAGTTTCTGTACATTGTGTCAAACATACAGAGTCCTTGTATTGTATTGTGCCTAGAGGAAAAAGGTTATTATATAAAGAGAAAACTAACTGAATTTAATAAAAAAATTAATATGACACATGCCCTTTGCCTCACTGCCAAGGGTATCAGCCCCCGCTGTGCACTGGGCCAGCGCTGCAGGAACCACAGGACCCGGCCTCGGCGCCTGTCCCACGGGCCCTGGGCTGTCCCCAGCTTCGTAGGGCCGGAGCCTCAGCCAGAGGTGCTGGCACAGCACCAGGGACGTGCCTGAGCAGCGGCTGCGCTGCTCCCCGGGCTGCCCGTGGCAGACAAGGACCTTTGTCCTGTCCTGCGAGGCTGCACTGTCCTACCCCTCCTGCTTCTTCTGCCAAGTTTTACTCTTCGCCAAGGGACGCTGGTTTGACGAGTCCAGTGGCACCAAGGCGGAGCTGTGCCGGTGTGCCCGGCTGCGTTAGTCCCTGCCTGGGCTCCGGTCTGGCAGCAGCCCCTCTTCCCTGGGAAAGGTGGTGGGGCGGGTGGCAGGCTGTTACACCTCAGGCTGCACCCAGCTCCACCCCACCCTGCCTGTCCCTGCTGAGCAAACGGCCGTTCCCCGAGACCAGCAGCGGCACGACGCCGCCGGGCTGGCATCTGCCGGGAGCTGCTGATCTGGGGCACGCTGAAAACCGCCTTGCTCTGCAGCAGGGGATGGAAACAGGGTTAAAGGAAAGCTGGAAAGAAACCCAAACCCCACGGTGCTGGTTTGCAACGCCCTGCCTGCGTCTGGTTCCCTTTGAACAGCCGCCCTAACTAACTGCCTGCTTCATTAGAGGAACAGGGACTGCACGCAGTGAGCTCAAAGCTGCTCCTGGCTGCAGCCACCGGGAGAGGGACTCCTTGAAAAACCACAGGGCACAAGAGGAGGCTCCATGTTTCAGTGTCCTCACAAAGTCCTGAAAGGCCACCAGGGCCCCAGGCGAGAGGATGCCACCGGGGTGGTGCCTTCAGGCCAGCCCTGCTCCCCCCGAGTGCTGCTATCCCAGCCTCGCGCTGCAAAACCAGCACCTCTCTTCAGGGTGAAGACTTGAGGATGGGGATGGAGAGTTTCTGTCAACGCAGCTAACGCGATTCAACAAAAAGGGACCAGCCACGTACCGAGGCAAACATCCGGCAAAGCTGCTAATGGCCAAGGCCCCCTGGTCGCTGCCTGCGGTTTGCAGGCTCGCACGCCGGGCCTTGGCAAGGACTGAACCAGGGTAAGCGAAAGCACCGGCCGGGGTGGCGACATCGGTCACTTCAGCGCCTCTCCCATGAGCGGTTACAGCCCCCAGGCACCCGGCCTTTCATCCCGCATCCGCAACCCTGCCCCAGCCCCGCCACCCACGGGGACCACGTCCCTCGTACTCGGGCGGTGAGCGGTGCATTTGTAAGAGTGAAACCGCGTTTGCCTTAGAGCAGTGGCGTTGCTTTACCCATCCTCCTGCGAGACAGCGCCGGGCCAACGCCGCTTTCACCTTCTCTTCCCTTTGACGGCAACAGATGACTTGCAAACCAGCGACCCCGACCTCTGCTTTCGCCGGGGGCTGCAGGAAGCCACCCGAGCTCCTCCTCCGCCCTCCCGCCGCGGGTCCGTCACCCCTCCTGGGTGTGCGGGCAGAAGAAAGGTGCCGGTTTCTGCAGGCACCATCCCGAACGCTGCCTGCGCATCGCTGCCTGCCTGCACTCACCCCCTGCCCGCAGCCGGTGGTCGGGCCGAAGCTGGAGCACGAAGCTGGAGCGCGAAGCTGTCCCGCTCATGCGAGCAGAGGGTGGGACGCAGCACGGCGGGGGCCCAGCGTGTCCTGCAGGATGGAGGAATCCACCACTGGCACGTGAATTTTGAGCTTTTATTGATAGTTGGAATTTACAGCCTAAAACTGACAACATAGAGAGATGCAGACTTTTTTTTTTCTTTTTCTTTTTTCTTTTTTTCTTTTTTTTTCTTTTTTACAAAAACAAAAACCAAAATAACCAAAAGCCACCAGCATCAGATTTACAATATAAAAGTTTTGACAGTAGAGAGACTAAAGTACATCTGGAATTACTCAGAAAAATAAACAGGGAAAAAAGGCAGTAATTTAAAATTTGTCCCTCATATATACACATAGATACACAGACATTGCTTACAAAGACCCGGTTTCAACATTTAAGGGCAGTAGGCATCATGAGAAAAAAGGCTCCCCTATCTCATTGCACTAAATTAATTAACCCCGGTGGGCACCCCCTCCGCCACCCCTCCCCGCTTCAGAGGAAAGGCCACGCGGAGCTAGAACGGGATTTCCGCGTTCCCCGGCGCCGAGCCCCGGGGGTCCCGGGCTCGGCAAGAACCCTCCCCACCCCAGCCTCATCCATCCGCCGTTACCGGTACGGCCGCGGCGACAGCCCCAGGACACCGTTGATGCAGGCAAGTGTTTCTTATTGCTATACAGAGTGCCTCTTACCTATCAGCCATCGGTTCATGGGTTGGGTTTTTTTTGGAAAGGCATCGATCCAGCCCCTGGCGCTCGCTTTTCCAGCCAGGCCACCCGAGCGCCTGCACGTGCGACCTGCCCCCTCAGGGAGGAACAGCGGCTGGACTTCCCGACAGCGCTCCACAGGTCACCGGCAGATTTTCAGGGAAACTCGGCTCTCGGGACACCGCAACAAAACGACTGGATTTTTAGAAGAGCAGAGAAAAGCAGGTGCAGAGCTACGCTGAAAATCTGGGCTCACGTTTGGGTACCGAGCACGGCAAAATCCAGCTCTCAAACACATTAATGCCCCATCCCCACCCCGCGGTGCCTTCCCCAGCTCGGACCGGTGGGTTTGAAGGATCCCCTGTTCTCAGGGGCGCAGGGAGGTTTCCCCTCGCACCCTGGACTTCAGCTCTACCCTGGCTGCGACACAGGGGCTGCAGCGGTGGCCGTCTCCACCGTCTTCCCCCGCAACGGGCGGCTGCAGGAACGAGGAAAGCCCAGGCGCAGGGCATGGCCGCGGGCACCCCGGGCCGGTCACGCACCCTCCCCGGCCGGAGCTCCGCTCCCTTTAGGAGATGCCTGGATGGACCCGCCAGCTCCCAGGCTCCGACCAGCATCGCTGCAGTCACTACAGCCTCCCAGTTCTCCTGGAGATAAGCAATCCTTTAAAAAAAACCCAAAACTCTTTTCGTTTATTTTTAGTTTAAAGAAGCATTTTGGGTCCTTTAGCCTAAGGTGGTAACTGGTGGGTTTTCTAGGGCGGACAGGCCTTAAATAAGTGGTTTGTGCTAACAGTCAAAAAGCCGAACGTTTCCAATCGCCTCAAGTCTAAACTGCAGCCTAACGCCAAACAGCAAAGAAACCGATGGAGGTTACGGAAAAGCCCCGGAGAAGCAACTCCAGAAGCTCCAAGTCAACAGACTGTGGACCAAGATAAGGTGGCAAAGAATATTTAATGTTCTGATTGCTTTAAATATGCGAAGTGCAAATTAACTGGTTAAACGACGGCGTCCTGTCGGGTTAGGAAAATCAGCGCCTAAAAAGGAAGTTTGTCTGTCTCGAGCAGATACACCCTATAGTAAAAAATATCATTAGAACCATGGGCATTCCAATGTGCAATAATACGTATTACCCGCTCCATGTATATACATACGTGTATGCATGTATACACGTACACACACGCGTATATATATGTGAGACGACGGTCTTAAGCACTGCCAAACCGATCTAGTGCCAGTACGCGGGTTGTGTTAAAGCAAAGGTTTACAAAATACCAGATCAAGAAAAAGGTTTCTATAAAACTTTACATTGCAACTGAAGCTGCTCATCTAAAGCTTGAACACCGTCGAACCCCGGGTTGGACACAAAAGGCAAAGACAGAATCAGACAAGGAACGGAAGTTAAACATCACGGACCTTCCTTTCCACGAGCCTCACCGCCAACAATGCCGAGGTGAAAACCACCCTCGAGCACCTTTTCAGTCGGAGAAGACCTGCCTAGAGAAAATGGCAACAAGTATAAAGTCGTATTTTATCCCCAGCAGAAAGAACCCTCACGAGTCACTTCGTTCTCAGGCCTCAGCCCAGCGGAAGCGAGGCCCCGGCGAATCCTGCCCCCCCCGAAACCTGCCTCCCTGTGCCCAGTACCTTGGAGTTTTTTAATTTGTACCAATGATTAAGCCGTTTTAGAAGGTGCGCGCTTGCTAATCAAGAAGTTGTATGCAAACCCAAAAGTTCTGAGAAAAATAGGTTTAAGATGAATTTAGAAATATATATATATATATATATAAATAGTCCCTATATACATTAACAACTGAAGATGAAGAGCGGAGGAAGGAATAAAGAGCCAAGGACACGCGGACCCAGCACGCCCCGGCCAGCAGCTCCTTCCACCAAACCCTCACCCCGCCCGGGACCCGATCCTGCCCGTCCTGCAGCCGCCCGCCAGCGCAGCCCTCATCCCAGCAACTTCCGCCTCGCAAATGAAACCGCCTTTTCTTTCCCTGGGCACCACCTCCGGCACGCAGAGAGGAGAGCCGGTGCTCCGAGGAGAACTTATAAAAACACACAAACAGTATTTCAGGCACAGCAAGTGAGTGGAAGTGTATTTCTCGCATCTAAATCTGCTCTTTAAATGACCAACAAGGTAGAAGAAATTAGTTTTTTCCTTGAAATCCCAATAATTCTTTTAATCGCAAGGTCTCTTCTGTTCTCTTCTCATGCTCCGAGCCCGCAAGTCCTGGGTTGCTTACGTCCTCGGCCAAGCAGGAACCCAACAGGAGAAGTTACCACTCCCATGGATGCTGTGAAAATACCTCAAGCGGGGCGGGGATGGTCAAGTATTATTTACAAACTGGCCCAAAGTCCGTCTGCACCCACCGGCTGCCAGGTCTCCGGGCTGCTCCGACACCCCTGCAGCGCCCGCCCCGACGCAACGTCCTGCCGCTCTCCCCGCGCGCCTTCGTGGACCCAAACCAGGCAGCGAGCTCAGCCCGCCCCAGGGCCAGCCTAGCCCAACACCATCTTTGCTTCCCGGTCCAGTCCCAAGGGCGGATCACGGACCTCCGCAAGGCACCGCTGCAGCCCCGCAGCAACGCCCTGCAGGAGAGGCGGACGCTCCTCTGCCCTGCGCTCAGGAGCCGCTCCATCACCAGGGCTCCTTGCCTGCGCCGGCTCCACCAACACGGGGCCGGGTCCCGGATCGCCAGCCCGGCCAAGCCCAAGGCGTTTCCCGACCCAGGGGAGCCCCTCGGCTGCCCCCGGCCACAGCCGGCAGCGGGGAGGCGGAACGCGCGCGCGCTTCCCGCCTGCCTCCGAGGGCTGCGCGGGGAGGACGCAGGACGACGACAGCAGGTTTTTACTGCGTCGGGACTCCCGACCCAAGCTGCGAGCTCACAATCCGGTAATTAGAGGCCAGCAACGTTTCTGCTGCCGGGCGTCTCGCGGGTCGGGCCAGCTAAGGGCCACGGACGAGCCGCGTCAGGCCGGTGACCCCAGGAAGGGCACCGCTCCTGCCAGCGCCACCCCCTTCCCAACCTGCAGACACGCGAGACGACAGCACAGCTTGGGTAAAGAGATGTTCTTACCTCTCCTAGCACAGCCGTCACCGTCTTAGCACCCCTTCCGAAATCCTGGTTTAGGGTGAAGCCGGCTCAGGACCCGACCTGCGTCTCCCCTCGCAGGCGAGGCTGCGGATTTGCAGGATCCCACCGAAGGAGGACGATCCGTAAGCGCAGCCCCAAACCGCGCGCTGGCTCATGATGAACTCAATGGCCAGCGCAAGGTCCAATTTCAGCGGGTATCGGTTTAGCACAGAATGTTTTAATGTTTCCATCACTTTCAGTTACACTGGTATGGTGCTGCTACTAAAGGCACGGATAATTGTAAGAGGGAAAAGCCTTTCAGCAGCTTTTCAAGTATTTCTCAGTGACTGTTTGGCAGAAAAATTGCTTTTCCTTCAAAAAACAAAATTCAGATGAGGAATATTTATATTTCATAAGGGGAAAATATTTACATGCCCATAGTGACAAATGAGGTTTTAATTTAAATTACACATTAAATAATAAAATATTTAATATTAAATATTAGTTATATTTAAACAAAAAATTACGTATAATCAATTTCTTAGGCGCTTTTAAGCATAGTTTCTCCAACACTCGGAGGACAAATTCAATGTACATTTTTAGTTGGATATCAATAAAACATTCTGAATGACAGCAGGATGTACATCAGATCTACCTTCACTACGCCACGTTAAGCGCTCTGCTGCACTAGCCGCCATCGCCTCATTTCTGTTACCCTTTAGGAAAAGGAGCCCGTTCTCCTCGCATAGCCCCATCCTTAAAGACAACCCATGGACCTTTCGCAGGGAGATAACGATTCCCAAATGGCACTGGTCCTCCTCTTCCGAAATACTGACACGCATGCTGGCGAGGAGGCACGACAACGCCGCAACGTCTCCCGATTCCCCACGCGCTAGCGGTGCGCACGCTCTTTTGGTAACGGTCCTCAATCACCTTCCCACCCTGACTCCCCACAAAAGCCCGCGGAAGGGAGGGAAGGGGTCGCCGCTGCGGCGCGGACCTCACCGGACTCACCCGGGAGCTTGCCGCGCAGGGAACGACCGCAGCCGGCAAGCTCGGCGGTGCACACCGGGGATATGCTAAGCGGCATAAACAGCTAGGAGGTTAGGGAGGTGTAAGAGGAAGGAGAGCAGAAGGAACAGAAATACCTTTTGTCGGGATCTGGATGGATATAAGGCACTCGGAACAACAGTGGGGTATTTGAAAATTATTATTGTTATTACAGCGTGGGATCCTTCTGCGCATCACGTTCTCTTTCCCTGTCTCCCGGCTATCTGGAGATGAAACATGACTTGGTTCCAAAGCTGGAATGAGAAGAAATTACTCCTTCCGAACTGAAACAAAGGCACTGGTGTTCTTATATCTGGAATTTTTATTGCTGATCGTTGTTTGGCCCTAGAGACAGTTCACTCCTTCAAGGGCACTCGGTCATCAGCTGGAATGCAAACGGGGCGAGCTCTCTGCGGGAGCGAGGATGGGGTCTGGGGGGAAGGGGACAGTGCTGCGAACGGGGGAGACAAACCCGCCCGAGCCACGGTGGGTGGGCGATCCCGACCCCCAAACCCCACGGGAGGTTTCCGTCAGAGCAGCGACTGCGGACGCTGCAAACGCACCTCGGTGCAAGACAGACGACACCCGTCCTCGCCACATGATGCGATTCTGCCCCGATCCCCGTGACAGACGGCTTCAGGGGAAGGCAGGCCAGGGAAGGATGGTCCTGTGGATTTGTACCATAAAAGGTAAAGTATGAAAGTGAGAGAAACGAGAGAAACTGAAGTTACAAAAAAAAACCCCCAAGGCTCTATCCCAGCTAGGAGCTGGGAAGTATCTAAGTGAGCACAAATGCCTTTTCTTGGTAAAGTTTCAGCAGATGCACTGGCAGCAGGAGCGGAGTTGTCCAGAGGTTTACAAGGGAAATAGCAGGAGTGATGTGACACAATAAATGGAAATTAATCACAAACTACTAGGATACATCTCAGGCGAAGGGAAGTTTCTGAAAGGAAGCAAAGGAGTCCCCGGTACTTTGAACTCTCCCACCCCGTGCTTTGGCCAATTTATTTTAAGAAAGAAAGAAAGAAAAGTCTGTTCAAAGCCTCAGGCAAAAAGAAAACGGCGCTTTGAAAATGACCGCGAGGATATTCTTTACAAAGATAACATCTCTATTTCAAACCACGTGTAGGAACTGCGCGCTGAATTAACTATTACAGCTTACTGTGTTACTTCCTGAACACCCTACTTCCCTCCTTTAACTTCCAACGTTTTCATGTAACATGCGTATTTTCATGTGATCCGTATGTTACAGTCAAAATTTACAGAAATCTACAGCATGAGGTAATTAATGGTTTTCTTTATGTTATTTGATTCTGAAAGAGTAAGAATGCAGAACTTTACGTTACATGTGATCAATGCACTTTAAGGCAAGTTTAGTGCCCCCCGTTACCCTCCCCGATACCGGCACGTTTCAGAAAGCCGACAAATCCCCTAGAAAGGGTCTGTCCCTGCTCCACCCGGTGCCACGGAGAACAAAAGCCGTTTCGCCTGTTGGCCCTTCGAACGGTTGGAGCAGACCCACCCGCGGAGGTGGGGATATGCAGAGAGAGCGCGGACAGAGAGAGCGCACCGCCCTGCACGAGAGGGATGTCGCCTGACCTCGGGTGAGAAGAGGAGAGGTGATTTTCTGCATAAAGCCGTTTTTCCAGATTGTCCTGGCAAGTCAGTCACGGTTTCGTGTTTAAGCCTTAGTCTGAAGATGAGACGAGCAGGAAAAGAGTTAAAAGTTTCAGTGCAAAGTCACTGCCACGCTGCGAGGACCACTGAACGCGAGGACCACTGAACGTGCCACCACGGTGCCAGCTCTGGGCTCCCGGCAACAGAGGGGCACAAACCTCCTCTCACACAGCCTCCCGTGCAAATGAGTACCACGGGTGATCCGTCAATACCTAGTTTGTAAATCAACACCCACACGATGCAGCATCCGAGAGACCCGGCTACATACGCTCCAGAACGCGCTTCGGGTGAGGACAGGGCGAGACCAGGACCTCACCGCCGGCGACGCGGCTCTGCCTGGCTCCGATGCAACGTTCAGCATTTTGGCAAAGGATTTCCATGGGCTTACTGAGAAACAGTTCCACCCTGTTCACGACAAGTTTTCCATTAATGTTTGCTGTGCCTCTAGTTAATTAGGTCGCAAGTTTAGTTCCATGAAGGATCTAGCCTAGGAGACGCTTTGGCAGTCTCTGCAATGGCGTGCTGTACTGCAGGAGACAAGCTTACTCAAAATCCACCAACAGTAGAAAAGTCTCGACAGCATTTCTAGAATCCCTATAAAGTTCTGAAAAACTAGCTACGAGCATCAAAATTACACGAGAAAAGATTTTTAGTAGTTTGAGAAAATAAAAAATAGATGGGGAAGGATCTGTCCTTTATAAAAGCCCCCCAGCTTCGGGGAGAGAAAAAGGGTTCTTCTCTCCTGATCAGCATCGAATATAAAAATACATTTTACATATAGGCATATTTCACTAACGTTTTTATGCTTAGGTTGTGAAAGGTGGCGGCTAACAGTCACTAGGAAACACGGTTAATTTTCATACAAAAATGAAGAGGGAGGTTGGACTGGTCACCACAATGCCCTTCTAGTAATGAGGTAAGTGAGATTTAGATGAGATAAGCTAACATCTAGGAGCCAAATCGTTTATTTTCTGCATTCAAATCCGTCAGAAGGTTTGCATCTAAATGTACACCGAAAATGCCTGCTTAGGTTTACTAGAAACCTCCTGCCAGCTGGCATTTTGTCAGCGGCTACCGCGGCGGGAAACCATTATCAAAAATCACCTTCTCACCCCAAACGAAACAGCATTCCCTATGAAGCTGGAAACTTTAGCCAGTATGGAATCACCAGGAATTGTATCAAACCCATTTCCCAAAGCATCTTAAACTTTCACTGAACTGAATTTGAAAAACGGTCTAAGACGTCAAGTACCTCTACGGTGCCCGTTTCTGCTTACCCAAGACCTATAAACATAATTAACGACGCGTAACTCTGGAAGCAAGCTAAGGCACTGCCCATAACGCAACTAAAAACACGCGGTTCCCCTGACCAGAAGGATTTCTTTTTTGCAAGTTGTCATGCAAAGGTAAAATGATTACTCCAAACTTCATCCCAAGTTCTTTTAAAATTTAGTAGTAATGGCAGTGGCGCGCTGATGAGCTCGCAATGCCCAAGCCTGAGATCCGGCACTCTGCTCTGACGCAGTGAACACGCTGCTGCAACCTGACCACGAAATGGTATTTCATACTTAATGGCTCTTTCTAAGATTGAATGAACTACACATGGGTTTGGGTTGTTCTTGAGTTTAGGACTCTTTTTTTTGCTCAAAAAACGTTTCTTGCTTTGATGGAGAAACTAACACTGTAGGTATCTTCTACCCACAAAACAAAACCTGCCAAGATGACACATTTAGTAAGAAAAGGGGAAAAAAAAAAAAATCACTTGCATAAAGTCAGTCTTAGCCCATCTTACAAAGGTTATACCATCCGTTTCCAAAACGCAGAGCTCTCCCCTCTCGTGCCGTGTGCCAGCAGCAAGGCATTCGGCTCCGCCAGCGGTAACGGTGCTCTACCCCAGCTCCAGCTGCTGCACGCGCAGACTCTGAGGGGGCTGATCTGAAAAAGAAGAGGTACCTAGCGCGACTGCAAAGCGCCGCAAACTCGCATTTCACCTCCGCAAAGGAAAAAATCCTGTTGCAACCTGATTAGTTAGCTATGGAATCAAAGAGAGAATGAATAAATAGCTGAGCCCTAGATGTTTTTGAAGATACATATTGCTGCACTCAATGTCGATACACTTGAAAGCCTCCAAAGCCAAGGTTTTAGTTTAATTAGTTTTCAGGGAGTTTTCAGCTCTTCCCTGCCCATGTTGCTCTTGAAAATAAAACTATCCTTCCAAGCCTAGCGTTAACCATATTATACACAACCACTCTCTGGATTGCATGGTGGTTTCAGTAACAAGGCTTAAACAAATCCTTTTACACCCCGATCAGGGAAACCACGCAAGTCAGGACACGACTAGAAAAGAGCGCAGCAGTAGCACAATACGCGGTACGGAGCCAGAAGCTAACGCTAATGTGAAATGTACTCTGCAATGCAAGGCTCAGCTTTTCTAAACCCGCTCTGAAGCGTGCAGCATCATCAGTTCACAGTTACGAGGCTGCTGTGATTTTTCTGTGTACAGCACTGAATGCTGCGTGTCCCAGTTCAAGCCAATTAATAGCGAACCCCTGAACGACAGGACGTTGTGGAGATGGATACACCGAGTGCAGCTCTCCGTTTTCCTTCAGCTCCTTCCTATGCATCAAACTTTTTTCTTTTTTTAAAGTAAAGCTCCCAACTGTGCAACCCTGCCCGTGTTTTCCCTACTGAGTGCTCCCCCTAACATCAAGGGACTGGGATGAGATTAAGAAATTGTATTTCACTTCAGGGAGAAGCATCTGAAAATGTTTTATTTTAAAGTTGGGGTTGGCAAAAGAGCATGTAAGTGCATTACACTTGCCGTGTGAGAGCTCTCAACCCAAGATACAGATGCTTTCAGAACAACAGAACAGGATTTCAGAGAGAACTGACGTCGGGTAAAAAAAAAAAAGGCAACAAACCAACCAAAGAAGATTAGCACGCCATCGTAAACAGCAGGTTCCCTTTTGTCTCTTTTTCCTAATGACACCAAACCCTCTTGTAACAATAAAATCAATTGTTTAGAATTTCTGGACATGATTCAGGGTGAGATCACTGCTTTGGGAAGAGCAAGAGGAGAAGAAAACCTTTCAATGATTGAAAATTGCAAGATAAGCTGCTACAGAGCATCAAAAAAGTCAGGTATTGCATTGCAAAAATATCAGATGGTCTTATTTATCAAGCGTAATCAACCTGGCAATCAATCAATCCAGGATGCAGGACCTTCCTCTCTCATGAAGTCTCAGGGGACATCAAATTGCATGGTCAGCATCAGAGTACTTGCAAGAATTTGTTGCGCCTCTTCCACCACGACTGGCAAACCACTTTGGCCTTTACCATTGGCAGGAATGGGGGGACTCGGCCACGCAGCAGCTGTTTCCCTACCCGATCCGCTGAACAGCCGAAGAAAACGAGGCTCTTCCAGCTTTACTGTGATTATCATTGCAGTAAGACAGCGCTGAGCACAACGGAAGGTGAAGTCTAAATAAACCCAACCCAACTTACTAGTTAATGCTGACAAAAATACTGCAGAAGATGGTTAAGAGTGTCGGAAAAGAAGTGCAAAGAAAGAGGTGCCAAAACCGAGCCCCAGCACCCGGCTCTAGAGCCCCAGGCTGCATTCTCGGGCACAGCTCTAACCGGGCAGGAGGGAAATAAAGGCGCTTCGTGGCTGGAAGGATTAAGCCGAGACTGGAACACTACAGAGCGTACACCCTGGTGTAAACCTTTAGTGACTGGCAGTAAGATTTGCTCCAAGTTACGCCACTGATAAATAAGGATTTCAATTACAGGTTGCTGGCTAATTTTTGGAAAAATGACTTTGAGATGCCAGCAGACAATAAAGCCATTTGACGTTTTTTCCTTTAGATACATTACTTCGGAATGCCCCTTAGCTTTCATCCACCTTGCACACTGCACCACACCCGAAACCTTTCTGCTGGCAGACTGGGACGCCGGAGTCTTTTTGAACAGATGCTGAGGGGGACACAGTGGGGTTTTGTTGTTGGGGTTTTTTTCTTTTTTTTTAATTTTTTTCCCCCAATTTGTGCACCCACTGGATTTTCATTCTGCTTGCCAGCTGCAGCTCTCTAAAAAGCAACAAGGGCAGCAAAGCCTTGGGACACCCACGAAATTTCTATCAGGCTTTGCTGAGGACGTATTACCCAGATGAGTAACTGGGATTTTCTCTGCCATAACTGTTATGACTCAAGAGAAGCAGCAATAAATTATATTTGTGCGGGGGAAAATTTTGTTAGAAGACTGGTGAAACTGTTCAATAACCTACAATCACCTTCCTTGACCGCTTTCCTTCAAAGGACGATCTCGCCTAAACTTTAATTTGAAGCTGGTGGATACAGTTTTAGAGAGCACCTCACCTCTTTGGGACAGCAAGGGAATTCAAACCCACGAACCCAGCTCCAGAGCTCCCCCGGTCTGAAGAGGGTACATAACCACCCGCCTGCTCACAGCGCTGTCGTCCCTGCACCCAGCGTTAAAAGCCTGTAGTGAACGACAGAAATAATTAATCCAAACCACTTGAGTTTTTATCTGCTATCGGATCACGTCTCCACGGCTCCAAACTAGTTACGCTTCATCTTTCTGCAGCATAGGGTTTTTCCGATTGCAAGTCCTACGACTGTGCTCCCCCCGCCCTGTCCACTGAACACAGGAGTTTGGATGCCTGAAAACAGTCATCTGATGTGATGATGGCAAGGCTCCTGAACGGCCGTATCATCCAAACGAGCGTATTTTTCCCCACAAACCAACCAGCCAGAGACAAACATCCTATGATGCAAGAACTACTTTGCGTCGGCTGATCTGCATCACTTTTTAACTGCTAATCGCACAGAAAAGGCCCCCTCCTCTCCCAGCGTGAAATGCTCTGGAGCAATGCACGGGGGCAAGGCTCTGCCGCAGCAGGGATGCCTGGAACAACGGTGGGATCCCGGGACAAGCCGCTGCTCCCTTGTAATCCACCGTATCAATGCCCAGCTGGGTACAATCGTTGAACTAGAAATGTTCTAGCAGAACCGTTTCCCCCCAGTAAGGTATGCCTTGCTGGTTTTGGTCTTGTACAACCAATGTTTGTCGATGACTTGCTATTGATCGTGGAGCTGTACATAGATATAAAAGTTAGGCTCATTGTGCTCTGAGTCTCCGCTTCACCACGTTTCTCACAATATCCAACTGTGTGTGTATAAATATACATGGAATAATACATATTGCAAATATATATCTATATACACACTCATCAATATACATATTCAAACCTAAAATTATATATACCATATCGATATGGACAGATTCAAAATACTGCACATAAATGAGAAAGGACAGTGCTGAACAGAACTTCTGTTTAGTCTTCATTGCTTTCCAACCAAGAATCTAAGCAAGCCGAAGGGGTTTTTAAAGGGTACAGCTGGGTTAAGTAAATCCATTTTCAGCAGACAATACATCCCGCTCCAACCCTGGGTAACAGTCCTTCCCTCGAGCACACGGAGAAGGTAACACAGCTCTCCCGCACTCAGCGTGCCCTGAGATGCCACCACGAACAACCGCCACGGAGACGGAGTGCTGGCACCGCAGGTGGCACGGTCTGACCCGTGGAGAGGGCTCAGTCGAGTCACCGCATGCTACGCCTTACGGTCACCTGAAAACAGAGAGCAGGCACAGAGCCCAGCTGCCCCGCAGAGCGCCGGCAGCAGTCCGGGACGGCGAGGAAGAATGCTCAGACAGCAACGGGGACCACATACTAGAGGCAGTGGGACCCTCCAACCTCTGCCTATCCGCTGTGACTCCAGAGAGATGGGAAGCTCAAACTTAGGACGAGAAAGAAATCTACGTGCGGTTTACCTGTAAAATTATTTGAGCCAGGCAAGGAAACCATCACCTGCCTCTGGATCTGTTCTGAACTGCAAACTCCAACATCCCAAGGATGAGGAACTTTTTCTAGATCAGCTTGTTGGCTGGTGTGGGAGCGATGAGGTATAATTCAGAGCCTAAATCCCAAATGTGGAAGAACCATTCACTGTCACAAAAGCAAGAGAGCTCGTGCATTTCTACAAGTCTGATTAACTACCGGTAAAATGTCTTATCACAAAAGTAACCGGACAGGAGTAATCAAATTAATAAACTTAGATAACGAGCCCCTCCGTAACTAAACTGTGTTTTTAGATCTGCTTACTGGATATGTTTAAATGTATTATTAAAGCTTTCATTTAAATTCATAGACGCAAAGCCGAAAGCTAACGAATGACAGGTTCAGAATCTGCAACAAAAGGCACAGACAGACACGTCCTTGCGTATCTCTCCGAAACGTTTTAGGATGTTATTGCTGCCAGCTGTTCCGTACCACTTTTCAAGGCTTCATGAACAGATCAGGCAGGTACAGCTAATCAGTATTCTTGCAACATCGGCCAGCACGGCTCGAGGTGATGTAAGGTGACCCCTGTCTATGACGTAACCTAATGCAAAGATCATTTATCTGTTTAACAAGGTGGCTGAAAATGTATCAAGCCAGAAGGATGATCAAATTGTGCCTGCTATGGACATTTCCCCTTCATCTCTCGATCCTACACGGACTTGGTCATAATTGTGGCATGGTGGAACCTGCAAGCAGCACGGTCAAGAACCGCGAATGAGAACGGACTGGAAGAGAACTATTGCCATCACCTGGTATTTAATGGGACTGAAGCCCAATCATGGTCTTCAACCAGCTGCTGGAATAAGCTGCACTGATGTCGTCTTAGATGAATGGTTTTTCAGTTTTCATAGTATCGGTTTTGGGTGTTTAAAGAATGCCCGAAGAGAACCTGATTTTCAGAAAAGCTCTAGCACCAATCCTCTGAAAGTTAAGACTTTGATGTGTCTCCAATTAGGAACTCAAAACCACTGATCATTTCTGACGATCCTGGCTAACAGGGGGACTGAACTCCAAATAGCAAGCAGGGTAACCAAAGCAGAAAGTGAGATTTTTTCCTCCCAGCACAATGTAACTTTAAATTACTTATCTTAAATTACAAGGAGCGAGTGAGAAGACTTCCAGAACAACAGTACTGTGCCATGAAAGCACCTGCTTGCCGAGTAATTGCAGCTGAGAGAAATCACAGCTATGTCAGCAGCATACAAGTGGCCCACAACCCTAGCGCACAACTTCCAAGATGCACACAGTAATCTCATCCTGCCTTCTGCACTGCAACCTCCGTATCTGATATTCCAGCAAAGCAAAAGCCTCAATTTTCCCTAAGAGCAAAAACGAAAATACGTTGTCTTTGGGCACACACGGATAACCTCGTGCTGCGGGTACGTCACCGTCGGATACTGATCCAGCAGAACAGACTGACTCTAACAGTGAAAACATGTTGTTCATCTCACTCCCCCCCCCCGACACCACCTCTCAATACAGTTAAGAAAATTTCATATGCACTACATATGTATCACAGTTAAAAATAAAGCATTTTTTCAAAAGACTGAAGTCTGGCTAGGATGCCTTTGCTCATAACAACAGATCTGTGTGAGGTACTTTTTCATACTCACAGGGTAAAGTCCCTCGTCACGCACAAGTGAGAATATATCGGAAAATAAGCTATTTGGCTACCTATGTGTCAAGCTTCATGCTTTTATTCCAAAGTGAATGATTTTCCAGCTTAGGTCTTGGACTAATAAAATAAGCGGCATTTAACATCTGACAGGTGGGTTTCAGCATACAGCTTACACACAAAAGCAGGCCCAGCTCTGTATCTAGACTACAGGGGTAGAGAATAAGCACTGGAGCACTGGTCGTGGCGATCTGCTGCTACCAGCCCGAGCCTGCTTCTGCAAGTGGCCCAACATCTACACCCGTATGATCTATGTGCACAAGTCCGGTCTGGGAACAAGCTCAAAGCAGAGGCCAGCACCGCCCAGTGCAGACCTGTGTCTGAAACCGGTACAGTCCTTACAGGAGTGGGTCCTTCAGCCTACGCAGAAGATCCTGTGTTCCAGAGTCAAGTACACACCTTCAACTGACCTCGCTCCCAGGCAGTCTGAAGCGCAGTCCGTTTCTCCGTACTGTTTTACTCTACTAGCCCAAGGCAGCGGTACGTATCCCCCCACCCAAACTTCTCCGTGACCGACTACCCGGGGAGCAACAGCAGGAGTCCTGCGCTGGGGCCATTCCACTCTCCAATGTTGTCACTAGGTACAAAGTGCAAAAGTGTTGCTGTTCCTGCATCCATTAAAAACTTTAAAAACAGAACAAAACAAACAGAAAAGGATTTCCATAATAATTTGAAAATACATTAGTCTCCAAAAAGCCAGCAAACACCTGATAGCCTGTTTGTGCCATATCTGCTCTCGCTCCTGCACGGCAGCAGTCCAGTGGCTCGTTATCCTCTCAGCTGGCAAACAACACGCTACCTTCTCTGCGTACTCTCCAGCCAACGGAGGACAACATCCGGGAAGTGGAGTTTTGATGGCTCGGACAGAAGAGACCAATTGCTAACCAACCCAAGATCCTGCAGTGAACTGTCACGTCTCCAGAGGAGAGAGCGCTGAGCAATTCACTGGAACGCAGAGACTTCCCATTTCTCAAGACGGTTCAGCATTACAGCAAGTCAGCTACTCGGCCTCTGGCTTGGGACAATGTCAATGACTGCCCTCCCACCCCACAAAAATGTAAAATAAAATCCCTCCCTGCTTCATCCCATTTAAAGTGTTTGCATCGTTTCCTCCTATGAAATGTTTCTGATAAGGCTTTATTGCTATACAAAAGCGGTGCAAATGCTGCCCAAAGACAGCTCCATCAGGAACTTTGGTCACACGACTGCGGGACTCTTGTGCACTGTCCAAGTCCCAGCGTTAGACCTGCTACCTTTCTGAAGAGAAGCTGAATACTGTGTGCAATAACACTAAGAAAATAGGACTGAACCCCAAATACAAAACAAAAACCAGGGAGAGAGGGAAGGGGACAAGGAACTGAAATTAGGCAGAAGGCTTGCTTGGGAAGAACCCCATCATTCCTGTGATGACTAACTGATCAATGCTACATTTAGACAATGCAAGTGTCTTTCAGAACAGATTGTTGGTGTTGAAACTGCGTGTCTGGTCCTGAATGCCAGCTCTCTCATCAATGCAGCATTTATTAAAAAATAAAATTAAAATGAAAAAAAAAAAAAAATTGACAAATTGCATCACCAGGTAGCAGCCTGGCCTGGATCACACACGTCCCATTGCATCTGTTTCATCAAGCAGGGCCATTTAACGTGGCTTCAGCACAGGGCAAGACTTCTTCTTTCCTAAAGAGAAACCCAAAGAGTAATATTAGAGCAACATAACTACTGGAACATACTCGTTCCTAAAGCCGACTTTCATCCTGGTTGGAAACTTTCCTCTTCGGTAGTACCTGAGCCATCCTTCCTCTATTTTTGTTTCTTCTGCCTGTTAAAACATTATTACCTTCCTAATGAAAACCCCCTCCAAGTCCTTTACAAAATACTACATTTAGAAATCAAAATAGAAACTGAGAAGTCAGCTTTGACCGCTGATTCCACACCATTAATCAATTTATTGAACCAGAGTTTGGAATGTGACGGTCAGGGTCCTGAGTCCACCAGAAGGCTCCAACCTGACCAGCCTCTCCTGGGGCCCCCTCCCAGGCAAGCTCCACCATCAGCCTGGGAGCTGGATTTAGGCCTTTGCCGGAGCTATGCCATATGCACGCCGTGACCGGCATCGCACCTTCCTGATGCAGACCTGCTGACCTGACTCCCTGGCTTGTCCTGGGACCTGCCTTGTCCCAGGACGAGGACGTGAATGGTGATCGTTGGATGGGGTCATATGGGACCGGGCACCTTCTCTGCAGGGTTTTTGCCCCCCACTTCGCTGTCACCCTCAGCTCCCCCTGCCCGCTGGTGCACTCAGGGCCCTGGGCTGCGGTGGTGAGAACAACAACCCGATGAGATACTCGGCTTCCTCCCAAATACATGTTACACTAGCACTATCACAGAATCACTAAGGTTGGAAAAGACCTTTAAGATCATCAAGTCCAACCATCAACCCAACCCCACCATGCCCACTGAACCATGTCCCGCAGCGCCACGTCCACACGTTCCTTGAACACCTCCAGTGATGGTGACTCCACCACCTCCCTCGGCAGCTTATTCCAGTGCTTCACCACTCTCTCAGGAAAGAAATTTTTCCTAATATCCAGCCTGAACCTCCCCTGGCGTAACTTGAGGCCATTTCCTCATGTCCTGTTGCTAGTCACTTGGGAGAAGAGACCACCACTAGAATTTGTGTAAGACTGGTTGTAAATCGTGGGATCGGTTGCATGAAGCTCAAAGTGCTCGTTAGAACTTCTTCCTCTCACCAAAAGTACCTAACAGAAGAAATTCCCGTAGGAGGGCCCATTTGTCTGAGATTCAGTCTAACAGCAAGCTTCTTCCAGGAGGATTGAGCCACCCAAGAGAAGAAGCAGAAGCACCTTGTTAATGGTACGCATGGCCAAAAACAGGAGCCAGAGCAAAGCCGTGGAGGCGATAGCAGTAGATATGCAGAAGAATTGGTTCCATGTTTAAAAAGACCTAAACAGTCACAAAAATTACTAATATCATTCCTCCTCGAGATTACTTTGCATTTCAGTTATCAAAACACATTCCCACACTCCCTTATAATATTTTAACTGTAAATGTCTATACGTTCACCTGAACATACAAACCCATACTATCTGCGTATTTGTTACGAGTAGGAAGTGAGAAGTCCTTTATTTTAATAAAACAAATGATTTGACAGAACCTCTGGGAAACTGAAAGATACGTGCAATATATCGCGGTAACAGCTTTACACTACCTGCAGTATAATGCACTCCAAGACGCTCCAGATGTACTACTCCTCTAACCCTGACCGTACGCGAGCGGTAGAATAACCGCATTCAGTGACATGGTAAAAACCAATTCTCTGTCACAGGCTGGTAAAGGAGAATTCTGACCATCTCACCTGTCTTTTGTGGCCATTTCCGTGACAGCTGTGACAACAGCGGCGGTGTTCTGGTGCTCCTCTGAGTGCTGGGCCACGTTGTTCAGGGGTTTGGATGCTTTTGTCGTTCCGATGTCAGTGATGGCCAGCTTATCAATAACCATGCAGTCTGCGTCACTGTGTGGGGAGAATTCAAGTTCACATTAAAACGTCAATTAATGGGGATTGAATTCCAACGGAGAAAAAAACATTCCTCCTCCTCTCCTAGCACAGGCCACAAAAATCCCATAAAGAAATGCGAACTGAAAATAAACTGGAATTAAAAAGCAGTGTATGCACCCTGGGGGCTACGTTTCCTAAAATTCAACAAGACGCCAAATACGCACAAGAACGATAGCTCCGCAAGAAAGGCATTCCCTTTTCCTGCAGCAAAATCCGGCCTAAGAGTTCCCTGTGTATCCATCCTCACTGCCGGCAAACAAGACATTTTAGCACCCTCCACAACTACCTCTGCTGGTGCGCTCTCCTACGGACAAACACAGAAAACGAACATTAGAAGGATGCAAATGCGAAGTACGTTTGGCCAAGGCTTTGCAAGTTTAGAAGGGTCCGGGAAGTCCAGTTTACCACTGGGAGCAACAAACCCAAAGCAGACTGCTTGCCTTGGCGGTAGCTGGAGACCGTCAGCACCAGTACACAGGACCACGCAACAGCCCGGGCTGGAAGGGACCTCAGAAGATCCTCTGGCCCAGCCATCCGTGGGAAAGGCAGCCTAGATGAGTTCACCTCTCCTGGAATTGCCCTCCGTTACCCAACACCGCCAAGCAGATTTCCAAGCCCACTGCTCCTTCAATTGCCGGTTTTGGCAAAGGGCGTTCCTGGTCTAATACAGGCACCTGCGCTGCTCTACTCTATAGATTCTTCCCGCGTGGCACCTGATACTTCTCTGTGCACCTAGAAAAGATTCAAATTTAAGTACAGAACCTAAAATCCTGAGGAAGAAAAAAGGCTGACTGGATGTTCACGAGCAGTGTCTTCAGAAACCAAACACGGTTAGATTAACTTGCTTTCAGTAACACATCAGACGTCAGATTCCCACGCCTGAGGGATACTATTTCCAATGACGTTACCCTACAACAAAACAGAAGCTCAAATCCTGAAAAAAGAAAAAAACTGCTAGCACAAAACCTCCGAATCTTCTACACTTCTATTAAAAAGACCCATCTTTCTAATTGGAGAAGTGATTTCTGTGAACATCTTTATTTTTTGCCTTCTAAGGCAGAGGACAAGCTTGCATGTGAACGATCTTCCTCACAGTTTTAACCCAGTCTCGGTTTCCAGAATAATTTCTTCTCCTTCTTTCAGAGAGCATGCCTACAAAAATGGAAGGGAAGCTCAGCAGATGACTGAGCTGGAATCCTGTCACCAGCTGCCAAGGGAGTTTATAATGCATGCATATAATCAGTCTGGTAATCAAGACATGTGACAGAGATTTTTGAGATCACGGTTCTATTTCTGCAGCTACTTTTCTGTGTGCTTTTGAAAAAAATACATCAAAAATGAGGAATAGTGAGATCAAAACATTTATCTTCCTAAAGAGCTAACATGCTCTTAAAAAGAAATACCGCAAGTACAAAAATGTACCTTAGACAAACTGCAGGGGAGAGATGAGACAGCAGAGAATTGAACTAAGTTGCCAGAAATGTCACTAGAAAACGACTTCCCACACAAGGATCTGGAGCTCATGAGATTTAAATCGCTCAAAGATAAACTTCTTAAATTCAATCATTAAAATTTCCATGACACAAGGATTCCGATGTTATAAGGTCCCGAGGTTACCTGACCACGAAGGGGGCATGGAAATTTCTCTCTCTCCACAAGCTCACGGAAAAGGAAAGCTGGACACGCAAACCTCTGCAGAAGGACACTTAGAGGCCAAACCAAGGCGGGGAAACAAACCAAGGCGTTTGTGTGGAACACAGAATACTACGACCCACGCAGGAGGGTTAATAACAATATCTAATTCTAGCCTAGAATAAACTCTAGTCCTTGTAAATATTTTGCATTCGTATTCCTCTGGTCAGCTTATTTTTAGCAGCTAGCTGTGGCCCCGAAGCACCCGTCTGGTAGAACCCTGCTGCCAGTGCAGTCAATCGAACGCTTCACCTCCACGGCACCGAACAGCCGGGTTACGTGCTCCAAACCCTGACCAGGCTGAGGGCAGGGACAGAGAGCATGTTACCTGCAAAGAATATAACCATCTTCGCAGGCGCCTGGTTAAGGCAGGCTAAGGAAGAAGAGTTACCAGCAACATCGTCTCTATCTGCTGTAGACTCTTCTTAGTTCAGCTCTGCAAACAGATCTCTAATACTTCCCACTCCAGAAAGAATTAGGAATTTTTAAGCTCTCATTCAAAGCCACTTGTGCAAATTTTCCAACAGCAAGCCTAAGTCTGCCCAGAACCGTGTCTTTTTTCACAACGGACAAGCACTCAGCACAAACAGCTTGTGCATGCCACCTACAGCCATGCCCACTGGGCTTTCCAACGCGAGAGCCAGGACAATTTTCCTTTATGTTCACCAAGCTCAACATCGTAGCCAAATTCTGCAACTTAACCACCGAGTTTGTAAATACTGCTCTGGAGGTCACTTGCAACAGAGACTCCTCTCTTTCCACCAGCACTGCAATGCTTTCTGAGGTAGCTAACCACCCCCAGCGCACAAGCGGGATGTCCAAACTCTTCAGTCTTATCAGAAAATAAGGCTAGAAAATATGACCTGCATTATTAGGCCCAGCCATCTTCACCTCTAGAAGGTTAGATCAGAATTTGCATAAAATAAGTTGGAGATGTCTCTCCCTAACTACTGGCTGGTCGCTTCGGGGCAGTCCTGGCACAGAGTCCGGTGGTGTTCTCCTCACCTGGATGCTTGGTGAGTATCGGGCGTAGCAGAGCTGATCAAGTTTGCTTCACCGTAGGTATTACACAGCCGAGCTCAAAGCATGCTGACCGGGACAGTCTCCACTTGACCTTTACGCAACAGGGCTTCTGCGGGAGAACTTTAAGAAGATAACCTTGGGGTCTACAGAAACTTTGCGGCAGCCATGGACTATTGCCTAGCGTCTCGCAAAGTGAAGAAAGCAAGCGATTAATCAGCTGGGAATCTCCGGGAGGGGTAAATACCTGCGTGCTATTACAGACACTGGCAAGGAATACCTCCTGCCGGAGCCAACTTCAGAACATGGAATTTGGTGAGTTTTGGCCATAGTCCTTGAGGGCGATGAACTGAGGAATACCCTCCAACGACACATTTCACAGACTGCTTTGAAGCATGGCAGGGGATTGTAAAGATGGTGAAAGGGAAACAAGTCAGTCATTCTCGTTTACTCTTCCTGATGTATTTTGTATCTTAAACATCATCTGTGGTTTGTCTTTTAAGGCAGCAAGTTCCTTGAGGCAGGTACCATCACATCTCCTCTGGGCGATGCGTGCTGCCAAGCACTCGGATTTCACTTAGAATAATTACATGATAAATTACAATAATAATTTTAAGCTAGGAAATATTTAAAATAGCTCTTGTTTTGTGTTAACCAATGTGTAGATGTATTAGACAAGGAGGGCTACCAAAACACTTGTCATCAAAGTCGCTGCCGTCTGTGCAAAATACACGTACGCACATACGTACACATATACTGGCCCGCACTGGGAAACGAGAACAGGTTTTCTGTTCACACCAACAATCAGAAGAGAAGGTAGTCATGGAAAGCTGCGACAGTACCGCACCTGGTTTCAAGAAGGCATCCAGTGACCCTTCCCAAATGCAGACACATTGCTTCAGACAAGGGACTTGAGAACATGAACTCTGGCTTCTGGCTGTCTCTGGGGAGGGTTTCACCTCTGCTGGAACCCCAACAGGGAGGAGCCCGCAGAGGGTGCAGGACTTGCTCATCCTGCACTCCTCTGGATGCTTTGCAGAGATTTGCTTTTCGCACGCTACGGGAGACTTGCATGACTCAACTCCTGAGTCTCAACTCCATCACCTTAGAGAAAAATCTGCCATAAAGATAGCATGGAGTTCTCCGTGTTTACTACATGTAATATAATACACATAAATAAGAAATATTATATATCCTCCTTCCAGACCTTAGGTGCTACAAAATGATTGTTCGTTCTTTTTTGCTCTAATGCCCAAACGCTGCAAACGCAAAGCTTCCTCAAGCTAACACAACTGTTTTCCTTGAAGTGCAATTTCTTCTTAGAAAAACAGGATTCAACAAAGTTCACACTTCGTAATTACTGAGGTTGTCATAAAACCATTCTATATCAAAACGGATACGCAGTTAAAATAAAGTGATATGCCGTTCTATTTAAGAAGATGAAAACATCAGGAGCTCACTTAACTTTTGCCAACAGTTCAGTTCTTCCTGTAGATTCCCACCAGCTTCACAGAGAAAATACTTCAGCATTGCAATTTTTTTGAACACCTCTCTTGGCCAGTTTCATTATGCAAACTTCTTTTTAACACCCGTTTTGACAGCACTACTGCAAAACACGTCATGCTCCCACCCTGTCTTTCCACTGGTCTGTTTACTGAGAGCCTCTCGGATCAGCTTTGCTGGTGGTTCACGTAAGCCAAGCTGACCCAGAATTGCAGTGCCAGATGGAAATCCACGTGCTACAGCACCTAATGTAGCTCCTCCCGAAGCTGAGTGCGATACTGATCTACATCTCAATGCCAACAGGTCTGTCAAGAATTCAGGCTGTAGTCCCCAAGGATCGAAGAGCTTTAGGTATTCCAGGAAAGCAGGATTTGATGCCGAATGAAACAGCCTTAGTTAGAGTTCGGTTCTACCCACCTCTGAAGCTCACTACTGTGGCTCCTGGGATACACTTTAGATATCCTCTAGTCTCTTTGGTAAACAGTTAGTATCACAGACAACAAGACACGGTGAAGACACACTAGGAACAACAGCGATACTATAAACAAAGAAACAAGACGTGTATAAAGAGCGTACCTAAAGACAAGTCTCATGCTAAGCCCACAAGCAAGCCCTTAAAAACCAGGCTCTGCAACAACCAGCCCCAAGACAAAGAGATGCACGGGCAGCCATGCTACACTCATACTTCTCAACACGCTGGAAAATTATTTGTTGGCTGTGAATTAGACAAAGTCACACACCACGGGAGGTCTGCCTTCCAACTTTACATGCAATCTTCCATGAAAAAGGCCAACACTTAGGTCAGCTTAGAAGATCCCATCCATGCCAATTATTGCACCAAGTGTTCATCTTGGATTGGAAAAGTCTTCCAGTGAAATGGGACCTTGAACTAGTCACTTTTGCGTTTCTTTCTGAATAAACGTACACCGATATGCAGCGAAATTTTACAAGAACGGTGGCGTTGTGCTCCGTGCCCCATTTCCCACAGCATGCTCGTTTCCCCTCATCCTCTGTTCGAAGCATTCCAGCAACTCTTTGCAGTTAGGCAGCAAAAGGAGATAGAAGCAAGACAGCCGGTTCTTGCGCTGATGTTTCATGCTCGTCACGTGCAATGGTGAATCCGAACGTCATGCAAGACAAACAGGCGGCAGGCACAGAAAAGAAAAACGTATCCCAAAACGGGAGAGCTCAAAACATCCACTGTGACAACGTCACTCCACTCAGCTTGGGATTATGTTCTCCGCTGCGTGTAAGCGGGCTCTCCACCCAAACTCCTTCCTCAGTAACAGCCAACGCCAACGGCCCTCCGGGGACCCCCACGGGGTGCGGAGCCCCCAGCCCCCTCCCAGCCCCCATGCCCAGAGCAACGAGGAACCACTGCCAGCTGCTATTTCTGAGCTATTTCAGCAATTTAGGGTTGTCACTGCTGTTAGAACGAAAGTTAAGCACTTTCATCGCAGCACCACATGTGATCAGAAACAAGAGGAGACTTTTATGGTGGTTTTACAGACACTGTAATGCAGAAATTTCTGCAAAACGCAGAAATTGCTAGTGCTGTCTCATTTTCACCTCAGTGCTAAGGAAACCGCTGCAGCACCTACAGCGTCTGCCTCCAAAGCTGACGAATGTACTAAATGAGAGTTGGCATCCTACAGACACAGAAGAAATATATTTGCTTTTAACAGGCAGCAACCACTATTTTCAGACGGATTCCAGCCTCCCCTCTAAACTTTCTTTTTCAGTTGCTTATCCAAGCTAGTCGGGTGAGGAGGCACTAGGAAGAAGGGGACAGCAAACAAATTCAAGCATTAAATAAAAAAATTAAAAGGAAAAAAGCATTTCAGGTAAAGTTAAACTGAAAGAGAAATTAAAAGTTACAAACACCCCAAGCCCATTATCACCATACACAGCAAAAGCTGGATTTTTTTTTTTTTTTAAGTGCCGCTCATCTTTTAAGGAGCTGCTTAGAAACCCTATTTAAACAATTCAGCAGCAAAATACTTCAGATAAGCTTTTGCCTTTATGATTTTCAAAAGCTGGGTTAGTATCATACAATTAAAAATTAAGCACAAGGACAGGGAAACACAAGTCGTTTCCCACAAAAGCAACTGCTCACATTGCGGACGCTTGTGCATCCGTTATTCTGCTCTCCCCGTTAAAGGCAAGTCTCATGACTGTTTGTTCTGCGACCCACAGATCGATAAACAGGAGCAGCGTGGAGCTGCCCGGGATAACGCCGCCGCACAGCCCTCGCATTTCACCTGCCCCGTCCATCGATCGCTTTGACGACTTCAGCAAAGCCTTGCAGAAATTTCCGAGACCTTTGCAGCTTGCGCTTGCTCTGAACAGCTTCGAGAACCCTCAACCAGCCAAATACTGGCGCGGGCTGCGCCTCGCGCGTCACTCATTAACAGCTTGAATATTACTACATTTTTCTGGCAAAAAGCGCAGCCTGATAGCACGTACTGTGAGGTAAATGCAATACGTACTCGCCTACTTATGAAAGAGGCAGGAAACTTTCAAAAGTTTGTTAAAATGGCATTGTTAATTATTAAAATAGTAAGTTAAATAAGTAGATGTTGTAAGGACAACTCTTTTACAATACCACACAGCTTACAATCCTGAAAGCCTTAAGTCTCTGGAGACTGCAGGCACACGCTGAGCGGCATTTCCTGAACCTCCTGCTCAGAGGAGTCAGGACGGCATTTCTGTTCAGCGGGTAACTGCCCCTTTTAGATGTGAAAGCTCACATTTGCTGTAATGAAAATGAAACAGTTATGAGACGTGCTCATTGCAGTGGATTTCTCTTTTTGTCTCTGATCTTGTCCAGAAATTACAGCAAAGTCTTGCTAGCTTGCACAGCGACTGGGAAAATTCATTTAAATGGATGAATTCTAGAAAATAATTAGTAAAAACCCACTATTTAAAACAGAAAGCAAACTTTGGGAGAAAAAAATGCAACTATTTTGTATTAAAAAAAAAAAAAAGATCATTTGAAAAACACACCAACCTTTATTTCATGGCATATTCAGCATACAAGTAAAGTATTTGTTAGTGCTGTTGCGAGACAGTCTCAGGAGACTTGACCACTCCCCACCTAACACAGGCAGCAATTCTAGCAGCGTGTGCCTTAGCAAACTGCGGTCAGCAAGGCTTCCCTGTAGTCATCTTGACCAGAGCAGGACCCTTCCTTTTCAAACAATAAAAAAAATCCTATTTGCAGAAAGAGCTCACAAACAGGTGGAATGGCAGAAGCTCAAGGACACGATGCATGAAATGACTAAACACTGTATTTGCTTATTAATGGTTCGGTAATGGCTATGTTGACTGTGCGCATACTTTCACAAAGGACTATACACAACCTCAAATTCAGGTTTTCGAAATATAATTTCTAGGATCTGTTTTAACCGATTGTGAAAAGCTGAGCTTTCCCAGTCCAACGGTCCAAATGCTCTTTGTCCAGCCCAGTATGAAGTAACTAATGGGAGAAACTACTTGTCAGGTGGATGTTTGGAACCCTGAGAAGGTCATCGTCATACATACCCTCCGACTGCAGGTCTAAATACTCTGAGCAATACCCACAGCGAGAGAGAAAGGCAGCAAGAGGGGCAGAAATAGAAAGCAAGCAAAGAAAGGAAGAAAAAGAAAACAGTAAAGATTGCTGAAAAAACAGACAAAAGAGTTAACTTTGCAACCGTGTCCTCAAGCGGTGTTCCTGCCAGGAGAATACGCAGAAACACTGAAAGGCTATTTCAAAGAGTACAATCACTGAACACGGCGTTTTCCACATAAAATTCAGATCAACATACAAAAAAGCAGAAGATTCAATACATTGTAAAAAGCATCTTTCTTAAGCCTAACACATTCTGAAGTTACCGAAGAGCGAGATTTGGCACTACTGGAAGCTCTTGAGTCAGAGAATGACTTACTTTTTCACAAGAAATTACCATATAGAATTAGATATGGGAAAGGGAATTAGCTAAATACATTTAAAGTAGAGAAATTAGCTAAATACATCTGAAACACCTTCTTTTGTATGATGTTTAAGGCAGTCAATATTCTTAGTTGGTAGCTTAAGCAGAACTGCCATGAGGGTCATTCTACTAAGCCATGCAAGGACAAATCATTAACTTTCAGAGTTTAAATTTTGGGGCGGTATGGGCAGGCAGAGAAGCATCAGCAGTTAAGATGATGATCGTGGAGGGTATTCAGACCCATGTACTCTAACATTTGGAAGCATGTACTGTAACATCTGGAAGCAGGTACTGTAACATCTGGAGCCTTCATGACCCTAGTGATGGTAGAATCGACAGTCCTGGTGTAGCTCCAGGGAGTATTAAAGATCTCCACTGTAGATTTCAGTATTGTAGGGAGGGAAAAAAGGAGAGGGAAGACCCACTTCTACAGGAACAGGAACGCAGTCTGGTAAAAGTTTAGCACTTCTGGGGAAGTGCCTGCAAAAAGTCATCAAGAACCACATATTTAATGTGAAAAATTCTTCAACTTATAGTATAGTTCATTTCCTTGGAATCACTGAGGAACACGGGAAGAAATGAATATATTCACTACTGGCCGTTTGAGTTCACCTGCACCTCTTCCAAGAGAAGGCAGATTGGTCAGGGGGAGCTGAGGATACCAGCGAGTTTCCATTATCGTCACTGGTCAATATGGCAATTCATACACTGGGAGAAACCTGGCTACTAAACAGATCTGGAGAGGCTGAAATCACCATCTATGTAACAGGTTTCTGTCTTCCCACAGCTTCTATTTTGATTTTTGGCTACGGTTATAGTTGTGGAAAGCTACAGACACCTTTAAAGTGGAGACTGTGGTTATTCAAGTATTTACTTTCTTTGCCAAAGTGGAATTAGTTTTGTAGAACTGCAGTCCTGCAAAACAAAGCAGGTTCTGGAAGCCTTGTCCTTATTGCAAGTGCTCAAGATATACACACTTACTTAGAGAAAAAAAAACACATTCAAAATTACACTGCCTGAAACAGCAGTACAGCCCACAACATCTAACCAGCCAAATCAGAAAAAAAATTCCCTACCTGCTACGAAATACATGGAAGATGCAAGAACATGCCAAATAAGATTTACACTGCTACTATGAATCGAGACAGATAGTTACATGTGTAAATACTACTCTACTCACAAACACCATGCATTCAGAGAGGAAAAACATCTGGAGCACAGTTTGTTTTAAATACACATGCCAATGGATTTAATTAGCTGTAATTCAAGCGCAATGAAAAGTGGAAAAGGAGATGCTGCTTTTAGCACAGCGGGCAGTATTCTTTCATCCTTTCGTTTTTCGTGAAGCCAGTCTGCTTGGCCATGCCATCCCTACACATACAAACTAACTCCATTTATCAAACCAGCCCTTCAGGTGCAATCACTGCAAGCAGAGGCATCTCAGGCACCTCACTCATTTCAAGTATGAAGAGTAAAGGCCATTTGAGGTGGACACCAAAAATAACACACAGTCACGTTATTAAAAACTCAATTTAGAGTTGCCCAACCAAACGTACCTTTGGTTAACTGCCTCCCGTAATTTTACCTAGTTCTGTAATCCCACTTCTTTCCTAAGTCACTGCTTTTTAACTCCTAGCAGCTGTTTGCTGGAGCGTGTGCACGTGCCAAGCAGCTCACATTGACTATCCAAAAAAGTCATATAACCACAACGTTATAAAAACTAAATACCTGTTCCTGAGTCAGATGCATAAAATAGAGGGACTCCAACTAGTTAAATCATACCCTGCATACTTGTAAGGAATGTGAGGAAAAAACCCAAGTATCTTATAATTGGGTAATATTTCTGGATGCACGGTTGTGAACTAAACGCTTACTATTTTGAAAAGCAACTTCCCCTCTCAAATGATTAGAGTAGGCTAGATTCGAGCACATGCAACTCCAACCAAAGCCCAAAAGCTGACAAATCTCAGGATCTGCCATGTATTTCTCTGGCATTTTGCATTTTTTATCATTTATTGTCTATAATGTACTACTTTGATAGTGAGGGGAAAATGATAGCTTGAGGCATTTAGATCTTCCCCCTGCAAGACCGCACACTGATTCCACGTCAGACCTTGCACTACCCATTGTGTGAGGCTTTGCACGACTCTCCTATGCGATCTGACCTGGCACCCGGGCCACGAGCCCAGGCCCGGATCTGTTGTGCAGCCAGCCAGCCAGCCGGGCGATGCTTCTGTGACGTGGCTCAGAGGCTAAAATGAGCCACAAACAACTCTTAAAATAAACTCGTTATAAATACTTTTTTAAAACAAAACCCCCGAGACAAGAAAGCTGTAAGACATCCTCACACAGGACATTTGGAACCATGGTGTCTAAAAGGGAAAAGTAATACACTAACCCCTAACAACACAAGGGGCTAAAAGCAGGGCAGAGTAGGACCCCAGCCCAAGGAGATTCCTTTCGCACCTGGTGAAAACAGCCTTCTCGTTTTTAGCATCCATAGTCAGCTTGATGGTTTCCTGGCCTGAGCCTGTGCTGATGGTTTCTGTGACGATATCAGCTTTATCCTCCTCCTCGTCACTGTCGGAGCCTCCGGAGGAGCTGCTGTCTGAGGCCACCAGCGGTGCTTTCCTCGTGACACAGACGTTCCAAACACAGGGAGAGGCAGTGCTGACTGAGAAAAGTAAATAATTTACATTGCAAAATGAACAAAACCACAGGAACAACTCCCCAGGTATGACCCCGAGTAAGTAAGGTGATGTAAAATGGAGTGTTTACAGCTATGGCAAGTTTTGAGACGATGGTTTCTGTGCAGATCCCACAGCATGCAGTACAGTTAAAATAGGACTTCTGAAGAGTTTATAAATTAATCGTCTCTGTGACATCAACTCTTACTAACTTAAATTTCATCCTTTTCTTGCTGAATAACTTTATCCTAACAAACATTCAGGATTTCTGAGTTGCTATTTTAACAGACGGATCTCAGGACAAAAGAGAGCCTTCAAGTAAGATAAGGCAGATGACACTGGAGGGAAGTTCTCCCTAGTAGGCTTGGTACGCTATGCAGAATTTCAAACAGCTTAAATAATACGTCTGGTTTGTCTTGTAACATTCTCACTTACAGTTCTTGTCCTGACTCTGCTTCGGGTTTCCATCTGAATCATTGCTTTCTGTGTCGACAGGAGAACTGCATCGTGGACCTGATTCTGAGCTAAAGTAAGGGGGGAAAAGCCATGAGAATGAAGTACAGTTGGTTGTGCTTCCAAATATCCCCAACAGAAGAATCGTTAGGGTTTTTAACTTCTAAAAATCTTATTCATTTACTTATTTTATACTCCTAGTGTAGCAGCAGTGATGATACCTGAAGTATTCTTGCATCATAAGACAGGAATGCTAACACCAGTTAGAAGCACCGGAAGGCAAAGGGAAGTATGAAGCCCTGACCCGGAATACTCAGACAATATTAAAAAATAAAAGGGGTAGCAAGGGGAAGGGAAAGGGAAGAAGAAAAGATTACAGTCAATGTGCTCCATCAAACCATATTTCAAATATTCTTTCATTCAATAGTTATAAAGAAATTGAAAGAATGTGTGCCTCTTACCAACAGAAAGGCTGGAAGTCTGTAAACTTTGCCCATCCTTTCTCTTCTGGCGCGGTGTTCTCCGAGGCTGCTGAATCCCATACACTCGATCCAACATCCATGGCCACGCAGGGCGCAGGGGGCTTCGAGTTCACGGGCTCGAACACAGCTGTCCATCCTGACCCTGGAGACACGGAACAACAGACTGGAATTCCTATGAGTTTTCAGAATCTCTGGCCATCCCAAAAATATTCCAAAATGATCCCAGAGACAAAAAAAGGAAGACCATCCAGTGGCACTCCTTCGAAACCTACAGGAAGCTGCCCGTCTCATGGGTCATGGACAATCAGCTCGAAGATCCCTCTTCTGATAAATATTAATGTTATCCACAAGAAAGAAGCATCAATTAAGAAAAATAACATTACAAATGTCTTCGTTCTTTGAGCCAGTGATTTTCGGCTGAACTCTACGTTGAAGCTGAACCTTAGTTCCTGCCAAGAGCTAAGTGGAATGGTTTTCAACCATTTCCATCGCTAACTGTTTAATTTTGGCACTTACAGGTAAGGAATCGATATAACGGATGAAAATGTTTAAGATCACAGAGGTGATCTTGGGCAAAACTAAGAACATAATTTGTCTATTACAGTCCCAGCCTACTCCTTAATTCATTAGAACATACTTCCATTCCTACAAATCACAAATTTTTAAAAAGCATTCTTCATTAACTTTTCTCAAGAAAGAGAAAGGATTGCAGAGGTGTGTCGTGCAAACTGATTTGTGTGCAACAAAACTGAGAGTAGGACAGATCCACCAAGTCTACATTCACTCAAAAATTGAACCAAAATTTGAACCGAAGTCTCTAGAAGGGTAACTAAACTGACGTACACTATCCACAGGTTGCCATTCGTGTTGTTTATACCGATTCTTCCTAACAAGAATTGAAAATACCTGGCACTACCAAACAGGTGTCAAGAGCTGATTACTGGAATAAATATGCGTTATGCTCACAGTTATAATACAAAGACATCACCTAGAAAAATTCACGTTTTAAAACTGAAAATGCTTGCACCAAACAAGAAACGAACGTTTGGGAAAACGTTTTTTGTCCTTTTGTTTCAGTTGACTGAATTCGCTCTGCTGACAACACTGTGTCTCTCATGAACTTACACAGCACTATTTGCATCGTGATCTGGGAAAACCTTGTCCCTCTACAGTCTTCCTCTTGGCATTGTAAGAATGGGTTTACAACGTGCAAACTGAAACTAGAAAGGCAATTAGGCGGAAAAGGCAGATACATGGAGCGTGGAGATACTTGGCAAGGGTCTGCATAAAATAATATAAGGATTTAATGTCATAATCCTCCACTAATATTTCGGTCATTAGTATTGGTACTAAAAGAGCTAGTAGTATTATCATACTTGCACCTGTGTGATTGTCTCACCATACCTGGAGCAGCACACCACTATTCTGAAGAAGCCGGGCAGGGCTCAATCTCACTAATATTTCAGAGGCAAAAAACGAAGACTGAAATTCACATTTTTCACCTGCACCAGTGGAATTACAGAATAGCCACAGAAACCTGGCAATTTGGAAACTGCTATTCTGCAGAGGTGTTACAGTTCTCCTTTCAAATGGGACGGTGCTGTTTTAAACTCTTTACCTTCGGAGGAGTCAGAGTCCTTCTGCTCAGAAACGTTATTCTTGTTGTTAGCTGAGGAAGGAGGTGGCTGCTGTTCTGTTTCCTCCTCTTCTTCAGAGTCCACGCTACCATCATGATCTCCATTCTCAAGATCACTTTTTGACGAACTCTCTGAGGTCTGAGACGCTCCAAATCTAAGTTGCGGAACGCAGAATTAGAAACGCCCTTACAGCAGCCAGTTCATCCCTCACCTGCCTCCTCCCTGCCCCAGGGAGAAAGCACAAATTGTGAGCTGACCAAGTGATGCTGAATGCCTTTTACAGGGCTTATTTCCCACAAAGACACAAAGCTCGGACAGGCAATAGCAGGCACTCCGCTAGATATTTCCACTAAAGCCCCGAAGTGCTTTACTTGTCAAAATGCATCTGCAGTCGTAATGGGAAATACGCTGCAGCGACGTATTCAGGGCTGGAGATTGATACCAGCAGGCAAAACAGCAGCAAGCAAGGGCAGTACTAGTGTGGTATCAATTCTGTGTATGAACAAGACGATCAGTTTATTGATGCTAGGCAAATAAACGCTAAGGTCTTGGCCATTTTTCCTGTCTCATTTGATCGTATTTTCAGACTTAGAATTACAGGAGTAACTTTATTTAATAACTGACTCTATCAAAGGGATGGAAAATTGTAAATGATTTGCAATGCCAGAGATGCACCATGGGAGGTCATTCATTCTCATGCAGAACATTACTTTTCTTCTTTTGACATTTTATAGAATCACAGAATCATTCAGGTTGGAAAAGACCTTTAAGATCATCAAGTCCAACCGTAGAAAATTTTGAAAAAGAATATTCTGTCTACTACCCTCAGTCTTACAATTCTTTCAACCTCCTCCTCTCCAAATATGAGGAAAGGAGCAAGTTCTAAGTATTTCAAACTAAGGGTGGGGTTTTTTAATGTCTTTGATAATAGACTGAGTAATTAGGTGTTTCCACCATTATTGCATTCCCTCAAACTGCATCTTTGTTTCACATTCAAGACAAACCACCACCTCTTTTTGCGGAAGTGTGACATGTAAAGCACTCTGGTTTATGTCAGAAAAAGGCCTCACAGCACATAAATAACAAACAAGTAAACATGTACTTAACCAAAATGTACAGTTTCATAGCATTGGGGAGGAGGGGAGGGTTGGAAGGAAAAAAAAAAAATCGATCTTTTGTTTTCACCTTACCGTGTTCTTGATTTAACTTGGGTTGCATAGGTTATCTCCTTCTCTTCCCAGATATCTTCTTCCTCCTCATTGTCATCAAATTGTTGGATCCGCTCATTGCAGCAGGCTTCAAAGAGGGAAGCATTGGGCTAAAACAGTATCAAAAAGAAATCAAATTCCATTCATTCTTTAGAGACAGAAAGAAGAACTTCAGTGATGAGGGAATTCATAGAACAGCATTTGTACACAACTCATACCATGAAGGTGTCTGCATTTATTTGATTTTACATCCCAAGTTGTGCAACAAGCAACGTTCAGCTGTGGAAGAGTAATAATAGCACAGCATGCTCAGAAGCAGCAAGCCCGTGTTAGATCAAGACAGAAACACAACAGTATCTCAGCCTACACTGCTTGCAAAATAGCAGGAACTCCTGCACACTGCTTCGTAGCTGATCTGTTGCCCGACTCTCTGTAGCCCTCACAGTGGCAGGGATATAAAGTCACTGCAGAAGAGGGCTGGAACGACTCCCTTAAGAACACATTTGCAAACCGACCGGCTTGGAACTCAGGGAGTAAAGCGACGCCACGTATGCAAACTGTCCCGCTTGGACTAACAATCCACAGTGCAATTTCTTTCAATGACTGCATTCTCCTTGACAGAACTGCAGGGAGCTCCTCAACAAATACAACACCACTTAACTCACATGCACACCCCCCCCTTCAAAACACACAACCTTCCATTCTGGAAATGACAGTTTTCAGACACCGGTGAAGTGATATATCCCTGTAAATATACAAATGATCTGCCTGTTTGCGCATTCTGGGATCTCTCAATTAAAAGACTGAGTGGTGACTTCCAGATGGTGCACAGTCCAAACCAACGTTTGCGTTAGAATTCCATCGCACACAAAAACCGTCTACTCAGGAAAAAAACCCAAGTTAAGATAAGCGCACAAACAGCTCTTAGTGGCTGCAGACTTTAGCTGACACTTTCAAAAAGAAAACAAATTTTCTGTATCTACAGAGCACTGCCTAGAGCAGGCAGAAGAGAGAAAAAAAATACTCTTCACAGTACTGTTTAAGTGAAAAAGAAAGTATTTTAAGACTAAGGAAACCCAAGCCTTAGTATTGACTAAAATAAGCTTCAGTCAGGAGATGAGCCTGGAATCACCTCTGAAGTCACTCTCCAGCTTCCTCAGTGAGTATTGATTTAGGTCAATACAACAGAGAAGGCAAGACGCAGCATGGCAATACTTAGACCTGTAAGAAACCAAATCTTCTCTATTTGCATTTTTTCCTAGTCTGTGTATGGAAAGATTATCAAAGTAAAAAGAAGGACAATAGATTCACGCTGCAAAGAGAGAGAGAGAGGGAGAGAGAGAGATTCCTCCAACGTAAAGAGTATTACTTCTGAAGATCCTCAACAATGCAATAAACTGCAGGGAGATTCTCCGAGGATACATGTAACGCCCCGAGTTCCTTAACTGGACTCAGCTACGAGCCCAGTTACCAGTTTTCATTTACCAAAAAAACATACTAAATCTTTTTTCTTTCAAAATGATAACAGCTAATTCAAGCATGAACTAACTTGCCAGAATCTGTCGTATTAAATAAATATCCCAAAATACCCACTTACACTGTCATCATCAGCATCTATGTTGAAGTTTATCTCCGCGATCCTGTCAAAGGGAGCACTGCAAAAAGAAGGGAAAGAAATGTCAGCGATGGCATAGAGTAACAAAGCACTTCTGCAGCCCCAACACAAGACCAGAGGACCGCAGACCACAGAGACACTTTATATGACCACTCAATGCCCTCTGCGTTTGTTCCCTGAATATTCACTTCCGTATTACGTGCAATGGTCTCCTCTCTCTGCGATAAAAGATGATTTCAGATTTTCATTCTTAGGTCTGATTCAATACCTGAATGAACAACCTTTGTCATTATCTTGTTGATATGGTATTTTGAGGCTTCATGGCAACCACAGTGATGTCTGGCTATTATTTTGCAACTCTCATGGTACCTATGGAGCATAAAGGCTATCTTAATTTTTTTTCACCAGGTCTCTCCAGCTGAACCAAATCTTACAGAAAAAACCTGAAACTCCTAATTAATTAAAACGAGAAGGAACTGCACCCAGCTGCTCTGGGATTCCAGTCCTGCGTTCACCCAGGAATTCCATTAGGCTCCTCAGCATGAGACAAGCCCCAGAGACGGGGCTGAATCCCGCACGGTGGGCGTGTATCCAGAAGTACCCAGCGGGAACTGCACCTGCCTGTTTTAACACAACCACAGTAACTTCAGGGACTCTTAGTGTACTACGGCTCAACAACCCCGATGCACGACTAAGACACGTATGCTGCAAAAATCATTAACCCAATTTCTGATTCGGACCTAAAGTGTCTATTTCAATAACAGCAGAGGGTGCTACAGCCCAAAAAACTCCGACCTCCTAGCACAGTTCGAGTGGATGCAGTATTTTTTCACCCTATCTACACACCTTAGAGTTCAGACAGTGTTATTTTCTTTTAAAGAAGACTGCTCAGTTAGTAAAAAATACTGTCATGCAAATCACCAGGACATTGAAACATGATTAATACTTCTTCAAATACTCAAATTCATATCTGGAACAGTTTCAAATAGCTGGAAAACAGATGACAGGGAGCACCACTCTCAGAATGTTCAATGCCAGAGGAGTTTTGTAGTATATTCTCCTTTTGTAATGACAAATACAGAGAAGGCTGGCACATCCAGTTACAGATTTTGTTCAGTTTCATGTTTAAAATGGACATTAGCTACCTTCAGCAGCTCCTCACAGAAGTTCACTCTTCCCCTCCATCTACACACACAAGTTCAGTATCTACTGCTATCTGATAAGAAGTTAAAAGTGTATTTTATTTGTAAAAAATGTGTAGAACTAATCCATGTTCAATTAAACTCTCATTCTAGTCTGGAACTTTTTTTGCCTTATTAAAGTTCTCACATCTACAATGCTCAGAAAAAAAAAAAGACAGGAAAGCTGGACTCCAAAATCTTTCTCCACGTTAGAAGACGTTCCCAACTATTTGGCAAACGCAGTAACGGCGTTCCTAAGACCCTAAGGATCTTATGACTCTCTACTTTGATTCATGCTTGAAAGCAACTCTGAGCAGCCAAACTATTTCCACATTGTCATTTCATTTAAGGTTATTTCATGGAGCCCAGTAGCTGCTAAAAATATGGTCTGAGCAGAACCAGCAAAAGAATCCTCAATAAATCAGATCTGGAGCAGCCAAAGAGTCGGAGCAATGTGGCGTGCCCAGAGCTTTCTGGGCTAAAAGCTTCCAGTTTCTGTCAGGATTCCAGGACACCAGGATCCTGCGGTGCTTTGCAGACCACACACCCAATATTTGCTGTCCGAAGGGTATCGGCTCTAGGATGGCACCTACAGCAGGTACTGCCACGGACCCTCCCTGTCATCTTGGATGACAAAGAATTCCTTTGATTGAGACAAACATTGCTGCAAGATGAAAGTGAATGGGCAAAATCAGCGAGCAGGAACACAGTGGGTATCCTCCTGGAACACTCTTCTGTCAATAAATGTATACGAAACTGTTACAGTTTCTGAACCGTTATGGACAAGCGGGATAATTAAGTCTCAGTAATTTCCTTAGCTACAGTTTTTAAGGTGAGCAGATGAGCTGGAGTTTTAATGAGATTACAGTAGTTCTTCTACAAAAGCAGCACCATTTCTGAACACTGAATTCAGCAAGTTGCGTAACATTAAATCCACCTATATCTGCCTTCTTTGAACTGTTATTTGCTCCTGCCTTATCTATGTTTCCTTATTCCTAAGAAAGAAAATGGTTAAATTTTTCTGTGGACTTCATCAGAACACTGTTCTTTCTGCTCCTATTTCAATAAGGACTTAATGCCACTGGAGAATATCTGTGTAATTGCCTAGAGTTAGCTCTAATGCTTTGCTTTCTGGGCAATTAAATTTATTCTAGAACATGGCTGGATAATAGTTGCGTGTTTTATTTAAAATGTTTCTCTTCAAAATGAAGAAGTACTTTTCCTTGGTTCTACAACTGTCTTTGGAGATCAGGGGTGGACTCCTATAAAAAGAAAAAAAGGTCAGCTGTTTTCCAAGCCATTGATCAGTCTTCTGTTTGTTTCAAACCCAAGGAGGTATACAGTGAGGTTCATTTTAAAACCTGAACCAGAAGAAGAAAGATTAGATGCAAAGAGGCTTAAATGCTAAATATAAGCCTCTTGAAGTTTTATGAACTTACTTGATATTATCATCCTGGTCTGCAAACTCCTCATCATTAAAGCCAAACTGATCCACAAAGTTAGCTGTCATCTGCTGGATCTGGTACTCAGAGAAGGCCTGAGCAACGGAACCCAAAAGCAGCTATCATTAAGGTGTCCAAAGATATCCAATTAAGCTGGCTGAAAACACATATTCTAAAAAGCAGTAAAATCATAGAAAACTGAGGAACTTTGAGAAATCATCTACTCCAACCCCCTTTCTCAAAGCAGGATCTCAAACAGACCGTTCTCAAACAGACTTCTGCAAGTCCTGGACAGATGCTTAACTTCTTCCAAAGAGAGTTAGGAAATTTTCCTAGGAAACCAGTTGCTGGCTTCATTATTCTATTAGAATGTCGTATTGGGGTTTTTTCATTTGTTTGTTTTCCCCCGATGCAATATGAAATTTACCTAGCTGCAACTTAAACCCACCATGGACATCAAGAAGGTACTCCTCACTTCCTCTAAATCCCTCTTCCTTGTAGGATGAGGCATATGTCTCCACTAAATCTTGTCTTCTCTTGACCAAGTGGACCGAATTATTTCAATTTTTCCTCCTATGTCATGTTCTACACCTCTGATCATTCTCATTACTATCCTCTAGCTTACCTTTTGCTCATACAAATCACTTGTGAAGTTCATTGCCTCCAACTGGACATTCACCAAGGAGAATGGGAAAATGACTTGATGTGTCTTTGAGACAACACTCCCACCTATCATACGTTTAGTTTCCCACAGGGAAAATAGGAGGCTTGGGCCTCCTATTTTCCAGCTTGCACCCCAGGATAGTTGCCCAGATACGCTTTTGGTCCCGTTCGTGCCTACTCATCCATGCATCATTCTCTATTTATGAAAAGGATTGCTTCTGCCTCCAAACAGAATCTCACACTCGCTCTTATGCGTTGCATTGTTTTTTCAGATCATTTCTCCTCTTTGGAGGATAATTCTGAGTACTGGGAGGCAGCCCACTCCAGCTACAGCTAAGTAATTCAAACATGCATTTCTGCAGCTGCACTGTGTCGTGACTCCACTGCAGGTAATATGAAGTACCCGTGTTCCTGTCTGAGGAGTTCTGCAGGGTCCTGTCAATATTTTTATTGATACTTGTCACAATAAAAGACAAAACAATTTATTTTTAATTTTTTTTTTTTTTACAAAGGCAATGCATTTTCCCTTTTTTAATGTGTTTTCTAAGTATCAGCTGAGGAAAAGAGGTATTTGTAACGTCACAGTAGCCAGTTAAAAGTATTTGGACAAAAGAATAACTAGAAACTATTTTCAGCTCATTTTTCCCCTTAACTAGATTTCAGATTGAGATTGTCTTTTTAAGTCCCCATAGGCGGCTTCCTACTAAATAGGTTGAAACTTGTATGTTCTGCTAATGCTCTTTCTGTTCTCAGCATCAAAAAAGAAGAACTCGTCTAAATACTTCATCCTGAAAAGCAGCTTCCATATATTTGATAGACCTTTAGCAGAGTACCTCAGATTTTGAGGATCCTGAGATCTTTGCTAAATGCAAGTGAACCTTTAATGACCTTCGTTTCTTCCTAAGTCCAGGCTTTTTACTGCTTTTGCTGCTCCTGCTTACTGCTTTTTACTGCTAACATTTTTGTACGGCTCTTTTGGTTTTTAATAGATGTTTGCGTAGCTCAGGAGGAAGCAGAACCCCTCTGTCAGCTCCAATTCTACTGCAGGTAGGTGATGCCCACTCCCTTGTTGGCTGGGAACTACAGCAACTCACTGCAGCTGGTCTACAACATCACGACCCACCCAGCCCCCTGGTGTGGAGAGAACCAGGAAAAGAGCGAGAAACATGCAGAGAATGTCTCACAGGAACACGAGACACATCATGCGTCCGAGACTTGCACACAGTCTGAGCCAAATTTATTGCCAATTGGAGTCTAGACTGAAGTCTGCCAGGTTAAGTACCTAACCGGACAAACACAAAAGAGCTGAACACACTGACTAAGAGTAGAATTTAGGAAGCTGCTCTATACGAGGACGGATTAAGGGCAAATCAGAGAAGCAAGCTTCCCGGGAATAGTGAAGAGCATGCTGTCAACTCACCTGTTGGAGAGAAAGTTCATTGGGAAAAGCACTCTCGATGTCTTCATCCTCACTGGAAGAGTGCAGATGGTGAGTGCTCACCTGAAAGAAGTACAAGAAAATAAGCACAAGTGAAAGCTGAGAAAGCTCAAATACTTATGTTCCACACATACAATCAAAGACCAAATGCTCCAGAAGGCAGAAACTGTCCCAATGAGTAATACAGAAACGTGGACTAGAGTTTACCAACATGTATCAGAGATGCTGCTGCTTGAAGAACTATTATGGAGTATGTTTCCTACAAACACTCTGCCCTTGTAAGCCCACTTCATAAAAACAAGCAAAAGAAGACAAAAACCCAGCAATATCACTTTTTTTTAGCTAAAGGAAGTCCAGAAGGTAACAGGCCTGTCTGAAATATGCACAATATCACTGTTCTCACCAAATCCACTGTATTCCGCCTGTTTGTTTCCGTCAGCGTCTCTTCTACAAAACTCTCCCATCTCCCTCTGCAATCTTCAGGTAGGTCTGCAACAAAAAGGTCACCACAAAGATTACCACAACTCATGAGAAGATCAAAGCCAGTCATTTAGCCCCACTGGCTACCTGGAAGTGTTTGAGCAGACACATACACCTGCACATGAGCAAGTAATGCATTCATTATGTAAGTGCTCTGCAAAGTGAATTACATTTTACTCTTGATTTTCTAAAAATGGTAAATTCTGCAGAGAAAGGACCATCTGTCCTTAGGCCAACCAGCAAGATAGTACTGGTCTTAGCAATCTTAACTCGCTTGTGGAATTACAGTGGGCTAACGATACAAAACTTCTACTACAGTTTTCTGAAAACCAGCATACACGTGACTTAGGTTTTTTCTTCCTTTTCTTTCATGGTGATTGTGGTGGGTTGAGCTCAGCCAGCAACTAAGCACCCACCCATCTGCTTGCTCACGCCACCCCACAGCAGGATGGGGGAGAGGACTGGAAGACCAAAAGCAAGAAAAACTCATGGGTTGAGATAAAGAAAGTTTCATAAGTGGGGAAAAGAGGAAAAAAAACCCAAACCAAGCGATGCTAAGGCACTCAGTCACCACCTCCCACCAGCACACTGATGCTCAGCCAGTCTCTGAGCAGGAGCTACCTCGGAAAGACTGTCCCCCCAGTTCCTTCTGCTGAGCACGTGGCATGGCACAGCCCTTCAGTCAATCCAGGTCAGCTGCCTGGCTGCGTCCCCTCCCAGCCTCCTGTCCACCCCCCGTCTACTCGCTGGGGGGGACAGAGTGGGTAAGAAAGCTTTGGTGCTGTGCAAACACTGCTCAGCAAGAGCTGAAACACTGGTGGTGGTAGGGTTTAGTCACAAATCCGAAACACGGCACCGCACGGCTGCTATGAGTAAAGTACTCTTCATCCCAGCCAGACCCCGTACAGTAAAGCAACGGAGAGAAACAACCAGGACTTCTGAAACTTTCAGTCTTTACTAAAATATTTATGACTTCTCAATTTTAATGTAGATACCACAACACATCAAGTTACTGTATTACTACTTGATATGCTCATTAGAAGCCAAAAATGGAAACCCGAGTCATATTTGTGCTCATTGTTTCCCTTAATAGATGCAGATGGAAAATCTTATGTCCTCTCACACAAAAATGTCAGCTAGAACTAGTTCTCAAAATAAAGTCCAATGAGGATACGATGGACAAAGCTTGGCAACGTGAGTATCTCCGACAAAGCGGAGATGTAGGGCCTCTGTGATCATTTACTCTGGTGTCTCTCTTCCTCGCAGACAGGTATAAGAATAAGAAAGTATAGAAACACCACTTACAAACGTCACCCTAGAATGCTGTAAAAAAGCACTATAAACGTGCATGTAAATCCGGAAGAAAAGAAGCATTCTTTAGCACAAAAAGGATATCTTTAGCCTCTGGTTGCAAAGACAAAGTTCCAACAATTTCAACGTAATTGTACGAAAGCAAAGAGCAACCAAATTTGGTCTGGACATTTTTTTAAGTTCTGGGAAATATTCAGCTAGAAATCCTTTTCATTATAACAGGGACTCTCATGAAATACATGCAATAAAAGTCTTCCCAAAAGTCCTGCAAGGATTATTTAATCAAAAAAAAAAAAAGGGAACAGAGAAAGGAGCACGTACCTTTAATGAACTCACTAATTTGAGTCTGCATGGGGCCCTTCTCCATATTCTGCACTACAGCATTGGCTATCCGGGTGAGGTGGCCCATATTGCCTCGCCTCATTCCACCTTCTGCCCTGAAAAGAGAAAACAGCCAGTAGCAATATAACCAGGCACCAGGAATCCCAGGGTCACAGTCATAACCCCCTTCATACTCTAGACATGCTAAGAGTCCCCACTGTTGCAACAGTCTGGCACATGTACGTGTTACTCCAAGCAGGGTCAGTATAGAAGATGCAGCAGAGAATCAGCAGGAATGCGCTCTGCTCATGCAGGCAGGGCACAGGATGAGTTTACCCAGAACAAATGAGCCTTTCTGCATTTTTTCATGTATTTAGAGCGGAGAGATCACTCATCCAGTTTGAATGCACTAGATAAAATGTAAGCCAGTTACAAAGAGTAAGTTAATAAGGTACATTGAAAGACCAGTGCAGAGCTACATCATCTGGTTATAATTTCCACTAAAGAAAACTCACAGCAAGAAGAATTTACATCACTGTTACTGAAAAAGCTTTAGAGTTTTACTTGCAATTGAAGTATTTAGCAGATGAATTCAAGAGAACGAAAGACACTAATCTACAACCACTACCTCTCCCCCTTACAAAAAAACCGTAAGAGCCAACACTAAGGCCAAGCAGTCTCTAAGTCACTTTTCTTTGACTCTTCATTGGTTCTCCTTCACTGGATAACAAAGCAGCAATCTAAAAATCAGGGATGAAGAGCCTGAAATAATTCTGCTTTCCGCAGTATCCAAAGAAGGACTGATGAGATTTGGGAAGGAAAACGTAAACCCTAGCAGCAGATTCCCAGTAAGAAATCTCACAGCACCACGGTTAGAAAGAGCATTTCTGCCTTTCAACTGGCAGGCGCCGAAAAGAAGCCCAGACAAAACTCTTACATACGATGCTATTATTCATTGTAACATTAAGCACATTAAAGTATCCCAAATCCTGAAGTCAAATTCAGAAATTATTATTTCTTGATGCAGCACAAGGAGCACGCAAGGTCGACTCAAGCCACCACAAATAAAACTGGTGGGTCAGAATCAAACTAAACAAAAACAAAACCCTTACAAACAGGATGACTAGAAGTTTCCACCTCACCTTGCTAAGCCTCCAGCTGTAAAACAAAGGTTTCTTTCCTAGATGCTAACAGAGCCAACGCATAATAAAGACTTTCATTTTGCCTCAGGAGTGAGGAAGACACTAAATACATCAGAGTCCATTTTGAGCTGGTATGCAGTGCTCGCCTAAATTCTGCTCTACCCTTGCTCCGGGGATTTGGCGTAGCGGTCTAAGCTGACAGGTCGAATACAGCAAAGCCATCAGACAGTATCAGCTCTCCTGATCACATGCAGTTACAGCCACATTTTTAAGTTTGGTTTTTTTTTTTTGTGACCTCCACACCCCTTGGAAGGTATAATCATCACCTCCTGAACCTCTAAAAAGGCTAAGTTTATAATGAAATTATCTCAGGCTTTCCCCTAATGTTGGAGCTGAATATATGCACTTGGGGAGACTAGACGGTTTGGGAAAAAACACGCCTTACCTCTCCATGTGTTCCCGTACCAAAAACCATTACAAGGCCAATACAAACGGTATCTGTACATATGTCCTACAGCAAGAACAGCACTGTAACCCAAATTCAGGGTTTAGAACTATTCAAATAAAACAAACACCTGGAAATGAGTCCCCAGTGCCAAGCTACAGCCTTTCGCACACAGGCTCATGGCAATTTCCTCCGCGCCCCAAACCACCAGGAGAGCAAACAGCCCCAGCCCAGACCCGGGGTACTGCTGAGCGCCGCGGCAGTCCTGCTGCGAGCCCAGAGCCAGCCCCGGCCCCACCGTTCTGGGGCGGGAGCCCGTCTGCACCAGGGCAGCTGGGAACGCGGGGTACCCACGTACCCACAGGACCCCGAGACGGGTTACCCCAGCACCTCATCAGGGCCCTGCAAAGAGCTGCATGAGAGCTGTGGAGGACGAAACTCGTGGGTAGATGGGGCGAAGGGACACAGCCCTGTCCTACTGCTCTCTATAAAAATGTATGTTTTTCAGCAAACTTGCAATGCTCAGCTTTCTCAAAAACGTAAAGCGTACGGTGATAAAAGCAGTGTTCAGCAATGTTGTATCTGTCTTCTTCGGTTGTATACTCCGGGAGGAGCAACACAACGTTTTTTCTGAGTTGAGCAGTCCTTCACAGACTGCTGGAATGCAGGCAGCAAACATGCAAAATTAACTTTTATTTTAACACTTTCAAATACTTTTTATCAACCATGCCACAAATGGTGGTCACTACATTTACATGAACAGGAAGGCAAACCAGGATGTGTGACAGTAAACTGATGTTTCCTATAAACTCACATTGCCGACCAGACTTACTTTATTTTAAATTCTAATTACCTAGACAGAACAAATGGACTGCAGTAAAAGAATTATGTGGGCTACCTAGAAGTTAAATTCTAGTAGTTACAAAGTCCTTTATCAAGAACGGGACATGGTTTAGTGGGCATGGTGGGGTTGGGTTGATGGTTGGACTTGATCTTACAGGTCTTTTCCAACCTTAGTGATTCTGTGAACACAGGGAATAACTAAAACTAAGAGAACCCAAGGAGAAATTCCAACAGGAAAATGTATTACCACATTCTTGCTGATGATTTTTAAGAAATAATTCCCAAGCTCTCAATTTGGAATCTCTGACCCTGGGGCTCCCAGTGCTTGACTCCACCTCCTCACTGAGTGCATACAATAATCTTCATATAAACTCAAACTTCTTAAAGCACACCATCTGAGATACCTCACTGTTAACTCAATATTTTTTCTTGCAATTAAAATTCTTTCCAATGCGGTGACTGGAACTGGCATGAAATATGTATGAGCTCTCGTTCCTATTTAATTTAATTAGGAAAACTCTTAAGCAGCAACCACAGATATTTCTGCTACCTACAAAACTCTGCACAATGATAGCTGTGCAATGAAACTATCAGCAAAATTGGTTATCAACAGCCCAAAGGGGTTGCACAAGAGCAAAAGCAAAAAAAAAACTCCAACAAAACCAAACCAAACAAAAAAAAAATCAAGCCAAAACCCAACCCACCAATTATGGCCTGACAGTAAGCCTGAAATAATTACAGTGGGACTACAAAGCACTTTGAAGCCATAAGGAGCTCAAAATAGTGAGGGAGGACCAAAACATTTAGATGGACAAAGAAACAGAAGCCTAGACAATATGTTCACTTTAATGTGTTTTAGGTTTTTTTAATTACTTAGTTTTTATAATCATTGCAATCAGCATGAAATCCAAGTGTTTTATAAAGTTAGAATATTAAATGCGGGCAAATCTGGGGCAAAAATGCTTGCCCACCTCAGTTTCCATACAGTTGCTCACTCTAGGGAGAATATAATTATGCATTGAAAAAAAAAAAGAAAAAGAAAACAGTTAATATTCTATGTCATTAATACGCTATGTAATTTCCTGAGAAAGCAAGAAAGAACCATATTGTGTATTTGGGGTGAGATGTTATAAGCATTTGTAAAAAAACGTGCTTTCAAATTATACGCCTATTTGGTGAATTTGCTTTTTAACATGCAAATAATCCAAATTCCAAATCACAATCAAAATCCAACTCATTTTAGACACCATTAAATTGTAAATTATCCAAATAACTGACAGACTATTTCAAGGCAATACTCTAAATCTGCAGCCCTAGAACAAGGGCTTTCTGAACCCGAAATCCCTTACTGTATTTTGTCATTGGCTTCCCAGGCATCCAATATCCTTTGCACTAGGCAGCACTTCTGGAACAGCTAGAGGGGGAAAAAAAAAGAAGAGATAGGAAGAACATTTCAAAAGTTTGCCAAAGTAAGACTCACGCCTTAGGAAGTCTGTGCTGAACTATAGTTACTTTTGTTCATTCCTTCACTCCGACTGAACAAGAACTTAAAGTTCCGCACTTATCTTTCCCAAGAGCTCAAGTTTCTTCTTTCTCAATTTTTTTCTCAGAGGATCCAGGGAAAACAGCAATACCTATAAACATCTTCAGCCTGCTTTTGGGCTTCACATGAGCAGCAATGAAGAACATTGTTGTCATTTTACAAACACAACAAAAAATTTTCATCATCAGGGCCACAATGCAGAAGCTAAAAGGTAGGTAGCTAGTTGTAGCTATTATTTTTTTTGTCCAGCGTTTATATGCATCTTTACTAAAAAAATTAAATAAAAATGGATTCACAAGCCCATTAAATGAGATGGGTGGTATGTTTATTTTGTAACTGGATGCTAAAACCAAACATACAAAAGCAAATACACTTCCATCCAGAACCGACAGAACCAAGTTCTATCTAGACACTTTTAAATAAACTCCATGCTCTTGAACAGTTTGTCACACCATTTTCTTGTTAATGCATATTCAAGCTGAATCAATCAGTCTAAAATTCTCAGGTGACATGACCAGACTTACATGAGTAACCATGATATTCTCGGAATTGTTTTCTGGAGTCTCTAAGTTCTCTGTGGCCACATTTCCATTCAGCACCTCTTCTTTGCTTTCTAGCTCATTAGTAGTAGTTTTTCCCTCTTGCACAGAGTGAGAGAGAATAGCTGCTATGGACAATTCCACTTGGAAATGCAAAAAGTTATTCCATGTGTATTTAAAAAATAAGTCCTGGAATAAAATGAGAAACAAAAGAATTCACTCTAGATACATCTTCCCACTCTTAACAATCATATTATATTAGAACACTGCCCAGCTAGTTGTTTAATTAGCAATTCCACTAGAACAATTTTACTTAGATGCCTCAGTATCCACCTATAGTTGAACGTGCTCTCTTGGCTCTGCTGGAATGTGTGCTTTCCTATAAACTGAGCACACTGAAAATACTCTCATACCCAGCTAGGGCTCACAGCACAGACACACCAAAAAAATGTTATCTATTCCGTGGCTGAATTAATCATAAGAAAAATATTAACTAAGTCATTTCTAAGTATAATTTTCTGAAAGACTGCCCAGGTTATAATGGCAGTTTTCAGAATGTGTCCCTCTTCACAGCGAGACAAAAAGATCAGCTCTCAGTATTACTTCCAGCGGACTGGAGGTTAGCAAATGTGACACCCATCTTCAAGAAGGGCCAGAAGGAGGATCCAGGGCGGTGCTGGGGAAGATTATGGAGCAGATCATCTTGAGTGCCATCACGCAGCACGTACAAGACATCCAGGCGATCAGGCCCAGCCAGCATGGGTTCATGAAAGGCAGGTCCTGCCTGACTAACCTGATCTCCTTCTGTGACAAGGTGACCCGCTTAGGGGACGAGGGGAAGGCTGTGGGTACAGTCTACCTAGACCGCAGTAAAGCCCTTGACACCATCTCCCACAGCATTCTCCGGGAGAAACTGGCTGCTCAGGGCTTGGACAGGCGTACTCTTCGCTGGGTAAAAAACTGGCTGGATGGCCGAGCCCAGAGAGTCGTAGTGAATGGAGCGAAATCCAGTTGGTGGCCGGTCACAAGCGGAGTCCCCCAGGGCTCAGTTTTGGGGCCGGTCTTGTTTAATGTCTTTATTGATGATCTGGATGAGGGGATCGAGTGCTCCCTCAACAAGTTTGCAGATGACACCAAGTTGGGCAGGAGCGTTGATCTGCTGGAGGGTCGGAAGGCTCTGCAGAGGGATCTGGACAGGCTGGATCGATGGGCTGAGGCCAATTGTATGAGGTTCAACAAGGCCAAGTGCCGGGTCCTGCACTTGGGTCACAACAACCCCATGCAACGCTCCAGGCTTGGGGACGAGTGGCTGGAAAGCTGCCCCATGGAAAAGGACCTGGGGGTGTTGGTCGACAGCCGCCTGAAGATGAGCCAGCAGTGTGCCCAGGTGGCCAAGAAGGCCAACGGCATCCTAGCTTGGATCAGAAACAGTGTGGCAGCAGGACTAAGGGAGGGGATCGTGCCCCTGTACTCGGCTCTGGTGAGGCCGCACCTCAAATACTGTGTTCAGTGTTGGGCCCCTCACTCCAAGAAGGACATTGAGGTGCTGGAGCGTGTCCAGAGAAGGGCGACGGAGCTGGTGAGGGGTCTGGAGCACAAGTCTGATGAGGAGCGGCTGAGGGAGCTGGGGGTGTTCAGTCTGGAGAAGAGGAGGCTGAGGGGAGACCTCATCGCTCTATGCAACTGCCTGAGAGGGGGTTGTGGTGAGGTGGGTGTTGGTCTCTTCTCCCAAGTGGCAAGTGATAGGACGAGAGGAAACAGCCTCAAGTTTTGCCAGAGGAGGTTTAGATTGGATATTAGGAAAAATGTCTGCACCAAAAGGGTCATCAAGTACTGGAACAGGCTGCCCGCAGAAGCGGTTGAGTTGCCATCCCTGGAGGTATTTAATAGATGTGTAGACGTGGTGCTCAGGGACGTGGTTTAGTGGTGGACTTGGCAGTGTTAGGTTAACAGTTGGACTTGATGATCTTAAAGGTCTTTTCCAACCTAAACGATTCTATGATTCTGTGATACACACAACATACCCAAGCCTTCTCAATAACCAGACTATTTTGCATACAGACTACTAAACTACTGTAACAATAAATTGAAGCATGAGGTTCAGTTCAAAATACTAAGCAACTGTATTTGTATTACAAAAGCTATTCTCAGGATGGACGGTTCCTACTTCCAGCAGATTAGGAAAATAATTAGACAGTGGCATACATGAAAAAACTACCTTGCACTGAACAGATGAAAAGGAGAGCAAAAATGTTCCTAGTTTAAAGTTATTCCCCCTCTCCCCATTCACAGCATCACACTATGTTACTCACAAGTAATAAATTCATGGTACTGAGTCTGCATAGTTCCTGATTAATACTGGGAGTGTTTGTGTGAAGCAGAGCAGCTATTAGACGAGATCCATGAAGACGAGCATTCCCCAGTGGCTCCTCCAAGACACCAATTGTAGTTAAGATTGCTGTTTTCTATCAGAGAAACAGATATTGAGTACATCAAAGAATATCAGCATTCCCTTGAGTGTATATGCACCATGATTTGACTAATTGTAACTAGTTCATTTCATAAATATTCTCTGCAGATAAACCTAAACCATCTTCCCACACAGAGGACGGTGTTGTGTGACCACTGTGGGACTTGTACTTCCAAAACTGAAGATTAAAATCAAAATATCTTCACCCCCTCACCATCTTTACGCAAGCCACCGGTCCCAACATATCTCTACTTCTTGGTTTTACTCAAGTACAATGGCTACAGTAATTCCTACTGCCTAGTCCCTGAGCACCTGAATTATAAACTTCAGGCGTGAATTTTTCTTCAAAAGACGTTTGCCTGTTCCAGCATACAGCGCTTTCAGAAAATAGCCAGGAAGCCTGTGTATAAGGAAAGGAAACCCTGAAATGCAGCTCCGGAGAAAGGTTGAGATGCTTTACCTTGGGAGGGCTGAGCAGCAGCTGGTGAAAATCCTTCAGCCTTGGTTCAATACCATGTAAGATGCTGCTATTGACAGTGTAAGACCTTTCAAATCCCTGAGTGTATGAGTCCATCAGTCCTTCCACTCTGTAAAGAAGAAAAGCACAACAGGTAGGATTTGACAAAATCTTTAAATGGTCTCCATGTTGGTCATTTTCTCTTGAAAAATAATTATGAATATGAAAAATGGTTTCTTTCCAGTTACTGAATATATTTATATAACTACATTATTTTAATATATCATTTACAAGATGATATTCACATAATCAAAACTGTGAATGAGATGAGTGGGAAGACAGAGAATAAGCTGCCTGCAGAGCTGACAAAGGCAAATTACTGAAGTGCTTCCTGGTTTTTAAAACTTCCCAAACATTTGAAAAGTAAATTACATCAGCATGAGTTAACTATAAACATTTGTTAAAAACTGTAAACCTTCCACGAGTGTTCAAAAAGATGTATATAAATATACTAACTGATGAAAACCTTCAGCAGGCATGTAGCTGTGCTCATAATCGTACCTCTTTATTGGCGAGCAGTAAATTACAACAAGTATTACTAGCCCGTTCCAACAGCAGAGTCTCGCATTGGAACAAAAAAACCCACTTTCAGTAATGAAATGTAATTCCAGCAAGGCAGGAATGGGCTAGACAGGAGCCCCTAAGCCCCAACTCATAAATCTTCAGAGATCCTGGGCACAAGACACAGCAGAATTAGTATCTTAACTTCTCAGTTTTAACTCTGCACATGACTTTCTGACTAGCAACTTGTTTGCCCAGAGCCATCTTCTGACCTTCTCTCCAGGACCTCTTCCTAATCTTCTGTTATCTCTTTCACTCTTCCTTTTTTTCTCCTTTTTTAGAAATTGAGATTTTCAATGTCTCACTTCCTCCCCAGAACTCTCTTTTGCCTTTTCTCTCCTCTATCTCCATAAAAAGAAATAAAAGGGGGATATAATTTTAAAAAACAAAATAAAAACTATACAGCCAGAAATAGATACATGCATCATCACCCAGATTACGCATGATGTACCATTTCCTCCCCCACTCTGCACACATCCTGCTGTAAGATCTCTGCTGTTACAGACAACCCTTTGCTATACGAGCACAAGAGAACTGGAGGAGCCCACAGAAGGGCCCGGTCGCCAACCGGTACAACTGCGATGAGGTACAGCTGCTGCATCAGAAAACCCATCTTGTACTCGTTTCTAGACAGCGCTCCACACTAGGCCAAAAAAATTCCTTTTTTGCTGAAGTAAAACTAGACTGGATTTCCTAAAATTGTTCTTGCTAGGGCAGCACGTGCTAACTTACCCAGAGCGCCTTGTTTCCAGCAATGTTAGAAGAACTTGTGTTCCATTCACTATGCAATTTTCAGTCTGTTCTCCATCGAACATATTCTTCAGGAGTTGCTCCACACATTCCTGCCTGTTGATAAACACACACACATTAGCGGTGTAAGAATTAGAAATATTTAGCCATTGCTTAACTCACAAAAAAATCCACTTCTGGGTTTTCTGGGGTAAAAAAGGCTGCTTGCTTTTTTTTTTTTGAGAAAGACTAAGGACACTCCTCTCTAAAGTCTCATATGACAAGAATGGTTCTACACCAGGTTTCTGAACTTGCTTACTCATCACTAAGGCAAGACCTGGTTATAAACACCTAGACTCCAAATCAAACTGTCATTCTCCTTTATCAATGGGATATACCTCTTAGTTATAAACTGGGAGACAACCCAAGTGTTAACTCAGTCCAATTAATTTATTAAAGACAACATGAAGCTATTAGCTGATAGTCTAAAATTATCCATCAGAATGGCAGAAGACAGACAACAAACAGTGGAAGTTGACCCTTATCATTTGCCACTGGCAGAAGATGATCCGGGACCTGGAAACGGAAGCCAACAAATGCAAACTGTAAATAATATGCACGCCTGTAGTAGTCTTAGCTGTTATCCCCTCACAACATTTTAATCAATTCACCATCTCTTTGAGCCCTTAAACCAAGATAAGATGCCTTCCAAATACTGACAGACGGGGGGGCAGGCAGAGGGATCACCAAGTAAAGCGCTGAAGGCTGCCGGAGTCAGAACGAATAATGACGCTGGTCCTTTCTAGCATTAAAGATTATTCTGACACTCAAGGATGGCCTTAGAATTGAAGACTACTTAGCACAAAAGTAAGAGCCCACTTCTCTCTACTATTTGCCACGCTAAATGAATAATAGATACGAGGAATACGAGGTTCAGGCTGGCACTGTTACTCGACTGCAGCAGTGCTGGCTTCCACCTCTGTATTCCGATTCCTCCCCGTGCTAATTCTGCGGCTGTTAATGACAGTTCTCCAAAATCCAGCACTCAGCAAGTGCCTTTCTTGACTTGCTAAGTCACATGTCCAGCTAAAAACACTATTACTCAAGTTCACAGTCTAATTTTTACTATTTTCTAACATTTGAAGAAATCTCATTTACATTTGTATAAATAAAATATGAGATAAAAATGTAAAATACATGAATAATGCATGAGAGATGATTATTTTAGTAAGTAGTGTCTAAATACTCTCCATCAGCACAAGCACAAGAGGCAGAGTCAGGAAAAAGAAGTAACAGTTTACCGTGATTAACTGAATTCACATACAGCCAGCAGTTATTGAAAATCTAGATTTGATATTTATTCCATAACCCTGATCACTGCTCTTTCTTGCTGTACTAGCTGATCATCAGTTCATGATTCATAGATTTAAAAAGTTATCCAAAGATCAAAGAAGGTTACCAGCAAAGCTCAGAAAAATTGGCCAAGAAAAGTAATGAGATATGTGACCTTCAGCAGAAAGGTAAGTTGTGCAAAAAATCACTTCTGTTCAAAATATTTTTTCTTCTAAACTGTGAAGTGGTATAATGACTTTTAGAAATGTTTTTTCATGGTGCAAAACCATTTTTATTTATCTTATGGAAGTTACAGGTAGTGCTTGAAAACACGCAAAGTGCATACACAGAGAGCACCAGGGAAGTGAGGGCGACTGGGAGGGAGAGCGAAAGGAGAGGGGGAAGAGCTACAGACCATCTGAGTAAAGTATGAGCCAGACTTCAAATTCCAGCTTTGTCTAATTCTTTGTATAATCAAGGAAATTTGCTTAAATTCTACCACTCGTGTCACAGAGGCTCTCGCGAAAGACTGTGGGCAGCGATCTTCTGCCCCACACACAGCAGGGCTCCACATCCCACTCCAAAACTACTGAGAAAGTCTAAAACTACCCAGAAAGTCTAAAATTACCAAAGAAGTCTGAAAGTACCATGTTCTCCACGGCCCACCACAACTCTCGTTAAAGGTCCTGGACTTCCCAGGTGAAATGCCCAAGCTGGAGGCTCATCTCCAAACTTTAAAGGGCTCAAAACTGATACAGACGTGGTGAGATGCTGAAGGCTCCACAACCAGGGATGCAATCTGCACCGGAAATCCAACATCGTGCATGTCGATAAGAAAATATTACGGTAGGGCATGGGAGAAAAGGCCAGGTCTGCCTTATTTCTGCAGGCGCAGTAAAGGAAATGAAGCATTTAAGACAGAGCGTTTCCTTGCAGGGGCACAGTTACATGTCAAGCCCGTGGAAGATCCTGAGCACATCTGCAGACACCACGGCTTTTCAGCGCTCGTAGGCAGCACGACTCACGTCCCGTTTTCACTGACATCGGCTCCTGTCCCAACAGGTCCCCCTGATATTCACGTATGAACTGACAGCTCAGAATCAGGAGAACTTAACAGAAATTAAGAAAGCTCTGGGTCGACAAAAACATGGAAAAGGGAAATTTTAAGCCCTAGTTATAGATGCTGTATTATTCATTGCAAGTCTCTTGTTTCATCCCTTTTCTGTCAAAATGGCGCCTTTAGGCCTAAAAGAGCCTTTTTTGGTTTTAATCTGATGTTGAATCTCCAGTAAATGTTTTTAGGTTTGAGGCAAATATAGGAAGCAGTAAACATGCTAACACAAGTAATTTAAAACTACGTTATGAAGAGCAGGGAACCAATGCCAAGGGAATACACTAAACTTGAAAAATCAACATTTTCTGGTACAGAACTCATACTTAACATTTTTTGGGAAGGAACTCCTAATAAAAATACTTTTTGAAAGTGCAAATTTCTCATCAATGTATTTCTTTAGTAATATTAGAGAAGTTAGCTCTGGATTTAAAAACAAAACAAAACAAAAAACTTCAAATGAAAAAAATACTTCCAAGTTTCACTGCGAGTTGTCTGGACATACAACCGCCGGTTCTGAAAAGAAGTGCTGAGCACCACTGGCTGGGATCACAGGCATCCTTCCATCCTTTTTTCAAGAGAACCCCTCTATCAAATGTAACTTAAAAAACCTGAAATGTGACAAATGCTTCTTTTGCCGACTGTACGCTAGTACCATTTTGTCACATCTTTAGAACAACCCAACACACCCCAACAGTTTCCAAGTGATGGAAATCACTAGATTCCCCTCCCCACGATCACTCCAGTGACAGACTACCCTCGAGTAAGTTATGCAAGTTCATCTGCAAACGTGACAAAACACTTACGAACCAAAACAGCTTTTCAACTTTTTCGCCAAACTCCCAGGCTTAATGAAAGACAATCTCTCTATTTACAAATCTTGTCTGCAAAGTTTATCAATCAGAAGGTAGAAAATGATTAAACCAATCAGGTATCTGCGCTGTGACGTGCCATCTGTAAGTAAAGCATTGCACGATGTTTCTGAGACATGAAGAGAGCTCATGACGGTCGCAGGAAACAGTGCTTTGAGGAAAAAAGCAGCAGCTGACACTAACTCTGATGTATTAAGGGATCCACAGAGATGGATACAGAGAGAAGAGATCTGAACATTCACTGTCTAGCCACAAATAAATGGAATGACTTTTTGAATGATGAGGGAGGGCTAGGGAGGCATTGAACGTGCGCAAGCTGACTTCTTTCAGGGTTCAGCCAAATTTGGAGAATAAAAACAGGGAGATTAGTGATTCAGTCTAGAGTAACAGGCAGGCAGACAATCTTAGTGAGAAGTATCAGGCAGTATCTCAGCATCACCTTATCTCTGTGGAAGCGCATGCAACCCAAGGTTCACATTAAGTTAAGAAATCTACAACTGATTTGACTCAGGAGCCAAAACCAGCATGCCAGAGGACACTTGGAGTGTGTAAGGGGACCTCAGTGAAGGTTGGAAAGCAAGCTGATAACGCCCCATACAAAGTGCATGGTGAGATATGAGCTACGACAGTGAGAGAACTCCTTCTGTTGTCACAGCATTTTCCTCCCCATTTTGAAGAACAGCAACCTGATGATATGAAATCCATGTATACGGATTCCCAGCAGGGAATAAGAGTTGCTAATTGGCCAAGTATGACTGAAGCCTTGCACCTGAAGTCACACATGGCACCAAGTAATACCGTCAATACAGGAATTTTAAGATTTGCCTTTATAGGATTTCCCTCAACTATTGCCATCGCAGTTCACCTTTCTCTGAATTCACTATGAGTGTTTTAACACGCTCACGAGTATTGCCTTGTCTTGAATTAGGCTGTGAGCTTTTGGATCATTAACCCCAATCTCCTGCCTTCAGGCAGAGCTACAAAACCCAGAAATCTCAACAGAGGCAGTTAAGTGATGCTACAATTTAAAAGCAGTATTAAAGGGTTGGCAGAAATGTCAAGAGTTAAGCAAAGGCTTGACATGCATACTTCGTGTCTCTAGAGAGTAAGTGACAATATTAGTAGCAATTAGTTTAGCAGCAGCCCTCTGACAAGTACTTACGATTCCAGTGCTGTGAGAAGTGGATCAGGCTCAGGTATATCCTGGAGTTGATTGCTCTGGTCTCTGCTCAATCTTATGATATCACACAGGGTCTGGGAAGCATTTGATTGCCTCTGAAAACAACAACATAAGAGCACATTTCAGTGCTAACGTCTCAACTTGGCTCATTCTGGCCATCAAAGAGAATTTAACATAGTTGGGAATGCAAGAAACTGAATAAATCAATTTTTTAGAACAAGTGCTGATGCTCTAGATTATTAATCTGTTAAATATAATGTTGATGAGAATTATTAGAAGCTTTAACAGATTTTAAAATCAAAGAGAAGGTCTTCCTGAACTTAACAATTAAATGCAGTTAAAGATTTCAGAAAGTGAGGATTCTTTTTTTATCTTCCTGACCAAGTGTGTTAACTTGCAAATTTCAAATACAAGTATTTCATTCTTACGTCTCGCTACTCAGGAGGTTTCCTGCATGAAGAAAAATAAATGGCTTGATAAAACCCTTTACAATTTAATTACTATGTATTAAAAGGCTTTAAAGTAGTATTTTGATAAATTAATCGTCTCATTCTGGCTATCGATCAAAGACTCTCTGTAGCTACTGTATGTATAAGATATTACGCTGCAATTTAGCATTCACCCATAAGATAGCACTGCTGAAGGCATCCAAATCAGCATGTTACTTCCCGTTTTTTCTCTCAGAAGGGGCAATTTCTGCTTTGATGAGATGAGGGAATCAAATTGCTGGCATTAACACTACACCAGAAGAACCCTGCGCCACCCAGTTCGTGTTGCTGCTGGGAGCTGTTAACAAGTGCCCCCATCCCCATCTACGTCAAAGCAGGCCAGCTAGAGACCAACACGCTTCTTGTGGTTTTCCTGCTCAGCATCAGGGACGGCAGTCAACACCCAAATGCGAAATGATAGTGGAGGAAACTGAAATCCAGGCCTAGAGCTCCTGGCTCGGATGCTTTGTGGAAATTGTTGAAAGAAAAAAAGGGGGGGAAAAAAAAAGAGAACACTCATAAAATGTAATACTCAGCATTTCTTTTTCATGGGCTTAGAGAATTGCATCTCATAGATTTTATAACTGAATACCTGCTTCTTACAGTCTAAAAAGAATTGAGAGTTACAGCGAACCGGTTAATTTAAGAAGTTATTCAACAGCTTGTTTCAAATAGCAGGTTCATACTTAAACCAAGTAAGTTACCGCTGACTGTAGATGCTGAGACGAACTGATGCAGCAGCAGAATGAACTAAGAAATTGGTAGGAAAGCAAGTCAAAACCAGATCAAAAAAACAACAAAACATTTTGGTATTGAGCTTGGCAACCAAAGGACAGGATGTCCATCCACACAGATTATCTCCTTCCATAAGTCACCTGGGCATTATTGAAGAGACAGAGGGAGATTCTGCTGGACCGTACAGGACCCGCTACCCACAAAGACAAAACTTAGTCTCGCCATACTCACGTCCTCATCCTGGCTTGAATGGATCAGTTCCACAAGTCTCTGAATAATCTTTGCTTCATTAAGCCACTGGAGGGAAAGGAAGGGGGAAAGAAAATTCTTGTTTGATATCACAGAATTCAAAACAAGAGGATCTTCGCGAAGCTTTGCGTAACGCAGGCTTTTCAAGAAGGGAAAGCCCTTTCCTTCTATTTCATAATCAAAGCCACAGGCAGTATACCAACTCCCCTAGGCACACATGGAGACACATTTTAATTTGCAGCAGTATGTACACCCTGCCCATGGAACTAAAAACCCAAATACCTTTGGAAAACATGGAATAGATCCGTCATAAACACTATCTCATCTGAGGCAGCACTAGCATAATTAGCAACATGTTTTTCTCCTACCATTTCCTATTCTTACAGTCTTACTACTGTTTACACTAAATAATTTCTCAGACTTTGAGATGACATAATAATGCTGTTATTACCCCTCGTCTCTTTGCTCTATGCCAACCGCAGGCTGCTTCCTTTTCCTAGTGCAAGCTATCACCTTATCTCCCTTTCTTGGCTGCATGCAAACTAAGTACGCCATCTGCAAATGATACCTTCCGGTCTCTCCCTTCCCAGCTTCATCTGCAAGCTCAACTCCTCATTTCCACCCATCCATTTTCACTCCAATTTCTACGGTCTTCATCCCAGGCAAATGGCTGGATGTCTTAACATCACTCAAACTCATCAGTCACATCAGTCAAACTAATGCATTCCCAGTTGCTTTCGAAATGACTGACCGAACATTAATTAAAAGGAAGATGACTTTGGAGGTTTCTGCAATGATACAATCTTCCATCACTCTTCAGATGAGTCATGGAGAAAATGAACAGTCTCCTGCCTTCCATTTCTTTGTAAGAAGGCTCTATGCATATCTTCTCCCCTTGAACGCTCATTTTTATGTGTTATCTATTTACATGACTCCAACTATAATCCTTACGTTGAGTCTTTACCAGCTTTGCTCTAATAACCTTCCTACAGATCTCATCCTGTCCTCTACATTCCATGTTGAGTATGATGTATCTCTGACTTAAAACAAAAATTCCAGATCACCATTTTTAGTGACTTTTCCCATGAATAACACTGCTGTTTTCCTACTAAGTCTGAAATGTCTGACTTTGTCTCCTTTCTTGTGGCCCCCATTATTGCAAAAATACTAATGTTGTCCAAAAATCCTCCCAGCATACAGCTGGGAAACCACGTATTTCATTCAAGACCGTATTTTCTGTAATTTCTTCTTCCTGACATCCAGTTTACCCAAAGGTTCAAAAAACTGGGTTCCTAAGACATTTTTCCTCACTAGTCTCGCTACCAACCTACCTCTTCAGATTCTTCCACTGGTTTCTAGTTTCCCAGCATCAAAATTAAACTCCTGAATCTTCTTCTCAAGACCATCGCAGTAGAGTTAAACCCCACTCTGTTTTAATACATCAGTCTTGCCATCTCCGTTCCACTAACAAAGCAACCGTCCATTCCCTCTTGGCTCATTTAGTTTACAAGCATCCTTCCTCATCGCCCTGTGCTCGGAATATGACTACTGAAACCCTTCTTTCAAGTCCTAAGACTCCGTCTTCTGATGACAGCTCAGGTAGCTGTCAATTGGCAATTTACCAAAATGGCTTCATTAAGATTAATGAAATTCTCCTCATTTATATCTTCCAAAAAAACAGCTGCTCAAATCTATCCATTATGCCTACTGGCAGTCTCTGTAACAATAAAACTACCCGTCTCTCCTCTCCCCTTCTCTGTGTGACACTGGGAAGGCTCATTTTGCATCATCAGTCACACACCCCATGTTTGCACAGCACCACGATTACGAGCCCGGATTTTGACTGCAACCTCGGGGTATTCCCGCAGCATTCACACATTGCACAACGTCAATAAAAAAACCCAAACACATATCCATGTTTGCTTGCAAGTATCCATTCTTCAAATAATAAGCTCCATAGACACGGTACAGTGGGTATTTCAGCCTGTTTCTTGCTTTGTGCAGAACCTACCTGCCAATCCAGCAGAGGAATTTTTACCCATCAAAGTTCCATCTACCCTTATGACTTCCACAGCCCAGAAGAACACTACTTATTAACAGAATCACAGAATCGTTAAGGTTGGAAAAGACCTGTCAGCTCATCAAGTCCAGCCATCAACCCAACCCCACCGTGCCCATTAAACCATGTCCCACAGTGCCTCATCCACACCTTCCTTGAACACCTCCAGGGATGGGGACTCCACCACCTCCCTGGGCAGCCTCTTCCAGTGCTTCACCACTCTCTCAGGAAAGACACTTTTCCTAATATCCAGCCTGAACCTCCCCTGGTGCAACTTGAGGCTGTTTCCTCTCGTCCTATCACTTGCCACTTGGCAGAGACCAGCACCCACCTCACCACAACCTCCTTTCAGGTAGTTGGAGAGAGCGATGAGGTCTCCCCTCAGCCTCCTCTTCTCCAGACTGAACAACCCCAGCTCCCTCAGCTGCTCCTCATCAGACTTGTGCTCCAAACCCCTCACCAGCTCCGTCACCCTTCTCTGGACACGCTCCAGCACCTCAATGTCCTTCTTGGAGTGAGGGGCCCAAAACTCAACACACTATTCAAGGTGCGGCCTCACCAGCGCCGAGTACAGGGGCACGATCACCTCCCTACTCCTGCTGCCACACTGTTTCTGATACAGGCCAGGATGCCGTTGGCCTTCTTGGCCACCTGGGCACACTGCTGGCTCATCTTCAGGCGGCTGTCGACCAACACCCCCAGGTCCTTTTCCGCCGGGCAGCTTTCCAGCCACTCGTCCCCAAGCCTGGAGCGTTGCATGGGGTTGTTGTGACCCAAGTGCAGGACCCGGCACTTGGCCTTGTTGAACCTCATACAGTTGGCCTCGGCCCATCGATCCAGCCTGTCCAGATCCCTCTGCAGAGCCTTCCGACCCTCCAGCAGATCAACGCTCCTGCGTCAAATGTATTTTCCTTCCCTTGCAGAGCACAGCAAGTTAAATCTCAGCCCTCCATCGTAGTCTCAATTTTATTCTCTACTAACATCCTCCCCCAAGCCCCACATCAGTTGGGCCTATGGGCCTTATTAATTAAAACTGGGAGTTACACAATAAGCGAGGGTAAGAAGGTTTGCTCTTTTTGCCTGGACTGCCATAATCCTGGGCTCTGGGGGGAGCTGGATGGCCACAGAGAGAGGTACGGAAGAGAGGGAAGCACGATCATTCATCTGAACAAAGGAATTACTGTTCCTGGGAACTGAGGAACACAGAAAATGAAATTCAAAAGCAAAAAAAAAAAGCCCAACTGAAATAATCTGTTAAGATCAAAAGAGCAATACCAAAATTTGGTGAATTAAGAAGCACCTTGTAAACCTGGAAGAGATCCATACCTCTGTCTTGAGGCTGTTGTTGAAGAGATGGACTTTGAGATTCACAAGAAAAGGAATACTCTTTAATTGACTACTCAAACGAAAGCTGTGACGCTTGCAGGACTTACCTACCTGGACTGAAGTACAACAGTGCTACCCTCAGCATCTCCCTTAAGAGTCACACCTGAAACACAAACTCTTCTGACCACATGCAATTCAGCAGTGTGTTTCCTCTCACTGATAAATGACACGTGGAATTCGCGGACAGAAAACTTGCACATATGTGCAACCTACTTTATTCTACAGGAAAAGGAAGACGGCAAGACGCAGGGCCAGCAAGCAGTAGGCGGTTGATGCAGCAGTTGTCGTTTGCAAACAAACCTGGCTCCTGTTTGCTGCCTCCTGACTAGGGAGCGTTGGGCTTCTGCCCAACCGCTGCTGGGGAGCACCTGTATCACGTACGCTCAGGCACCACAGAACAAGTGGGACATGGCAAACTGGTCCAGGCAAACCGGGACTAGGCAGTTAATGAGGCAGTGGGCACGGAGGTGCTGCTCGAGGCTGCATGGGACTGCCAGATCAGTGCAACCTCAGTGGTGACATGCAAGAGGGCACGGTCCCCAGCACCAGCTGGATCAACTGTATCTGGCACATGGGAGGCCTTCACCCACGTGGAGCTCCTGAGAAAGGGCACGGTCAACCAGGTCCCAGGCAGCAGGGAATGCCTGGTGCTTCTCCGTGGTGGAGATAATGTCCCTCACCCACAGCAGATGCACTCTCATAAAGGCGCTGTGCTGCCAGATGATGGGAGTTATGGGTGGCGGTGAAAAGAAAATGTAGTAGTATACTCTGGATGAACAGAATTTCAACAGGGCTTTTCTGCAGAGACCGTGGAAACAGTCAGGGTTTCCTGGACCCTAATTTTGCATGGAAGAAGGAACTACCAGAGACCATACAGGAATTAGAGGATGGAGACTCACAAATCGGGAGTGGCTAGAAGCTGGCAGCATGGGAAAAGCTCTTTCACCACCAGGAGATGTGCACTTCCAGAACAGGCATAATGGCTTGGCGGGAATAGGCGAGGAGGAACAGGTTTCCTCAAGGGAGTCATCAGAGCCACCTGAGCCTGCAACTCACCGACGGACGGAAGAGGAGGCGGCAGATGAGCGGGGCTGGAGACTCCCTTCTGCAGGGAACCCAGAACCCGCTCACCGGCCAGATTGGCTGTTTCGACAAGCATGCTGCCTGCCAGCAGCTCTGACTGTGGGGAGACTGCCAAGGCTCATCCAGCCCTTGGACGACCACTCCTTCCTCCTGACGCCACGTGTGCACCGATACCACAGCCAAGGGACATCTCAGGTGTATCACCCTGCTAGGGTGAAGCCCCGGATCAGTCGCTGTGCTGCCCGTCACATCCTTTGCCAGGTTCAACTCTGGCTGAGCTTTGGCGTTCCTAACAACATCCCTGCCGGCTCAGGCAGCCTCTCACTGCTGCTCCTGGGTGCTCCATCCCCACTCCGCCATCTCAGCACTGTCGGTGCGTACATGAGCTCAGGCAGGAGTCCCCTGCTCACCCACGTGGACCTTCTCCCATGCCTGCTTGACTTTCTGCGTATCAGGATGGTCCGTTCTGCTGAAGTACTAGCTCTTACCTTTCTCTGCCATGACCACCCTCCCACATAATCCGCTATTAGGCTCAAGGACAAGGCAGGCCTAACAGCAGAGGCTACCAGTAAAAAACTCAGTTGATACTGGTGACCAGTACTGCGAAGTGTCTTCGTTAAAGACTTGGGAAATGGGAAAATACACACCCGTAGCAAACTCGTGAACAATACCACATTGGGGGGCAGCAGCTGATGTGCAGGAGGGGAGGAACCTAGACAAACTGGAGAAATGGCCTGGGAAGAACCTCAGAAGTTCAAACAAGGCAAAATGCAAAGTCCTACATGGGGGATGGAATAACCCCACGCAGCAGGATAAGGTGGGAGTCAATCAGCCAGGAACAGCTTGTGGAAAAGGCCGAGAGGGCCTTCAGTGGTCCTACTACACCAGGAGTCAGCGTTGTACCCCTGCGGCAAAGAAGGCCCAACCACATCCCAGGCCATGACGGCCCAAGGGCAGCCAGCAGCATGAGAGCAGGGATTGCTCCCCAGCATTCAGCACCAGTGAGACCCATCAACATACTGGGGCCAGGCTGGGGCTCACCAGCACAGGACAGACATTGCAATAGTGCAGCAGGTCCCGTGGAGGCCGCTGAGATGGGTCAGGGCTGGAAGACGTGAGGTCAGAGGAGAGGCTGAGTGGGGTTTGCTCAGCCTGGAGAGGAGAAGGTGAAGGGGAGACCCTATTGCGGTCTGTGACTGCTCAGTGGGGTGGGGAGCAACAACGGAGCCAGGATACTCTTGGAGGTGCTGCGATGGGCTGAGAGGCACGAGATGCAACAAGGGAAAATCCAACCGGATATTAGGGAAAAAAAGTCTCCACTTTAGGGTGATCAAACACTGGAAGAGGGCCCAGGCAGATCCCCGCTCCTGGAGACAATGAACGCTCATCTGGATAAGGCCTTGAGCAATCTACTTCAATGGGACCTGCTCTGCAGAGTCAACTGGACCTTCTTGGGAACGTTCCAACCTGCGTTATGCTATGAATGGATCTTTGAGGTCTTGCAGAGTCAATACTTAAGGAAAGCTGTTATATCAAGACTTCAACAAAACTTTGTTTTCTAAAACCTGCTGAAAATATACCTAATAACAGTGTGACTTGGTCTTGGATATTCCTAACCTGCCACAGCAAAAGAAAGTTCATCTTATTATTTAAGATGGTAGTCAAACAAGGGACTCTGCAGCAGTCACCAGACCAAGCTGTCTGATCTTTCAAGGATCACAGCATCAATAGTCACTTCACTGAAGTATTCAAATTAAACTCTCCTCAGCTGAGGACCGATCTTGCAGTAAGACAATTTTTGTTACAAAAGAAAGATATCTGCGCTAGTCTAATCAGGCTCTGGGAGCTACTGTTTCTTTAGGGTGAAGATGGCAGGAAGAATATGCCCTTTTTCTTCTTGCAGTTTGTTACCTGCGAAAGCAACAGAAAAAAGCGGGACAACGTACCCGAGGGTTTTTTTCTGTGCTATGATCACTATCCATGTTAGACTGACAAAAAGGGTACGCGATACTCTGGCTACAAGCGATGCGAACTGGAAGATCAGTTCAACCACAGAGGTACGGCGCTTGCGAGTGGTTTTTCCAGAAGCCATGGTCCACGCCTGGGCACTCTTCACCGGTACCCAGGGAGAAGAGACGGATCTGGCCAGGATGAGCAGATTTCTCTTCAGAGTAACAGGGGTCATGTTCTCCTGACTACCAAGGAAACCATGTCAGGTACATCAAATGGCGTAACCCACTCTGCAGCCCAAAGGTGGGGTTTTGTGGTGAGATCCCAGTGACTCCCTGTGCTCCAGCTGAGCAGTAGTGGGTTCTCTCCTCCAGACCTGAATCAGGAGGACAGGCTAATTCTCCTCAGTGAAGATCATACAACAGAAGCTGTGCTTTTTGTCACTAAGGCAAGCATGGGAAGATGAAGTGCAGAAGAGATACCCACAATAACTGGATCTGCTTCACATAAATTCCCAGTACTTGCCAGCAAAATCAGATGTGGAATCTTTTCACAGCAATTGTGTCTCTTTGCATTTTTCTAGGTAAGATTTTACACTAATAACACGCAGACAGAGGGCAGACTTCTTCGATCCCGTTTATCTTGCTTCAAGGAGCAACCCATATCTGAGCTTTCTTGCTGCACAAGAAGTAAATTATTTAAAGTCAGTATTATTTCTTTCACAAATCCACAGAGACATTCCAGGATCCAGTGACACCGATCAAAGAGAATATGCTGTCATCCACCTGTCCGATGTCAGATTTGTCCAAGGATATCAAAATGTTGGTGCCTGAAAGACAAGCATGCTGGAAGGACCTCCTTAGAGGTTTCTGATGAAGACTCTTCTAGTATTTTCAGTTGTGAGAGTCCAGAAAGGGGGAGGAGACAGGGCTGTAAAGGTGCAATGTAGACAACAGATTATTTCACTTACATCTCACCCACCCATGGGCTGCTGAATCTGAAGGCTTCTTTGTACAGTGGTGCTTCTGTCCAACTTGGGACAGAAGTATGGAGAAACAGCATGTGCTAGCCAGCTTTCTTCCTGATGGCACAGCTCTCCAAAACAACAAAATCTGAGCTACACAGACAAAGCATTCTTCTGTCATGCATGAACAGAAGGAAATGGATAAAGAAATATCATATTTTCATGTTAACTGTAGGCCCTCAATTACATATCAAGGAAGAGAAAGGGAAAAAACACCACCAACTGTAGTTCTGCAAACAGTTTAAGAACATATAAAATGCCACTGCCACCTTCTCTCTGCTCATACTCATCCACTTATCTTCTGCTCCTTTCTCCTCCCTTATCATTGCACAAGCCCACGCAAAAAAACCCACCCAATCCAAACCTGACTGAAAACTATCCTGGCAAAAAATACAAATAAGAGAGAGGTGTTTCCAGTTGGATCAATGCCCTAGTCCATGTCACCTTACAACCACAGGAATGCTTCAGCTGGCAACGATCCAAGAGGAGCTGGATGGGCAGAACAAGCAGTAAGAAGGTGAAAGCAGGAGTGCCTCTTTCTGTGGCAACGCCAACTTACAGTGCTCGTGGAATTGCTGGCCCAGCTTCACTCGGCACTGGAAGTCAAACGCTGGCACTAGGACAGTGAGAACCTCCACACTGGCTAACATCATCTGAGTGAGGGGTAGACAAGGCAACTTCAAGCACACACTTTAGAAGGTCCATTCAGTAGAAAACAGAGCAGAGAACGGAGCCACCAGCACTGTCCAGCTATCGCAGTCTAAAACAGAAGGCCAGAGAATTGGTCTCTTGTGCAATTACCAGGGAGTCTCTGACTTACTGAGTCAAAGTGCTAATGTGGACATCAAATCCCTAAGGAGAGGTGCTGTGGAACTTGTTATGCAGAATATAATTTTGTTTAACTTACAACTTAAGATATCGTAAATCTGACACTGTAAAACACTATCTTTCCAGACAGCAAGAAACATAGAACGAACCAACTGACGTTCACAGAAGAGTTTTGCCAGCATAGCAACGTCAAGCGGAAAAGTGGTCTTTTCACAGCCCTAAGTGATGGGCCCTCCACGGCAGCACTTTCTAGTGAAAAACGCCACTTCTCAAACTCTACTTGGACAGCAAAGTTTTCAGCGTTTGCTAAGTCACACAAACACAACGTAGAAGGCATTTTTTTGTTCAGATGACATTCATATTGTACTTGGGAAGTAGCTGGAGCATAACCTGGAGACCCTGACGTAATGTTAGACCTCCTTAGATACCATCCAGGAGCAGGGTACAGCAATACTAGGGAAACCTTAAAATACTAAGTTTAATTGCTGTCACTGTGCTGCAAAAGTAATTGATAAACAGCTAGCCAAAAGTCTACGGCACAGGATGTCTATCCAAAACACTGCTACTGCATGAGGAAGATGTGCAGATAGGGAAAACCCCCACAAATATGGCATTTAAAGACATACTGTAAACATACAGTGCTGTTAGTGAATGACGTTTGCGTGCAGGTTCAACATATGGATAGAGCGAGCAATCAACTGGAAACTGTTTAACCAAAGATGACAGCGCACAGGAATTTATGACACAATATATAAGAAGTTAAATAAATGCACACAAATTAAACAGTGCAGCTCAGATCCAGATCACAAGATAGATGGACTCCGCTGTGCTGTTTGATAATGGGCGCACGGCCTTATGGTTACCATCTAACACACTGCTCGATGGACCACGTTCTCCAGAATTTCAGCAGTGAGGAGTGGGAGAAGGGTGGCTAAGCAGGAGTGAGAACCCAGGAAGATCAACCAAGTGCAGCTGTAAAAGCTCCTGAAAAATTAATAACAATACTTTTCCTCTTGCTAAAACTCAAAGAGCCTGATACCTCTCTGAGGTGTCTGGCATCCCAAAGAAACATGAAGTCTGCTTTGAGACAGCAAACCATTCACATCCGTTCTAGCTACTAGCTGACAAACAGTAGTTTTTTCCTGATGTGATGAAAAGCTAAAGCAGTGAAGTATAACTTTTATTTCTAATACCTACCAAAAATCAAGACTGAAATTTAACTTTTCTGGAGACGTTTCTCAATATATTGCCAAAATTGCTGCTAAGTGGCTTCTCTGAACATTCAATCCCAAATTTCAATATTGCTACTACTTTCTGTTTTTCTGAGAAGTGCTTAAGCCATTCATTGTTTAAATGCTTGGGGATAATACCTATATCAAGACTATTTGGAAAAAACACCTTCAGGAGCACCTCCGGTGCCACCTGGTATCTTCATTTTCACAGAATCACTAAGGTTGGAAAAGACCTGTAAGACCATCAAGTCCAGCCACCAACCCAACCCCACCATGCCCACTAAACCATGTCCCGCAGTGCCACGTCCACACGTTCCTTGAACACCTCCAGCGATGGTGACTCCACCACCTCCCTGGGCAGCCTCTTCCAGTGCTTCACCACTCTCTCAGGAAAGACACTTTTCCTAATATCCAGCCTGAACCTCCCCTGGTGCAACTTGAGGCCATTTCCTCTTGTCCTATCACTTGCCACTTGGGAGAAGAGACCAACACCCACCTCACCACAACCCCCTCTCAGGCAGTTGCAGAGAGCGATGAGGTCTCCCCTCAGCCTCCTCTTCTCCAGACTGAACAACCCCAGCTCCCTCAGCCGCTCCTCATCAGACTTGTGCTCCAGACCCCTCACCAGCTCCGTCGCCCTTCTCTGGACACGCTCCAGCACCTCAATGTCCTTCTTGGATTGAGGGGCCCAAAACTCAACACAGCATTCGAGGTGCGGCCTCACCAGAGCCGAGTACAGGGGCACGATCACCTCCCTATTCCTGCTGGGCACACTCTTTCTGATCCAAGCCAGGATGCCGTTGGCCTTCTTGGCCACCTGGGCACACTGCTGCCTCATCTTCAGGCGGCTGTTGACCAACACCCCCAGGTCATTTTCTGTGGGGCAGCTTTCCAGCCACTCGTCCCCAAGCCTGGAGCGTTGCATGGGGTTGTTGTGACCCAAGAGCAGGACCCGGCACTTGGCCTTGTTGAACCTCATACAATTGGCCTCGGCCCATCGATCCAGCCTGTCCAGATCCCTCTGCAGAGCCTTCCGACCCTCCAGCAGATCAACGCTCCCGCCCAACTTGGTGTCATCTGCAAACTTGCTGAGGGAGCACTCGATCCCCTCATCCAGATCATCGATAAAGATATTAAACAAGACCGGCCCCAAAACTGAGCCCTGGGGGACTCCGCTTGGGACCGGCCGCCAACTGGATTTGACTCCATTCCCCACGACTCTCTGGGCTCGGCCGTCCAGCCAGTTTTTTACCCAGCGAAGAGAGCACCCATCTAAGCCATGAGCCGCCTGCTTCTCCAGGAGAATGCTGTGGGAGACTTTATTTTCATTTTTTTGACTGTGTGAAATCTTTAACAGGTAGAATTAACCTGATATATTTTAACCCATCGGATTTGCCTAGTTACGTATGGTTAATATTTGGAAGCCTGGATATGTGGAAGTTTCCTGCATGGAAGCCATCCATCCAGGAGAAACACTCCTCAGTTAAAAAGCCATTTTAACATCAGAAGAAAAAATACTTGCATTTATCTTAGTAATGATATTACGCCGCACTACTGCAATGTCTGTCCTGCACTGGTGAGCCCCAGCCTGGCCCCAGTATCTTGATGGGTCTCACCAGCGCTGAGCAGAGGGGAGCAATCCCTGCCCTCACCCCTCCGGCTGCCCTTGGGCCATCATGGCCTGGGATGTGGTTGGACCTTTTCTGCAAAGCTGCTCTCTCTTCCAGTGAATCCCCCATCATTATTATCCTCCATCATTCCATCTCTTGAATGCTTTTTCCTCCCGTCTCCTCTCTTGGTATTACTATTTGATGCCTATTTGATGTTTCATTGAATGTTTAATTGAATTGTATTACTATTTGATGTCTAATTAATTGAATTGCTCACTTTCCTGTCAAGAAATGAAGACGTCCTTTCACTGGTGAATGCCCATACAAGTCTGTAAAGATCCATTTGTGCCTGTATTTTTTTCCTTCTCTGCGACTGTGTGTGTACTGCACGACGCACCGTAAGGCTGAGAGGAGGAACCGAATGATGGCAATCATCTATCCTGAGTCTCTGCAAAGCACATTTACCTGCTCAGCTCTGGTATGGGCAATGCTCCGGACATGGAAGACTTTGGCAGCAAAGCTTGCCAAACTTATAAATCCTGGCGTGGGCTTCAATGCCTCGAGTACAGTTTTCCGTACGGCACACCGCTCTTCTGGTTTACTGAGAGGGAGCTAAAGCAGCTAAAGTTTTTTTCCTCCAATCCTGTGTATCTGCCCACTAAAGGGGGGCTGAGGCAGCCTCACCCACACTGGGCTATGAAGGGAGAAAAACTTGTCCTACCTGTAGAGCAAACTAAGCATCTCAATGAGATATTTTATAAGGCTGCCTATGAAAGAGGAAGGGGAAGGAGGAGGCACGAGATATCATCTCCAAAAATCACGTACACAGCGAGGAATTAAACAAATTACTGTCCCAAATGATCAGTCTGAAATTCTGAACACTGGGAAAGATTACAAATTTCCTTTGTCAAACCTCTACAGCAAAACCAGCTAGAGTAAATAGTGGTTGCTATATGGAAAAATGAGCTGAAAATCCTTTACTGCCAGTTACTGAACCAGACTTGCTCTGCCGTGCAATGCCACAAACAGGCTGAAGTACCCAAAGTAACCGATGTGCAGACGCTAGCCCTAAGAAAAATAGTTTTCAGAAGAGGGGATCCACTCTTATAATAAATGACAAAAAGAATTCCATTTCTTTAAGACACAAACAAAAATCCTTGTTCCCAATTTAAAGAAAAAAAGCAGTAGATTCTCACATTCAGTACTTCCTGCCGTAGAGTTGCGGGCTCCACACAGCTGATTAGGCGAAGCAGGAGGTCCATCATTGCTGATGTATCTATATGCTTTAGCACCAGGCTAATGAATTTGTCTTTTTTCCTTAAAAATGCAATCACCTAAAAATAAAAGTGTCACCATCAGTTGCTAGTACAACATACAGACATGGCACACAGAACTTCCTATACTTCACCTTCTTGCCTCAACCGACCAATCTCGATGCAAAACGGCTACTAGGTTGAGAAATTCTCCAGAGAACGAGATGAGAGAGTAACATTCTCGTTTCAAGGCAATACTAAATCAAATCTTTTTAGCTGTATTTTCCTTCCTTTATGCCACAAAGAAACCCAAGCCCACAGAAATAAGAGCGTCAAGAAGCTAGCGAAGCTGGAGAATTTTCCACTAAGGCTGTCTGATAGCTTTCATTTAAAAAAATCAATTTTGAATCGGAACGCATGTTTTCCTAACACACCGTTCAGCTCATGTTTCCAGCACCCCTTTTACAGGCATGAGTCTGAGGCATTGTTTATGGAATGAGATGATTCTGGGCAATGATCAAAGGATGCATCAATATGCCGTAGTACAAAAAATAAAGCTTTAGCTGTGGCACAGGAATATCCCAGCTACTGCAGATCTGAAACCAAAACTACGCAAAGGTGTCTAAATGAGCCAGCAGCTCCCTCAACTGAGGAATCCGAAGAACTTTTCAAAGCCTGCATTTCAACTCCAACCTTAAAGAGTATAGCAAGCTATCTTTCAACTCTAAGAATACAATGAGGTCACGAGGATAGCAATGATACTGCCACACAACACAAACAACGTTAGTGGATTAATTTGTGCTTACGTATCAGGACAAATCTAATCACTACCTGTTCCGTTTTTCTTGCAATGAGATTCCCAATAGTCTTACTGAAGAAACTGGCAAGCAAAGGGTTCAAAGGAGGCTCGTGATCCAAGAAGTCATAGAGGATATTCAGCAGAGTTTCATCCCCTCCAAGCTTGTCGTTGATCTGCGGCACATCCGAGGTCAGCAGTTCACAGGCTGTGTTTGGATATCTGGAAGGACAGAACCAGAGCAACTAAAGGTGAAATGAAAACTCTCAAGAAAATCTGCTGCTATTAAGGTTATGAAGTAAAGAGCAGGAGGATGGCCCTTCCTGGAGACACGGAAAAAAATAAAACCACACGAGAAACAAGGGTCATCTACATTAATGGCACATTTTAAGGAAACACTGTTTCCTGTGGCACATCATGTGCTTTTTTTAACCACTGAATTATGCATCTCAGCTGCCTTCAAATTGCAGTTAGTTCTGATTTTTAAAAGTGATGCTTAATCAGTTTCAATACACTTATAATCTCTTAAAATCTTTTAACATAAATCTATTTGCACAACTAAAATTAACCCAAAAATTGAAGGCTGATTTGAGAATGCATACTTTAGCAGGCTTCTGAAAAATTATTCTTTCAGCTACTGGAGCTGAATTAAAAATAAGCATCATAATTTTTTTTAAATCAAGAGGACTAGAATTTAGAGACAGAAGATTAGATCTAACACAAAACTCCTAACAAATGAGCATACGCTATACACAAGAGCAAGCAATTCATCGCCAACCTTCCGTGTTTCAATTTTTCAGTAGTGTCTACAATCTTCTGTAAAATCAACTTGCTTTTCAGAAAATATTACTATGCCTGGTTTAGACAATTTTTCTCACTTATATCAGAATATGAAATTCTATTTGACAGCTAATGAAATCCGTTTTTTCCCTGACCTTGTTTCTTGCTCTTCCAGGTGGTGCTTTTAGAAATAGGTCACATTTATGATCAGAAAAGGTAAAAACATGTTTATAATTAATATTATGTTTATAATTAGACCAAGTCTCAAATATCAAAGTGCATACATACAAAACAATAATCTAAAGTCAATACAAAAACCGCTTTTTGGGGACTGTTAGTTTTGCTAAAAGACTAAGTTTCTTCAGGTTGAGATTCTACGTTAAAAGTCAACTGTAACGTACAACCACCCAGCACCGTTTTGCAAACATTTCACTGATTCAGCCTCTCCGTTGCTCATGCGATGAAGGAACTAAGCAGGGGATGGGAGGCCGTCTTGCATGCACGCTACAACACTGAAATTCATCTATCTGGTTTTTATTTTTTTAAAACCTCATTTCAGTGTTTCACTGTTAGATTAGCATCTTAATTCCATATTCTAGCTACTGTTCTCTACAAAATGGGCTTAAGAGAACTCCTCAGAAAAAGACCTATTCACCTATTCACCGTCACACAGAGGTTATTGTAGTCAGAAACAGCAGTTCGTTAGTGCTGTGAAATTCAACCGAGCACTGAACTTTAACGCTATTTTCACAGTTTCAATGATATATATGATCCCAGAGTCAAAAAGCAGCTGGACTTTATTTTTAAACCATGATTTACTCTTACCCCACTAATTGTTTAAAGACGCTGACAGGGTGTGCTCGAGTGGTTCAGCGGTCCTAAGCACAAAGCAGCGATTCTGAACACCAAACCTCCCGCTGAGTGCCCGTTCTTATCCATGCTTCCTAAAGTAGTTTTGATTTGTTATCGAGTAATACAGATTAAAAATAAAACCTGTCCTTTACAGTTTGAGTGTTTTCTCTCTGTATGCAGAGCTGGTTATCTTTTTTTTAAAAAAGCAAAAAGAAAATTTACTACATATTTTAGTAACGGCCAACTAAACTAATAACAACATTAAACCCTACAGAATACTCTTGCTGCAAATGCATGTTCATTCTCTAAGTAGTGCATTCACCTTCCAAATAAAAATTGTGCCATTCCATAAGACATAAACCCAACAGATTTCCCACTTTTAATAATTATGCAAGGTCTACAACTTTTTTATAAGTTTAGACAAAAGCCAACTTAGATCAATAGATCTAAGTCGGCTTCTGTCTAACGCCAAGATCAATATAAACCACTCTTGCAATAATATGACTGTTTCTACAACACGAAGGGAATACCTTCACTTTTGTAGCACAGTGAAGCTGAAACAATCTTTTAATACACAGCAAGATTTTTTTTTTTTCCCTAGCCTCAGTCTCAAAGGAAAAAAAACACGCAGAAAAGAGCTGTGGAAGTGCCTAGGTAACTCTCACATCTCGACCACCTCTGCAGTAAGACCTGTGAGCGTGTAACAGGATCTGGGTTGCAGCATTTACCTGCTGTGGTTTTCTTCTCTTAGTTGAACACAGCACGTTTCATACATCTGGCAATGTTTCCTAAGCTAATGACCACCTATCAGGAAAGAAACTGTGGAATTACTGTAGGTCTCTGGAAATTTCAGCTCAGTTCTTGGGGTGACAAGACAGACACACGGATTGCTGGAAATCACACAAAAGGAACAGATAGGGAGAATATTGTGTCACTGTGTGAATTCACAGTACGCTTGCATCTCCCATCGTCTAAAGACATTGCTAGGACCATCATCAGGGACCGGACACCAGGAAAGGAAGATCTCTTCGTTTGATCCCACGTGGCTGCTCTTGGCATTTGCACCTCTTCTGTGGGGAGACCTGCAGCTCCTTCTTCAGCTGACTGTCCGCTTGCCTGTTCCTCTCGGGTGTTTGCCTTAGCTGTACCCAGGAGTTATGTACATGTGGCTTAACCGGCAGGATGCTCCACAGCCCTTGGCTCTTTTCAATGCGCAGCTCAAGCTGGAGCTTCCTTTCAGTTATTATGCTTCCAAGTACATCGCTCTATGCCCACCTTTACCTTCATAATTGCTATTGGTTTGGTTTTGTTGTAGTCCCAGAATCACAGAATGATAGGCATTGAAAGGGACCTCTGGAGATCATCTAGTCCAACCCCCATTCATTGAATAGAATTTTTATTTTGGAAGAAATTCCACATGCCAACCTTCTCGATTTAAGCCTCACTTACTCATCGCAGTTCCATTTGGCTCTTAACAAGGAAAATGCTTCTTGCCCTGGTAGTATGTAAAAGGTGAGGACAAGTGTTACAGGACAAGAATAACTTTTCCAGTATGCACACTGAATTGCTTCGTGTAGAGCCTTGTGCTTTCTTTCGATCATGAACACACACTTGCCCCATTTAGTGAGTATTTCCAGCACACTGCCCACGAGGACTCCAAAGCCTTCCCCAAGACGTAAAATCTAATGTGAAGCCCGTCCCTGTGCACGTGTAACTTGGGCCATCAGTTATTACACAACCAACACTGACTGGATTTGCTTTATTACTGCTTGGCCATATAACATCATGAAATCTTCCTACCTTTTAATTAACCTAAGTAAATTTGCATTATCGACTTTCCACATTTATAATTCATCTCCCCTCTTATTTCATGTGTGAATATATCTACCAGCACAGCATTCACTAGTGCAAAACCAGAAACCATTTTTCCCTCATGTATATTTCTTCTCTTTAAAGAGTTATTAACTGATGACAGAACCCTTCTCGGTTATCTCGTGACAGCTTGCTTTCAACAGTCTTTGATAAGGGACCTTATCTTTTCAGGACTGTACTTGCACCATGTTAGGCATATCACCATTATCCATGTGTTTCACTGACTCCATCACACCCAGCTCCTGAACGGAAGCCTGACTTCCCTCTACAAAAGCAGTACCGCGTGATGGCTGAGCGCCTGCATTTAGAGAGAGGTCTATGAATCACCGTGCTATATCATAAATTTTGCAATGTGCACAATGCAGAAGCCAGCTTAACTGGCTTACAGACCCTTCTTCAGAACTGGTGTCCTATTTGCCACTTCCATTCCACTGGTTTTAAGGTTGACCAGGTGAGCAATTTCATATTTGGATTCCTTTAAATCACTCGGGTGAATACCAGCCACTCCTAAATTATTCTACTGATTTTGTTCCACAGATGCTCCAACTGGAGACAGTTTCTCAGACTATTCCCCTGTAAAGGCACCGCTTGGGAATCTCCTGCGAAGTCTCTGCAGTGAGCACTGACACAGACAGTTTAATTAGATTTTCTGCTATGGTCCTATCTTCCTTTTTACACTCAGATCACCCATCCACCCTACACATTCTCAGAGAGGCTTCCTTATTTTGATGCGTTTAGTGTATTAGTGGGTTTGCCTTTAGAAAACTGCTTCTCAAAATCCCTTCGTTCATTCTCACAGATTAACTAGCCACAATGTCCTTTTTCCATATCTGGACACAACTCCCCTTTTGTGAGGATGTACTTTTACCTGTAATGGATTATTATTTTTAACCAAGGCAGTTCTACATTAGGGTGGGTTTTTTTCAATCTTTGTAACACAAGCTCTGCATTTACCATGAGCCACTAAAATGTTTCCAGGCCAGCTGTGAGCTTTTTACCCTTTCACAGTACCATTTACTTCCTAACTAGCCTCCTCATATTTATGTAGCTCCATTCCTAAAAGTTAGAAAAACAAACCCCAAGCCCTTGATAATGCTGTTTATGTCTTTTCTGCTCCTAGGAGGATGTTAAATCTGAGTACGTTATGGTTACTATTACAAAGTGGGTTTACAACAGTTATATTTCTTAGAGCCCCCGAGGGTATATGAAGAGTTATTTCTCCTTTTTCTGGCTCATTGCTCCATGCAAAAGGCATTCACTATTCCTAAAAATTCATGCACCATGCCTCCCTGTGATACATACCCTGTCAACAGGGGGATAAATGAAACCTCTCATTGTTATAGCACGTTCCGCTCTTGCAGCCTTTACAGTCTCCAAGCTTCACACAGTCAGATCTAATATTTCACCCTTTCTATTTAGGCACGGCATCCCAACCCATAAGGTTTCCGTGCTGCAGCTCACTTATCTCACTTGACACTCAGCCCTCTATCCCCTACAGCCCACTCTTACACTAGCAGAGCCTACTCTGCCTTTCCCATAAGCTGCACTCTCATTACTGCACGGTCCCAGCAGGTTTATGAGACACCCTAGTACGTCAACAAGTTCATTATAAATAGACATCACAGTTCAAATAGTTTACACACTTCTTTGATTGCTGTAGGTCTTCATCTGGTTGCTTAGTTTCGCATGCTATGCTTAGATGGGGATTTACTGTCGAGTTTTCCTCTTTGCAGTCTCCCTTCTTTATGAACTTTATGAACTTCCATCCTACCGACGTTTCAAGAATAAAGCACTCTGATGATTCCACTTCCACAGCATGCATCATTCTGAGCTGCGTGTCCTTCCAAACCTATCGAGTTTCTCCCCTGTCCAGTTTAAAAACCATAACCTTTTCTTAAGAGCCAAAAATAGGATTCCATGTGGATTTAGACAGAGTCCATTCTTCCTGCTTAGCCTTTATTTATTACAAAAGCTTTCCCAGTGTCTAATAAGCTTAAGCCCCCTTTCCCTTCTCCAGTGCCTCACTGTGCTCTGAAAATGCTTCTCTGTCTGGTCTACCTATGGTACTGGAAGCATTTCCAAAACAGTACTTCATAAAGATCAGCTCTATTTGTCCTGGCAAGCAGGTCACTACGCAGTTCTCGTGGCCGTCTATGGTGTATAACCACAGTTCCCACCACTATACCGGCTTTTTGAGCAGGCACCTTACAGACCACTTTCGGAAGAGGAAGAGGATATAATGCCATCATCTGATGAAGAAATCGGTGAACGAGACTGCTACCTTAAGGCCTTCCCAACCCAAGACTTTCTTCTATCTTGCCAGCACAGGGGACGGCAGCACTGGAGACTGGCCTCTTCCCACCAGCATCTACCTTCGTCTGCGCCTCCTCACCAGCCAACGTGACCTTGAGCTGCCTACACCACACGCTACCTTCAAAAGCTGATGAAAAGGCACATAATCCTGCCTTGAATGAAATTCAAGGATGCCTGGGAGTAAAGACTCTCGTACTGAGCTTCCCTCTTCATTTTGGATTGCATTAAGGATCTTGCTTCTTGAGAAATTTTTGTTTGTCCCTGCCTTTCCTTATTCTTAATCTGTTTGGTTACAATAGGAAAAGGTTTCCACTTCCACCCTTCAGCACACAGGATCAGAGACATAAACGGTCTTCTGACAGCAGCCCCAAAAATCTCAAAAAGAATAGGACTTAAAAACAGGGTCTGGTTAACTGAAGTAGTATTCTGCAGTGACAACATATGAACTAGTGCTGGCATGATACTGGAATCCCTCATCCTCTCCTCCGGCAAAATACACCCAGATTCCAGCAAAGGACCACAAGTCTTGCACTGTTCAGCATCTCCTCTGCTCGCCAACTCTTAGCACTAAGGAAGGTATTGCCCATCTTCTTCAATCAATGGGGTTTGAGTTTGTCTCAGGTTAGCTGCGCAAGCAATATGGGTAAAGGGCTGCAATAAGCACAGAGCCAGTCACCCACCGAAAAGCCAGTTATGCTGGTGTGATACCTGATGTAGCACAGGAAATGCAAAAAGTCAAAGGACTGTGGTGTGCCACATCCCCGGTTTAAGCCTGTACAAAATTTGCACGTGTAGGACAACAGTATAAAACTAAGCCTCCTGGTTCCTTCCGGTAATTCACCTTTTATAGCAGAAGCCTTGCAAAAGCAGCCACAGAAAATTCCAAGTCACTACATAATGTATTTCCTGGCGTTCACTCACCTGGAAATAGTCACCTAAACCTAGCTGATCCAACTACCATTTCTTCGGTGGATTTCAAGCAACAACCAACGCGGATCCATTCCCACAGTGACAAACTTGCCCCTTTTTATTTATTTATACAGAGAGCAACCTTTTATTTTTACATAAACTTAAGAAAAACAAACTTCCCAAATCCAAAATGTAAATATTTTCAAGTGTACACTTAGTTTAAAATGTATAAACACAACTTGCTATGAGAACCAAACACATCTAAAGAGTTCACCATCCTAAGAAAGAGGCTCTTTACAGAGCAAGGCCCTCTCCCTAACTATACGGCCACTGAAATCAGAAGGTTTTGCATATGCAAATATGACATCTTTTATTCACTGTACAGCTCACTTGCTTTTGTGGGCTTGACTACTGAAAACCAATCAAGTTCAGAAATTCATAACTCAGAGCAGAATGCTCTTTGCTTGCAATTTTCATAAAAACATACTAAAGATACTTTTGCAAGCAAAATAATCAGTATCTCAAACAGATTTTTTTTCCTAGACAAACTCAATGTTAAACCATTAAAAATAAAGAAACAAGCTTCTGAAAATTCACTATGAATAACAAAACGCTGTGAAATATTTCACACTACTTGAAAGCCTCTCTCCCGAGACTGAAAAGGTTACATCCATTTCGCACCAGAGCATTTCCAGCATCAAGCTCTCTCACTCAGTTTTCTTCGCAGAGGACAGAAAACAAATACCTACTTGAAGCGGACCTTCTCGTCCATATCCACGGGGGGCTCATGGGTGATGAGGTTGACCAGCTCCTCCATGCAGTGCTGCTGGCAAAGGAAGTCCAGCAGCTTGCGGTTCTGAGCCTTGCACTCCTGTAAGATGTCATCTTCATCCATCAGCTCGTGAAGTGTCACATCTTCTTTATCCAGCAGCTTGTCCACATGTGATGTTGTGTTCAAATCAAACTTCCAGAACATGTTGATGGGACACAACTAGCTGGAATGGAAAAGAATAGGAGTTAGTCTTCCATCGTCACTATTTATTCCCCCTTTATAATTCTGAGCAGAATACCTTCATACAGCTGCCAGCCAGCTTGTAAAAATCAGTTAAATTCTGTAAACAAAATTAACAACTTTTTGCACCAGAAAACCAGCACGACTTAGATTACAGCTGTATCATATCAACAACGGACACAATATATGCATGAATTAACTTTAACTGAAAGTAGCTTGAACTAAAAATCAAAGGTTACGTTCATGCACAGAAAGGCTTTGCTGGGTTAGAGTCAAGGCTGGGCACAGACAGGGAAACCATGCTACTGCACTGTAAGCAGTTTGCATTAAAGGGTTTGGGGTTTTTTTGTATTATTTGTATTTCAGAGTCATGCTCATCAGCCAAAACTGCAACAATCAAATGTAAGTGGAAGAAAGGCCTCCAATGTATATTCAACAGCAAGAGATAAACAGAGATTGACCATAATTGGAAAGTATTAAAAAAAAATACAGGACACGGCGAGCGATAACAACATCAGCAAACCCAGAGCTGAACTGCTAATAAATATAAACCTTATGGAACACTAGAATATGCTATTAATCTCACAGACGTCGCGGAAGTGTAAAACTGTGAGTGGTCTTTTGCGGGGCAGAAGAGTGTATTTTGGTTTTATACATTGGGGGGGGGGGGGGGGGGGTGCGCGCGTGTGCAATCTGCAACCGTACGACCTGCAGCTCCAGGGCTGAGCGCCAGCGGGACCATTAACCGCTCCAGGAGAAGCCGAGCGCACACCGTCAAGAACGCACAGAGCAGTTGACTGGACTGCACCATTAATAGAAAGTTCCAAAATTCTGAACTCTAACCTTACCGCAGGAAAAAAATACAGCTTAGAGACTAGTGGGTTGTATTACCTAAAGGGTGTACGGCCAGGCAGCTAAAATTTCGTCTGTAAAATAACGCCCAAATTCTGTTCTTGATGACTCTAAAACAGACGATACTTACAGTCTCCGCACACTCACCTCTTAACCAGGGTCCGCACGTTTTACTACAGCCTGGGATTGGGACTTACAGGTGTTTACCAACAACAGAAATGGCAAAATAATACTATAAATCAAAGCTAGAAATAGAAACTGAAGGAATGGCCTCCTTTTCCTACATGTTCTGGATCTCAAGTCCTTGTAAACACTTGCTGAAAAGAAACCCTCCTCACAGAAGTTTCACGTTGACATTTTCTATCATCCCAACTAAATATAAAAGAAAACGGATACAGTTCTCTGCCAAAGTGTTATATTCTTTGAATATAACAAAGAATGACAATATTAAAGACCGACTTGAGCTGGAGCCTAGTCCCACAAAACCACAGTACGTTACCTTTCATAAACAGTGATCAAACCCTGGCCCCAGCTGCCGTTTTTGCCCCCTCCAAGTCTCCCTGGCAGTGCTCGGGGACCCCCTGCCCAAGCAGGGCTCCCTCAAACCCGCTCGCAATGGCTCAGATCGTCCCCTCTGACGTCCCCTCGCTGTATCTGCTGCACTTCGCAGGAGCCTTCAGTGTGTGACCAGAATCATACGCTGTATTTCAGATGAGGTTTCACCATTGCCGTGTATATTGGTAAGAATATTCCTCTTCAAACAATTTTTGCTAAATATAGAGCACTGCACTTTGTATCGCTCATTTTCATCCTACTCCTACCCCTACCACTTTCTTTCCTTTTTTGTTATCCTGATTTTTCTCTATGTGAGCTCTATTAATTATCTTTTTCCAGTCAGCTTCCCCAATAGACTTCAACTTTCAGAACAGTCATTATTTACATCAAAATAAGACAGCGTTCAGACCATCCCTAAGAAACTCTTCCAATGGTCTTCCTCTTGCTTAATATTTTCTCTTACAATTCTGCCCTTTGCCACCTCACCTCAGGATCGGGCTCAACGAGCGGAAACCTTTCCTCAAACGAGCCATTTCCTCAACAAGCCATAACCTTTCGCAATCCTGCTCTGGCTAGCGTACCAACTATCTTAATGATCTCCACAAAGAAACAAGATTTACTGAATTTCTTTTATTTAGAGTATCAGCTGCCAAAGACAGAGCTGAGATTAGTTTGGCACAATTTAAATTACTGGTTTTCATTTCATTTTTCATTGTCGTATCTTTTACTGTTCCCTACAGAGAGCAAATAAGGACTAATCTTCATTCTTCCCCAGTAACGCTTCCAGCATCTTCAGAGACTACAAGATAACTCCAATTCCTCATCAGCAGACGTTTGTTCTTCAAAGAGCAGCCAAGTCATTTAACTATCTGAGAATCTGAGTACAGCCTTTCATTTCTGGCTCCCGTTCACTGTTTCAGACTAAATTCTTCCCCAGACACTGTCTCATCCTCACTCAAACCCCATGGCTCTGCTACATGTACAGAAGCCTAACGAAAGGAAAGAAGAGCTTCTGAGGGAAGGAGCCCTGTGCAGAAGAGCCGGTCGACTCCGGGTCTGTGTGCTATGCAGAAGATCAGGTGCAGTGAGAGACCACGAGGAGATGGCATCGTGTTCTACGCTATGGGGATCAAAGATGGTTTCAAGAAATAACCGATCATCAACGTTAAAGAAAATAAGAGAATAACTGTTATTCCCCATTGACAAAGGTGGTAAGCATAGCTGAAACAAGATAATGATATCATTACACAGAACGTTTAAGATAAAACTTATTTTATAAAACAAAGTCAATTGGATGAGAGATGTCAGTGTGCTACATTCCCAGATTATTTCTATATAAGCGTGTCATTTTATACAAGAGGATCACAATGCTTTTTTTAACCTAACCCACATTACTATTTCCGCAGCAGCAGGAACACTTGCTCCAACCATTCATTTTGCTTTCTCCAGCATCCAAAAATGTTACCACGCCTGATCTTTTGCCAGTTCCACGCTTGCATAACTACATCTAAGACAGAATTTTGAAATTATCCTTTCTAAAAAACAAACAGAAAACAACACTTTTTTCCTCCAGGAAGGTTTACTGCAGAAAGGGGGGCATTGCTTTCCAGTTACCATAGCAGGGCCATTTAAAAGGCTATGTAGAGACCCCAATTTTTTAATTACTCATTTAAATATCTCGGTCCCTCGTAGTGTAACTTTCACACTGAACCTCCAACTGAAGGGCTTATAGGAACTACTAAATAAAACACATTAAAAGAAACACTGATTTTTTATTTATTTTTACCAATTAAGTTACTGCCATGCATTTTCTGCCCTACCTCAGTTCAAGGATTCTTCACTTGTGCCTGTATGTGTCTAAGGATCTCTAAAAGAAAGAGGATTACCTTATGAAATTAAGGCTCTCTTCTTGGAATAGCTCCGTTACCCAAGATATTTGATAACAAACTCTGTGGAGCTCCACTCAGCGCTTCAGAATTTGTCACAGATAACTTTTCTATTTCACAGAGCTTTCTTCCATGTCAGCATAATGCTTTCTTTTAATGTTGTTATCTCAGAGATTTAGAAAAAATCAAGAAAATCATTGCAAATTTATCTTCTGTGACACAGCACTGCTGAACTCCTATTTGAATGCATGGGTGTTGCAAGACTTGGTTCTGAAGGGCACATTTAAGCTATGAACTATCAAGCCACGCAAAGCACAGCCTCCTTATAGCTCTGCCTTCCCGCAGTCCTCCCGCACGCCACATTTACTCGCTGGCTTTGGCCTTTCAGCATTTTGAGGCAGAGCTCACATACACATTAGGGGGAAGTATACAGCCTCGAGCCCAGCAGAAACAGAACCGAGATCCTGATCAAGCATCACATCTAGAAGACCACTTTATACTTTCAAAGTTCCTTTTGAACATCAGGTGTCAACCACTTCTAGTCAAACCTACAGCGTCACGTTTCTCGAAAAGCTACCTCTGAACGTCAAGGCTACAGGCTTTATTCGTGACGGGCCCGAGCTCAGAGGTACTGGGGGGAAAGCGGGGGCAAGCTGCCCGAAACGAAAGCTTACCCAGACCTCCCCATGGCCCATCCACTGCCATTTCCCAACAATCTTCCAAACTGCCAGATTAGTCAGTTTAGCTTGATCCTAGTCTTTTGGGACACCCCCCCAAAAATAGCACAAAATATGGCAGCGAGAAGCAGTTTCTAAGTTGAGCTGTTTACATCAACAGTATATTGAAATTAAAAAACCAAAAAGTTAAGTTTTAGCATTACCGCACCAAGCAAGAGCTTCTGCATCCGTCCATTCCGCTACGGAAAATGCACTCAAGTAACCGAATTTCTGAGTTAGGAACAGACATCTGAATTCTCAACCTACGTGACATTTCTGTGACAGTAATGCTGTTTGGCTGTATAGTGTGTTCGTTACAAACTGTTCTTCAGATATTTTTAACTAACTGTGCTTAGTTATAAATTCACCGAGTGAGAAGCTGGCGTAAAAGGCCTTAGATTAAGAATGTTTGGGTGCACAGTTAACCCAAATACATATCTATTCCATACATATATGTGGAATACACAGGTAAATCTCACTTCTCAAGTTCAAGCCCATTACCAATCTGTCAATTCTACAGGTTTTTCAAAACTTTTTATATATCTATAGGAAAAGCTGTCTAATCTATAGGAGACAGGCCGATAAGCTGTCCTTAGGAAAGGAGGCCAGCTCTTTTCTCAGCAGAGAGCAGGCAGATCCCCTTCCCAACCTCCTTTTTAAAACAAAGGTTGAGGACAATTGGCCTCTCCCGGTCCTCGCGGTGGAACCGGGCCTCTGGAAGACACTGATGCAATTCCCAGTGTCCTGAGACCGGGGGCAGCTGCAGCCAACCGAGAAGGGAGGCTGCCCCAAAGCAAATGCAACAGCGTGAAACGACTCTTCTTTGCCCTCACTCCAGCCAAAAAAAGCTCTTTTCGCTACAGTGATCTTACAGGCTACTCGGTAAAATGCAGCAAGTGAGATTTAGAAATGATTGTTCATGGCATATTGAAACCAACAGACAGTTAAGCCAAAGCAGGCGTCCACGCAATCAAGTGAGCTTTTGTAATCCACGTAGCAGCTCTGCAAGCTTGAAAGTGGAATGGTACCACACACAAAAAAACCCCCAGAGACATACACGCCACTGAAGGACCAGCAGAATGAGTCAGGACCTACAGGAGCCAGATGAACTGTCCCGAAGGCTACAAGTCAGGCACATGATAGACAATACGCTGCTGTAACACTGCTGAACTACGGTGCCTCTAGAAGCAGAGAAGTACAGCAAAGGCTGAACAAGCAGCCCCTAGCGCTGGCAAATTCATAACAGCAGCAGAATGGTTTGGGTTGGAAGGGACCTTTAAAGATCATAAAATAGAATCACGGAATCATTTAGGTTGGAAAACACCTTTAAGATCATCTAGTCCAACTGAAAACCTAACCCTGCCAAGTCCACCACTAAACCATGTCCCTAAGCACCACATCCATACGTCTTTTAAAAACCTCCAGGGATGGTGACTCCACCACCTCCCTGGGCAGTCTGTTCCAACGCTTGACAATCCTTTCGGTGAAGAAATATTTCCTAATACCCAACCTAAACCTCCCTTGGGGTAACTTGTGGCCATTTCCTTTTGTCCTATTACTTGTCGGACTAGATGTTGTTGGACATCATCTAGTTCAACCCCTCTGCCATGGGCAGGGACATCTTCTGCTAGATCAGGTTGCTCAAAGCCCCGTCCTACCTGAGCTTGAACATTTCCAATGATGGGGCGTCCACAACTTCTCTGGGCAACCTGTTTCACTGTCTCACCACCCTCACTGTAAAACTTGTCTTCCTTCTGTCCCATCTAAACCTGCCCTCTTTCAGTTTAAAACCATTGCCCCTTCTCCTGTCACTACAGCACTTGGTATAAAGCCTCTCTCTTATAAGCTGCCTTTACATACTGAAAGGTCTCCCCAGAGCCTTCTCTTCTCCAGGCTGAACAACCCCAACTCTCTCAGCCTTTCTGCATGGGAGTGGTGTTCCAACCCTCTGACCATTTTTGTGGCCTCCTTTGGACCCGCTCCAACAGGTCCATGTCTGGCTTGTACTGAGGACCCCAGAGCTGGATGCAGTACTCCGGGGGGGGTCTCACGAGAGCAGAGTAGAGGGGCAGAATCACCTCCCTCAACCTGCTGGCCACACTTCTTTTGATGCAGCCCAGGATATGGTTGGCTTTCCAGGCTGCAAGCGCACATTACCAGCTCTTGTCCAATTTTTCATCCACCAGTACCCCCAAGTCCTTCTCTGCAGGGCTGCTCCCGATCCATTCATCCCCCAGCCTGCACCGATACTGGCGGTTGCCCTGACCCAGGTGCACGACCTTGCACTTGGCCTTGTTGAACTTCATGAGGTTCACCCAGGCCCGCTCCTCAAGCCTGTGAAGGTCCCTCTCAACGGCATCCCTTCCCTTTAGCAAATCAACTGCATCACTCAGCTTAGTGTCATCTGCAAACGTGGTGAGGGTGCACTCAATCCCACTGTCACTGATGAAGATATTACATACTATAGGTTCCAGTATGGACCCTTGAGGGACACCACTCGTTACAGGTTTCCACTTGGACACTGAGCCATTGACTGTAACTCTTTGGATGCGACCATCCAGCCAATTTCCTACTGATCTAACAGTCCATCATCAAACCCGTATCGCTCCAATTTAGTGGCCAGAATGTTGTGTGGGACCACATCAAAGGCCTTACAGAAGTCCAGGTAGATGACATCTGTAGCTCTTCCCTTGTCCACTGATGCAGTCACTCCACTGTAGAAGGTCACTAGATTAGTCAGGCACGATTTGCCCTTGGTGAAGCTATGCTGGCTATCTTTAATCACCTCCCTGTCTTCCATATGTTTCTACATCTTCCATAAGGATCTGCTCCATGATCTTACCAGGCATGGAGGTGAGGCTGACTGCTCGGTAGTTCCCAGCGTCCTCCTTTTTACCCTTTTTAAAAATGGGCGGGATGTTTCCTTTTTTCCAGTCACTTGGGACTTCACCTTTCTGCCACAACTTTTCAAATATGATGGAGGGTGGCTTGGCAACTACATCAACCAATTCCCTCAGGATCCTGGGGTGGTGTTTGTCGGGTCCCATGGACTTATGTATGTTCCTCAGGTGGTCTCAAACCTGATCTTCCCTTACAATGGGAGGGACTGCGTTGAGGTTCAGGGCCTTGAGAGATGTGGGAAGAGTGATTACCACTGAAAACTAAGGCAGAAAAATTGTTGTATACCCCAGCCTTCTCCATATTGGTTGTCACCAGTTCTCCTGTCTTATTTATTGGGGAGGGCAGCTGTGGATTTTCTTTAATCTTCCTTTTCTGGCCAATGCACCTGTCGAAGCCCTCATTATTCTTTGCATCCTTTGTGAATTCATTGAGACTTTGCAGACTTGGATGGTCCAGAAGAACCTTGCACCCAAACATCAACATATCCAACACCAGGACACTTGCAGCGGATGGTGGGGACAATGGCACACATTTACCCACACCCAGGCAGCACCAACAAGACTGAAGAGCAGAGCTCTTGATGAAACCCAGCTATCCCATTTGTGGAAGCAGCAGGATACGTACGTACATACAACACACATGCTGATTTCAGTATGAGTATCTTTGCATGAAGCACATGCAGTCTTCTACAATATAGAACGTAACTGCTAAAGCACATGAAAGTATCTTGAAAACACAGGACAGAAGGCCAGAAAAAGGTGTTACATGATGAAAGTTACACCCTTATGAATATTCCATTTTGAGTTCTATCAAGAAATAAACTAGCATGTCTACAACATAATAAAAAAATGTTCATGCTTACTTTAAAAAAACCTGATAGTCTAGAAAAGTAACCACTCCATTCTGCAATGATTAGCTAATTAATTTTCTTTAATCTGCTTCACTGTAGGTAAGCCATCATAACTAACAAGGCGCTTGTTCCCTATGAGCTATGGAGAGCTTGAAGAGAAGCACTCCTAAGAAATGGGATCTCCCCATAAAGAACCTGAGCTACTGTGAAAAACTTCAGCAGCACTGACTGCCAAAACTGCAGTTCATCTCACAGGACCTACCACAGGAAAAGGAAACCAGAGTAATCCACTGACCGAAATGATGGTATCGCCTCGTAGAGGCAGGAGCCCAGAATGAGGGAGCCCTTTTTTTTGGCATTAGGATATAAACTCACCTTCTTTCTGTAACTCAAAAAGTGCACTTTGCCTCTGTCCAAAATGTTGGTAAGAAAAAACACCGACTGAATAACAGGAAATGGGCAAAGAGAAACTGAAAAAAGCTAAAGAGCTGCTGAGTATTATGAACCCAAAAAACAGTAAACACAATTTCTTCTTGTGATACATGACAAAGATTCAACACTGTTTCCTGTTTATGCTGTCTTTAAGACACCTACTTAAACATGAGGAACTTCTAAATACTAAAATATTAAACACTAGAAATCACTAATAAAGTTAAGGAATAAAAGGTAACTGCAAAGCAGAAGAGGTAGGTGAAGAAACAGGAATATGAAAGAGTATCCTACTTTCTCCAGCAATCTGTGGCATTGCACTCCCCAATAAAAAAAAAAAAACAAAACAGGAAATTAAATCAAATCAGGAGCATCTTAGGGATCTGATGGCAAAAAAAAAAAAAAAAAAAAAATTTGCAGATTTCCAGGACAAAAGACCACGAAGAAGCTAACTGCCAACTTTAAACGTTTCCAATTATTAAGCATTAAACAGAGTTCTGTTCTCTAGTTTTAGGCTCTGGTGGGGGTGGTTCACACACTTTCTGAACAATCTAACAGAGCAGGGCTCTCTCAGGCCTTTTCACCCAGCATGAATGGGAGGGCTCTCTGAAGCTGAAAGGCATGTTTTAGTCCCTGCTGCAAAAGCCGGTTTTGGAATCGGCAGCTTTAAACAGACCCGTGCAGGGAAGTCAGTAATAAGAGGTTAGGAAATGAAGTATATTCTGCTCACCACAAGCAACTCGGTCACAATCAGAGCTGATGGGGCACAGCTGTAACTGAATGAGGACAAACACAGAAGAGGCCCTCCCCAGAGCCTGTGCCTCTTCCCCAACACCTAAGGCACTACTTGCTGGTCAGAGCAGGAGAAAGAAAGTCCTATCTATGCTGAATAATTTCGTGGTCTGCATTCCTTCATCTTGCAGAATTGCTGAATCTTCTTACAGAGCTCAGCTTCGTCTTTATGTCCTTTAAGTGTGAACTGCTTTCTGCATTCATTCCTGCATTCTTGTTGAGGAGGTTCCAGTCCTCAGAATAGCAGGGCCTCAATGGCCTCTTGGTATCCCCAAAAACCTACCCACAAGAAGAATGTCATGACCATGTTCAACATCCAACAAGCTACCACATCCAAGCCACCTATATCTGTATAGTAGCAAAGAGGAGGGAACCCTACAAAGGAGGCAAGCACAACTAGCAGTCCCTCCACCAGCAGGAATTTGAGCTTTCTTCCCATGCTTCTGCAGTATCTTTTAGTGCTTTGTGGTGCTTGGAGATTTGAAAGACCAGTTTAGCCAGGTGCATTTGGTTTAATATGTACATCTGCAGAAAGGCTGATGAATGCCTCTCTTCTCCAGACAAAACACACTTTCTCACCACTTTGACTCTTGGCCTTATGCCTTATTGATGCGGTATCATCGGATGAATAGTTTCAGTTATCCAAACCAACTAAGAAGCATTAAAGTCTGCCAAGAGGACCCAAAATTTATTAATCTTTGATTAGGTCTCCACTCCAGGGAAGGCTTTCTGTACAACTCTAGCAGATTCTAACAAGATCTGTTATTGACATTTCTGATCAGAAAAGCAATATAGCGTATCCATACGGTTGCATGATTCCTCCTGCCTTCTTTCCCTGACAATCACTAACCTCCCATACACCTTCCTGGCACAAGTAATAGTTGACAAAACAGACAGGAACAGAATAACTGCTTCGTCAACAGCAGCTACTGAATCTGTGTCACCCTCAGACCATCCTACTTCTCTCACTCTTTGAGTGTAACTGCTGAACTACTTGACCTTCATCTCTAGGTGAAGAAGACTTGGGCTTCAGGTCTTGAGCAATGTCCGACTGATACTTTCCACAAAAGCCAGAAAAGTCAGGAAATACAGACTGAACACTAAGACACATCAGAAAGCAGTATGGAGAAACATTTCTCTAAGGTTTATAAAAGTCTGCTATACAAACGTATACCAACACATTTCTGGTCACATAACAGATACTACTGACCTTCATTAAGCCTTCTCAATATTTAAGTTATTTATTCTATGTCCAGAAAACCATTAAGAGTATAATATGACGAGACTCCAATGTGCTGGGAGTTTCAGGGATCTAACATTAAGTAACAGGAGTGTCAGAAGCAGCAGCCTAACCTAGAGCACTAAAGAGATGAGAACATAGTCAGGAATTGTTTTTTGTAAGTATCTTTAATAGGAACAAAATCCTTCAAATTGTTACATTTCAGCAAACTGCTTTTCCTTAGGTCTAGATGGTGAAATAGCTTATTCTGACATTAACAGAAGTACAGTAGTTTTCATTTCAAAAGAGCTTTCCATCCTGAAGTTAAGAGGGGAAAAGTTTCTCAAATGAAGAATGCCCATTTTTCCCCCCAAGTTGGCATTACATAAAAGTTTGGGGTGGACTTTTGATTCAACCTTTGACACTGCTTCAAGAATGTGTCTTCAGTGCTAAAAGCACCTTCAAGTACCATCAGAGTTCCCCAACTACCCTTTTGCAAAGTGTTCGCTTACCCTAGTTTGAAACTACCACTACTTTGCATCAACTTACGCCAGAAAGGGAGGCTTAGCCTTCCAGGCACGCTGGATGCATTTTTGTTTTTTCCTACCCTCAACACAGGGCTGAGAAGGAACGGGAAGCGTTTATTAACTTAGTAGGCAAGAAGAGCCCAAGCCTCAGCTTCCAACCTCAGCTCCCGGCTGATGACAGTCTTCCCTTCTGCAAATGAAGAGGGGTTTACAATTTTCTTGAAGCACGGTAACTTCTTTGGTCGGGATTTCTTCATTTCTTGGATCTTCTCAGAAAAAGCAAAGCAGTGCCTCAAAGAAGGCCTAAAACAGCACTGAGATGCCTTATCGACCCAGGAGGCAATACGCTATGCCAAGTCTTCAATGAGAACAGCCCCCCGAACACTGGAAAACAAGGTAAGAATTATCTTTTTCTGGTAAACTGCCTCAACCTCCTGTCATCATTTCTTCAATCGTAAGTCACACCTGAAATCTCACGTTCGATAATTATCAGCGAAAACATGCTATGAATGTGTCTTATCTTTTTAAAACCCGTTTGGGCTTGCAATCAAAAGTGTTCTCTAACCTTAAACCGTACCAAAGTTTCAAATTGTTTGGAAGAGTACTTTTTAAACCAGTTGTTTTGAACTGACCGCGTATCATTCCTCCTCCCACCCATGCCGAGTTAGAAGACCCAACTGCCTCACACTCACTTTCTCCATACCATCTCCCTCAGACATGGAATGGCATACAAACTGTTCAAGCAACACCAGTCAGTTCTGAAAAACTAATAATCTACTAAAAGCAGAAGAAGGGAGTAAAGCAAAAGTATAAAGACAATATTGATCACAAGGCTAGAGTGCAGTAAACAAATAGTTTTATCTGCCTACAGCGATTACATTGTGTGCACTAAAATCATCCCTTTAAGCTAAAATTGTTTAAGAAATACATGAGGATTGTATAATTAAGGAGCAGGGTAAGTTAAAAACTTCAAGCTGTATACAGCAGATGAATTAAGAGAAAGCTGCTCTGTAAGGCGAGTTTTGGGAAGTGTGAAATTGGAACGCTGTAATACAGTTTTTTCTATATATATGAAGTTAAGTCTCAGTCTTTGTTCTAATCTAATCTCTACACTAAAATAGTCAGTATCTTTTAGAACTTATTTGAAAACAAAGGAGTGCAAACAAAAAGGAGCATTTGATAAGTGGTAACTTTTTCTTACTGATGATGGATTAAGTTCCTTGGATAAACTCAAGGAAGAGAGTAGAGACATAAGTGCTTTTTGGACCATAACTAATAATTCCAAATGAATTTTAATTTTCTCATTTTACTAAGCATATGCAACTATGTAGCTGTCATTCCTTCACCTAGCCTCATACCACAAAAAGATCATTCTTGCCATCTACCATGGTTCACTTATTCTCCCCATGTTTTAAGTTTCCAATTTTGTAAAATGGGGCAAGTCCTGAGCCGCACGAGGATGTTAGAGATTAACAGCTGTGAACAGCTTAAAATAAGCTTTCCATAACTGGGTATTTCTTCACCAAGCTGCTATCCCCCCGCACCAGCCTGGCTTTATTTGTAGCCAAGGCAGAGTTCGTTTGAGATACCAACAGGCTGCTTACAGCCATGTAGACATTCAAAACAATCCCTGTTACAGAGCTTCTCAAGTTTCACTCTCCTTCCTTAAACAAGTAAAAAAGAGCTAAATCAGAATATGAGAACAGGAGGATAAACATGGTAGGGTCAAGGTTCACATTCTTGCTGCTCAAGAAAACTCCTGCTATTTTTCTTTTAAAGCTCTTTATAGCTATTATATTTTTTGGGAAAAAAAATTAAATGTACTCATTATAACTGCTACAGTGACGCTTGTCCAGCCTGCAAGTTTTCTTCAGCAATGGAAAAGGCAGCAAGAAACACCAAACACTGCTCACACCAAGCAAAAGCAGAGATCTCCCTCTTCCAGCAGCAGCCCGGACTGCTCCGTAGGCTTGGAAGCCCAGCTGGGCTTTATACGGACTGCTCAGTCTCTGGGGATTAGACATCTTTATGGAAGTTAAATGGAGTTAAATCCAGTTGGCGGTCGGTCACAAGTGGAGTCCCCCAGGGCTCAGTTTTGGGGCCGGCCTTGTTTAATAAATTTATCGATGATCTGGATGAGGGGATCGAGTGCTCCCTCAGCAAGTTTGCAGATGACACCAAGTTGGGCAGGAGTGTTGATCTGCTGGAGGGCAGGAAGGCTCTGCAGAGGGATCTGGACAGGCTGGATGGATGGGCTGAGGCCAACTGTATGAGGTTCAACAAGGCCAAGTGCCGGGTCCCGCACTTGGGTCACAACAACCCCATGCAACGCTCCAGGCTTGGGGACGAGTGGCTGGAAAGCTGCCCGGCGGAAAAGGACCTGGGGGTGTTGGTCGACAGCCGGCTGAACATGAGCCAGCAGTGTGCCCAGGTGGCCAAGAAGGCCAACGGCATCCTGGCCTTTATCAGAAAGAGTGTGCCCAGCAGGAACAGGGAGGTGATCGTGCCCCTGTACTCGGCACTGGTGAGGCCGCACCGCGAATACTGTGTTGAGTTTTGGGCCCCTCACTCCAAGAAGGACATTGAGGTGCTGGAGCGTGTCCAGAGAAGGGCGACGGAGCTGGTGAGGGGTCTGGAGCACAAGTCTGATGAGGAGCGGCTGAGGGAGCTGGGGTTGTTCAGTCTGGAGAAGAGGAGGCTGAGGGGAGACCTCATCGCTCTCTCCAACTACCTGAAAGGGGGTTGTGGTGAGGTGGGTGTTGGTCTCTTCTCCCAAGTGGCAAGTGATAGGACAAGGGGAAATGGTCTCAAGTTGCACCAGGGGAAGTTTAGGTTGGATATTAGGAAGAATTTCTTCACCAAAAGGATTGTCAGGCATTGGAACAGGCTGCCCAGGGAAGTGGTTGAGTCCCCATCCCTGGAGGTATTTACAAGACGTGTAGACGTGGTGCTCAGGGATGTGGTTTAGTGGTGGACTTAGCAGGGTTAGGTTTGCGGTTGGACTTGATGATCTTAAAGGTCTTCTCCAACCTAAACAATTCTGCGGTTCTATGATTCTAAGTACAGATCAGAGCAACACGGAAGGAGCTGACAGAAGGCCATTGAGCAACTCTGCCTCCCAATCAGCTAGACACACACGCTGTTCATGCCTGTTCGTAAGGGAGTTGAGGCCTTCCTTTTCCCAAGCGCTTTAATCAGCTGCAAAGCAATTACTGGTACTGACCTTTAACACTTCCCAACTGTCTCCAAATTACATCAGAGAATTACTGTTGTTCACACTTAGCTTTTGATTCAGCTTTTTTATAGATCCAAGTTGCTCATTTTCAAGGAGTTAATTCAATCACATCGCACAGTTGATACCCAGTTGCAGGTAATTTTATCTGGGCAACCAGTTTACTGAACAGCTTCCTTAAGATCCTATTTTGATTTACACCCAAAATGATTTAGGTGTATTTTCAATCTTTATGCATAAATAGCACTTTCCCTGTCCTCTGCATCTTTAATACTGTAATACCACAGTGTACTAGAAAAGTTTTATTGAAAGACAGCTACGGAGCGAGAGAGGAGGGTCTGACAACCTGGTCTGGGCAGCAGCAAGCTACAGACTGCAAAATCAGCAGTAAGGAGAAAGAGCCTTTACAATTTATCATGTGCTCTGTCGTCCTATGACAATCACCTTTGGTGTCAAAATAAAATTCACAATTTAGTCCCCTGATTTGTTAGCTTGCTTCTGTTCTTGCTTGGAGCTGCGAAAATAAGACTTTTTGAAAGCTAGATGTGCTCTGTCACGTCGAAGGAACAAGCCATTTCACTGCAGGCTGCCAGCAGCAGGCAGCTCCGACAAATCATGCCATTAAGAAAAAAAAACCATGAAAGGACAAATTCTGTATTACAATTCACAGCAAGAAACATGTCAGGTTCAAAACATTTTATATAGAAGATAGATCTGATTCATTTATGACAATGAACAGCTTTTAAGGAAGGCAGGTGCTTTCCACACACAGGGAGGAGGGACCATCCTTGCTCCAAGTAGTACGGAAGAAAAAAAGAACAAAGTAGGCTACTAAGCGGCTAGAGAACAAGAGAAAAAAAACCAAACAGAGCTGGCAAAAGGTATTCCTTGCTTAATATTTTTGAACAGTAAGTGGATTAACTGTTGCAACTTTTTGTAAACCCACCTTTAAACATAGTCTGTAACAGTGCTCACCCGTGTGAGCCGGGGAAGGACAGTTTTGTCACAGCAATGTTTGCTCTCTGCAGTGCGTTCAAGTCAGTAATACATCCTCTCGTCCTCATGTTTTGTGGGCAAGAAATATTATATACGCAACTCTGAGGAGGCAGGGTTTGTTTGTCTTGTAACTCTGTATCGGAACAGGGAGATGAAATATTTCCTACATTTTTCCGAACAAGTTAAATACCACAACCTTTCCCTTTTATCATTAAAATGAATTAACCGTATGTATTCAAAACTTGTACTACCACCTAAAGCACGGGTACATTCAGGTTTTAATCCAGATGGGGCCCAAACACATATCTACAAGAAGTACCCTTCTCCCGATGTCTGCCGCATCTCAGGTCTTAGTACTTTAGTTTAGGTCATCTACGTCAACAGTAAACTAGAAATAGCTTTCGCTTTTTCAGGCGGACATCTCAAAGCGCTTCAAGTTGCCCATATTATTTCTGGAGCATCTAATTAAAGGAAAAACCATAATGATTTAAGGAAACAAGTTTTCTATAACTATATGCTGCCATTTTCGAGGATTAACTGCTTTATGGAGAACATTTCTAAATTTGATACGTGTAGAATTAAACTGTCATTCAAACGCCTGCTATTTGCCAACAATACGCTGCAGGAATTTTTTAATATTTAGAAGGTATGCAGAGGCCTCAATCAAGAAGCAGAAGAACACACAAAGCAACCCCTGGCTGCACACAGATTCTGGGGTAGAGGTTTAAAAACATTTAAAAAAAAAAATCTCCTCTTACTATGTATGTTTCAGAGTAATCCCTACTTTTTGCCTTATTCCTCACACAAGCAGAACGTCAGAAGTCTCCTTTCTCTTCTCTGAGGCCTGGAATGATTGTTTCACCCCTTTTGCCTCACTTCATCTCATCCTTCCACTTACCAGTGATTTCCATTTTGTGGCCTGGATTTTATCTTAGTTAACAACTATGCAGGGGCAGGGGAGATCTTCTTAAAGCCTTCACCCAAATACCATTAAGTTTGGTAGAAGGCCTCTACCTTTTCTAGAAAACGTCAGAAGAGGTCTGCAAAAATAACAGGCGATTAAAATTCACCGACTGAAAGACTAGTAGTTTGACGTATCGCAAAATTTACCCCATCTTGCGATGCTTCTCTGGCTACCATTAAAAAAAATAGACTGCACCTCCTCCTTCCCCTAAAACTCTGGGTGAACTTCTGTCTTACTCTTTATTATCTAAATTCTATATTTGCTCTTTTTTGCCCAGGATTATTACTGCAGTCAGTTCCGTAGTTACCAAAGGCTACCCCGAGCCTTACTGCCCACGTACAAAAACCCCGCAGCATTTTCCAACCTTTCAGAATGCTCTCGGTACTCCCAGACCAGTAAAACCGAGGATGGAGGGCCAGCAATCACCATGGGCAACTCCTTCTGGAAACTGGGAGGAAATTACCAAGATTTACTGATTTTTTTATTTAAGCCTATTTAAACCCACTCCTGATAAAATAAAATATGTAACGTTTTCCACTTAGTTACTAAGTGGAAACAGATGGAAATGCTGAGACAAGTATCTTATCCTGCTTGTTTCCAAAAAGAAAGTATTTCTGAATACTTCTGACTTCCCTGTAACATCCTTTCTGTTATAAAAATACAAAGGACAAACAACTTCAGCAGCTATGTCACAGCTGAAGTCTTCCTAGGTCCCATTTAGTTCAGTCTGTCTCTTTAGTCTTGACAGGCATGGATTCCTGATGTGAATTTTAAGGTTATTTTATGATATTTTTTTTTTCCTAAGTTTTAATACAAAATCTCCTTTATTTTCTCTGTAAGCACAGATGATTTTAAGCTTTGCTACACAGAGCAAAAGAGAAAAAAATCCAGGTAATTCTCTCAAATGGCAGTACTGAGAAAGTTTTAGAACACACCTGCAGATCACCAGGACCAGATGGCATTCACCCAAGAGCTCTGCACCTTTAAAATGCAGCTACCGAACAACTAATTGCAGGGAATAAAGTATCACTTTATTTAACCTGGTGAACTTGAAGCCTAAAACTAGCTTTTTAAGCAAACTCTTACACAATTTAAAAAACCCACAATGAAAACATACAGATGGACAAGGACAGTATGATCGATAGTTCATCTGAATTCCCACAGAAGTATTTTGCGTGGGCTTCTCCAAACAACTTTAAAAAGCTCACTTTCTTTTGTGAATCAGCAGCTGGTTAAAACGTACGAAATAAATCAAAACAAATAAAAAAATTAGAAAAAGGGCAACAACTAGGGTCCCAAAAGAAACAGTGCTGCTCAATGTATTTATACGTGATCTCGGAAGAAAGATGAATAGCAAGGTAGAAACATGTACTAGTGATAGAAAAATTATTTAGCTTAAACCTACCAAACCTGTCACAAACAGCTGCAGAATGATTTCATGTTAATAAGCAGCCAGACAATGAAATGGCAGGTTTAACTTGGTGCTGACAAAAGCAAAGTCCTAATCAGGGGAGAAAACCCCTCGCTGAACAACGACCGCTAAGTTAGTTAACCTCACTCTGATCAGGGACCTGTGGCCATCCAGTACATTCAGACAGAAGTGCCCAAATCTTTATGGCAGGCATGCTAAGAAAATAAATACTTGCAGGGTTTACAAACATCACCAACAGGTATTTGAGCAGCGACTGCTGCTCACTTCAGGTGAGTTTGTCTTTCTGAAAAGACGACAAGCAGGGGATAAGCCATTTGCCACTGTCCACTGTGTCCTGACTGGCAAATCCTTTCCTCTGGGCTTGGTTCAGTCTAACCCAGGAGCTTTGTGGGACCAGTCGATGTTTGCGGTGTCCGCTGGATCCTCAGAAGTCTCTCATTCTCCACCAGCTCTGCAGCCAGGCTGTCCATCTGCCCCTTGCTCATCTGAGATGTATCCCACGCCCTCCTGGGCCGCAAGTTTCTTTCCTGCTGAGCTTTCACACACTCACACTCTTCTGCCTGCCCCATCTCACGTTCTGGGAACTTCTTCCCCCCCAAGTATGCTCAGATGATCCCAGGAAGGAGCCATCTCCCTTCCTTCCGGAGGGCTTCGCCTGACCTGAGTGCCACAGCCAGGACAAAGCAAACAAGCAGCCCTCCTCTGTGATGGACGGCAATCCTTTTGAAGAAACATGACATTTTAACATACAAATAGAGTAGATCCTGTTTGTTACAGCCATTTGGAAATTAATCTTGGAGCCACTGTTCAAGGATCTCAATATAGAGCCGCAGCCAAAGAGGTAGAAGTAATGTCAAAAGTTATTACAAGAAAGAATAAGGAAGTAAACAGAAGGCATGACATCATTTGACTATCGTGTGTTTGCATCTCGAGTGCTGGTCTGGTTAGCTTCTCTCGGAAGAGACAGTAGAGCTCAAACAAGTACAGCTGGTCTGATTAGCTTCTCTTAGAAGAGCTTGAGCAGAACGAGAAGCAGCACATCTTCTAATGGAAGATGCATCAAACTTGACTTGATACACGGCTACAGCTCAGAAAAACAGCAGATACAGAGAAAGGCAGGAACGGTACTAAGGAGGTGAACAGACAGTTATTTACAGCTTCCTATAAACCCAAGAAGGGGGACACCTCACAAAGTTATCAAGCAGCCAACTCAAAACCAGGCAGAATGAAACAATAATTACCTTCTGCACAGGAAGAAGAAACCCTGGGGAACTTACTACCATAGATGGTTACCGAGTCCAAAAGCTCAGCTGAGCTCAAAAACTCAGCTGGTTACACCGGTTCATAAAAAAAAAAACAGGTTTATAAAGGGCCCTCAAATGTCTTACAGCCACTGCTGTTTCAGAAAAGTCACTAACCTGGGTGACTGTCAGAAAGTGGGAATGCCTACCCTTCATTTACACTCTTCTAAACTTCCCCCGAGTACATCGTTAGCAGGAATCGGAGGGTCTGGAGCCAGCTGGGCCTCAAGGATGACTGGAATTTGCCAGACTGAGCTACACTGTTATTTCCAACTACTATTTTTTATTTCTGCATCTCTCACTGGCATAGATGACTACAAATGCCTGGGTACCATCCATGCGCTCTCGTTCCTAGATGACTTCCAGAGCAACTTTCACCAGTTTCAAGCCATCAAGTCCAACACGCAACATAACTATGATCAGCTCCGTCAGCAGCAGCATCTCTACTTACAGCTCACCTAAAACCTGCACTTTTCTGCAACAAAACTTAGGATCTCCTGCAATCTTTTAGGATCTTCCAAGAATGCCTTTAATTCATAACCTATTCCCCACGGGAGACCTTGCTTTACGTAAAATCTCTTGCCTTTTTAATGTTAAGAAAACTTTTCCTAACTGAATTACTGATAGGAAAATGACCGAATCAGCCACCTCCACTGCCTGCACCGGGAAGGATCGCAGTGCTCCCACTGTCCATCTCCAAATAATCCTAAGGCAGCGAATCCCCCGTGCAATTACATGCTGCGTGAAAGGGCAGTTCCTGTTCTTTCCGTTAAACTTTGTTGGATGCTTCCAACTTCTCACCTTACGAAAACCAGTGAGTAATCACGGCCTATTCACTTTCACTACCCCAATGACCAAACGTACTGCGTGTCATTTCCATCTGGTTACTTCTTGGAACAGCCACGAGCAGTTCCCAGAAGCATAGATAGGCACCAGAAAGAAAAAAAGAAGTTCCATCTTCTTCCCATCAATTATGTACACTAAATTAGAGCTCGAGTTTTGAGAATCACTTACCAGTTAAACCTGGTTTTAGGGAGTAAGCTGACCAACATACCATGACTAGACTGCGGACTCAACAGCAGAGGAACTGAGCTTCTTAGCTGTATGTAACCCGCTCTGAATCTCATCAGCAGGACCATCCCAGCGACACTACAGTTCCCTCTCAAGTGACTCCAGGTATTAAATATCAACAACAATCTCACTAGCAACCACCAGAACACATAATATAGCATATAAAGCACGCTGTCATTACTGAGCTTAAAAAGGAAAGGTAGATGGGCATACCTTCAGTAGAAGTTATTTCAAACGTGAAATCTTCTCCACGGACAGAGAAACATTTGGGTTACAGTTCCTGGAATATACCCAGCTTCAGAAAATTATTTTCATCCAGTGTGAATTCTTTCTCAAGCTTCCTATCCTGGAAAATATTTTTAAAAGTTACTATTAACCAAAGGTAAGCGAGGGCCAAAGATTATTTTCTTTCCCCCCTAAACAAACTTCCATGTAACCTTTCAGTCCAAAGCAAAAATTGCACAAGACTGTAGGTGACTAACACTCTTTGCAAAGCCATCACCACCACCATGACAGACGTACTCCCTTGTTACCCCCTTCCGCAGCATTGGGCAAACATGAACCTTCATCCCAAGCTGTGACAGCACAGGGGTTAACAGCCCCTTCCCCTCCATAGCCCTGGGACCCGGCTGTGAGACTTGTACCTCATTCAAGAACCCATGTTTGTTTTCTTGACATCACTTCAAAAGAAAGTTATAGGTTGTCGAGGAAACCTAAGGGTCATTTTCACTTGTTCCAAGAATAACTGCAGCAACAATACACTTATTTCACATTCAGTCTGGGGCCGCCACCACCTTCAGGAGGCAGCCGGGGGTCCAGAAGAGAGTTCACAGGGGTTTCGGGAGGGGATTCACAGAAGGGAAGCAGGCAAGAGAACTAAGCTTGGCTTAGCCTGCCGAGCCCCCCCACTTGAGAGAGACAGGTTTTAACCAAGCCTCTCTCCAAATCCAGGTGTTCCTTTTGTGCTGTGGGGTTATGACCAAGCAGAAAATAACCGCAGCCAGTCCCTACAGCGAACAATAATGTTCCCACACCATCCCAATAAAAAGAGTACACTTGCTTTACTAGGGCAGATACCCTACGTATCTCAACAGCCTTGCAAACCTCAACGTCGGAACCCAGAGAAGGCACGGCTGCGTAACACAGAGAGCACCAGCAGAAAGAACAAGGTATCTTCTCATCTCCTTAATCGGTAATTACTTAATTGGAGGTACAATATTCACCCAAAACTGAAGTCATCAATTTGAATGGACAGCGTACACGATTTTACTGTGCATATTTAAGGGTTGTGCATTTGATGCCTTTCTTTTTCCCAGCATTTGTCCTACGAAGTCTTTTAAACATTATAAATGATAAACTAAACATAAAACAGTGCAGCATAGATTTAAAATCATAACCTGAGGCCCAAAAATTAGAGCACTGCTCTGAAAACAGACTGAATTGTTTTCCAGAGAAATCACCTCAGATGTATTCAGGATACAGCAAGAATACTTCCAGACAGTGCTTGAGAAAAAGCTACACTTTTTAATTCTACATATCCCCTTGAAAATCAAACTCTATTTTGGAAATTAATTTGTAGTTGTGGATATCTGCTGTATTTCGACTTAAAAGCAAAGGGTGAGAAGAAAAGCTCTGAACAATGACTTCAAGTTTGGTAGAGTATCATAATTATTGAGGAGCTACTTCATTACAGAAATTCAGAACATCTGCACCATTCTGACACTTTTGTTTGTTTTGCTTGCGGTCAAGACAAACCATGCTTTGCTCCACAAGATAGGCAGCATTACTTCAGCCCCAATTCTGTTAAGGTTGTGATTCAATCCAACACAACGAGCAGTCCTGTTGGAGTTACTGAGCCCAAAAGCCAGGCACATGTTTACAAGTTTACATGTACGTGAAGGTGGTCAGCAGGACAGCAAACCGACTCCACGTGCAGAGTCTCCAGCACGCCCTCAACGCTTTCTTCAACACCAAGTCCATATAGCGAGACGCGTGAAGAACAGGAGCAAGTACCCATCATCATCTTATCCAAAGTGCACTCACAGCGGCGTACCTTAAGGACACGATCAAGTTGCACCTTACTGAAATGGCCTTCCGTGTGGAAGGACGGAAGCAAGCCTACGTGACATTGCCTTTCCAACATGAAAAAGAGTTAAGAATTTGATCTCTAACATTCCAAGTGACTGACATCAGCCTCAGTTAGATCTGTCATCTTCAGTTTTACGCTATATTCATCGCAATTTTTCTTCAATTTTTTCAATTACTTTTTAATTGGAATAGCTACCGAATGAATTTCCAAATAAGAGCGGTAGGACAACTGGATCTGCTGTATTTCAACACAGCTGAAACACAGATTTGGATGATGTGGTTAATTACTTTCTTCCATTCTGAACACATACTGCTGGGATTTCAGCCTTATTCTCTTCCGAGACATGTACTTTATCTGACAACCGATTTGAAACAAAGCACAATAAGGTAGTTAAAGTAAGTAAGAGTTTATATTTCCTACCTTCTCTCCCAGTGATTTTCAATTTTTTGCTAAACTCGCTGCATGTTACCCAGCTACGCACACAGACGTTCAAAAACTTAGCATAGTATATCCATACAGAAGTTCAGTTTTCAGGTCAAACCGCGCACGGGTTTCTATGTTGTTAAAACCAAGTGTCTCATTTCTAACAGGAGAAATCATCCACCTCGAAATAACAACTAGTATCTCCAGTGATTTCCTGAAACAAGGTAGAGAGAATAACCCCAATAGATCAAACATACTCCCCATACGCACAGATTTTAGAGGAAATGTAATCTAACTCAGGCTATGAATTTTAAGATGTACTCCAAACGGAGTATTCCATGACTCCCTGCGGTACAGACACAGCAGTAGCAAGGTGAACGGACAGCTATTAGCAAATTGTTTTTAAAAGTATCTGTATGGAGACAGAAGCATTCCTCGGTTCCACGATGGAATAATTAAGCACGTGCGGCTTCAGAAAAGCAGAACCACCCCAAGTCTTACTGGTGTCACAGGAGCTCAGGTCTTTGGGAAAACCACATCGCTCCACAGAAACACCTAAAGACGGGTTAGTGCCACTGGAATCCGACAGTAAGATACAGCTTTTCAGTTTGGGGAGATAGGACTTTGAATTAGGTTAAATTTGAGCTGACTGCCTTCCTTATTCCAACAGCACTTTTTTGATTCTTTGGAAATCAGGTGTTTGCAGATGCTACTGTGCTAGACCTGCTCCTATTCTTCAGACCTCCAGCATATGCATCCCAGATTAAGTTCGCAGTGCAAGTACTCACTGGTGAGGCAAAATGCCCAAAACCAATCCATAGGAAACTGATTATTTTGAATGACAATCAACAGAATTCACTGCCATGCCATAAAAGCTAAGAGTTTTGTAAAATTCTACAGATCCCTGCTTTAAATGGATAACGAAGCTTTGGACAGCTCAAAGATGCAGATGGAAACACTGAAAGAATGCACATAAATCCTCGTGACGTACAGAACAAGCCAGCTGCTCAGCGGCCGTCGTTAACAGCTGACTGGGGGGAGAGGGGTTCATGGTGGGCTTTGGGGTTGGGAGAAGTTGTCTCGTTCTTTTAAACTAGCTTTGCATTTCACAACGAAAAGCTCACTACCTGAGACAGGACATGAACAGATCCGGGCTGACGAATCCCAGTAACCCCCGCACTCCCCTGCACCCTCACCGGCAGACACGGCACAGCGCCTGCTTTCACGTTCCGGCACAGGAAAGCCACGGCACCGCTCCAAGGGCCGAGCGCCGCTGACTAACACCAGCACAGTGGCACCTCCCTGACGAACTTGGCATTTCATGCCACCACGTGGTGTCATTACTTTGTCATCGTTACCTGTCTTGTACCACACATCCCTGAAAAAACGGAATATTCTTAGTTACGCAAGCAACTGGTGAAGTTGTTATACAAAGAACGAGAGGCTGATAAATCTACTGTTCAGTGTTACTTAATGATTTCCAGCTTCAGAGTAGTCACGCATCAGCCAAACCTTTCAAATAGCCGTTAGAACCAACAAGGCAGGAAAAAAAATTGAACCACTTTCGCTTTTTGAAAGAACGTTGGCAAAACGCCCAAGTAACTTGCCCAAAGTTTAGTGTTGAGCAAAACCTAAAGGAATTCAAGAGACTGCTGATTTACAGCTCCTTTCATTAGACAGCATTTGTTTCCAAATATCCAAAATAACTAAAAATAGCTATGTGTCTTTCATATAGCAAGACACGCTTCCAAACATATTAACTCAAAAATGCAAATTAAAATATCAATCAAGAGTGAAAGTTCAGTTTGTATATAGCTTAGTTCTAAGTCACTATGAAACTAAAGCGTCTTGCAACTTTTCCACACATTTCTCTTCAAGCATCCTGCGAGGAGAGCCTATCTTCCCTACCACTGCTTCCCCCTGCAGTCCTGAAGACAGCGGGGTTTTGAGAGATATTCCACAGCCTTTTCATGGAATCCACTCAGATAACTAAGAAAAGCTCATTAACAAGTGGTCTAAAATCACAGAATCACTAAGGTTGGAAAAGACCTGTAAGACCATCAAGTCCAACCATCAACACACCACCACCATGTCCATTAAACCATGTCCCACAATGCCACGTCCACACGTTCCTTGAACACCTCCAGGGATGGTGACTCCACCACCTCCCTGGGCAGCCTCTTCCAGTGCTTCACCACTCTCTCAGGAAAGACATTTTTCCTAATATCCAGCCTGAACCTCCCCTGGCGCAACTTGAGGCTGTTTCCTCTTGTCCTGTCGCTAGTCACTTGGGAGAAGAGACCAACACCCACCTCACCACAACCCCCTTTCAGGTAGTTGGAGAGAGCGATGAGGTCTCCCCTCAGCCTCCTCTTCTCCAGACTGAACAACCCCAGCTCCCTCAGCCGCTCCTCATCAGACTTGTGCTCCAGACCCCTCACCAGCTCCGTCGCCCTTCCCTGGACACGCTCCAGCACCTAAATCCACTGTATACACTGCCACAATGCCGCTGAAAGAGCACTTACGCTTTAGCAAGTCAAGGAAAAAAAAAGTTAAAAACATCCCAGCTTCCCAACTACCGCCTGAGGCCTCTTCAGGAAATCTCCCCCTGAAATAAGGCTTGCACAACCTATTATATGTACCCCTCTATTACCTTGGGCAGCGTGTGCCAAGATAACGTATATAATAGTGGAAAACCAGAGACATTATAGGCACTATACAGGAAGGATGGCACTACAGACCCACAGCTCAGCCCCTCTGCCAGGAGGGGACCTGGGCCCAGCAGAGTGGGGCTGTTCCAGCCCAGGACCCCCCCGCCGTGCCCGGCTCCCACCGTGCAGAAGCGGCTCGGGCCTGGGGCAGCAGCTCCCCGACACCTCTGCCGGAGAAGGGCGATTCGGAGCCAACCCCGCCAGGCAGCAGAAGTCAGCCCGAATCCAAGTAAGACGGCAGCCTGGGCACCGGGAGAGCTTGGATGTTTCTCGCAGTGCTCCGCTGCTTAAAAAAAACGGCAAGACATCAAAAAGAGAGCACACATAAGGAAGCCGCTGGTAAGCGCAGAACTCTCCTCGGGCTCCTCCTGCGTGGGGACCTGCTGCCGTGGGGGAAGCAGGGAGAAGCGACTGAGCTGCACCAAGGCACCCGCAGGCTGGAACGCCGCTTCCCCGCGGAGAATCCGTACTCACAATTTCCATTAACCACTAGTAAAGGAGGTTTCTTTATCTGGAAAAGGCGTTTGAAGAGGAAAATATTGAGGAGAATGAGAATCCCTAGATAAAAATAATCAAAAGGTGTATTTAACTCTTAAAAAAGAGCATCTCTGGCTAGCTATTCTAACGGCCTGGGCACACAAGGGAGAAACGAGACCCTTGCCTTCCCCTGATATACCAGTGGCACCCCACAGCAGTCAGTAGCGGTATGTAAGCATATGAAAAAACATGTATGTTTTGATAACACTATCTAAAAAGCAGCTATTTTTAAAGAAATTTAAAGTCTTCCCACTGCCTTAGTTACTTTCATACAGTTGATCAGAAACATCAAGCAAGATTATAGCTTATATAAAGGGTTGGATTTAGTTAATGTCCCTCAAGACTTTATTAGTAAAGTTAGAATTTTGTTTCCCAAACTAAGGGGAAAAAAGCACTTCTACAGGGTATCTCCATTGCAATGAAAGAGGTAAAAAAAAAGGAACAGGTAGTTTACATAAAAGCAGTAACAGCCACAAACAACTCTCCAGTCAGTTTTATCTCCACTAGCATATATCTTGGAATTCATTCAGCCACTTCCCACCTACTTCAAGAGCGGTCACAAAAAAGTTGCCATAATCCAAAGAAAAAAAAGCCCAGTACACAGCAGTCATCCTTTCCATGTTTTCCTCTCCGGTGCAACAAGTGAGAAATGCAAGTACTATTTAAGACAGTCTGGAGGCTTGCCCATTCATGGGATTCTATACTATCAACGCTTGCATCAAGTTTCTGAAGTTGGGCTTTTTTGAGATCATCAACTCTTTCCTAACTCTACTTCTCTCAAGATAACGCCGCCAGGAATTCAGGGATAAAAGGGTGTAATAGCTGTAAAATTGTCATGGAGAATAACAAAAAAGCTTATTTATTTCCAAAAGATGGGTGAAAAATCAGGATACTTTTTATGTCTTCCAGAAAGCTGTCAAGAGTTCACCCTCCACAAAAGAGAATAATTTGTCTTTACGTCTTCAATGCGTTGCAGTCAGCTCTAGCATCTGCACTGCCCCACAGGCACTAAGACTGTTTGACAAAGCTGTGGCCTCATACCGAGTATCGATATCTTATTGGGAAATTAATTCATAGGCAATAGAGAAGGGACTCCCTGGCAGTACTCTGCTGAGCACGGGCACCACACTAATGCTCAGCTAGAACCGCAAAGTTAATGCAAGCATCAAATGATCAGGAGTATTACTCCAGATGCTCTAGACTCATTTTAGTCCACAAAATCCTGCATCCTGCTGCCAACCTACATGCAGCCCCAAGATCACTTAGACAACGCTTGGTCTTTTCCGCCTCCTCATTTCCCAACAAAAATAAAGAAAAAAAAAATAATTAAAAAAAAAAAATCCATCCACCAACTCTTCTGAGACTCAACCGTAATACAGGAAGTTAAATATTCCCATAGTCACTAGTTGTAACAGTAAATAAATACAACAGCTTACACAAACGAACCACTGCACAGCTAATGGGTACTTCTGGCATTTATTAATATACATTGAACATTATGGATGGTCCTATTTTTCCAGAAACTATGCTGGAAACAAAGTTATAAGGAATCCTCCTCCAACTTCCATTGCTACTTCATGTCATTTTCAGAAGAGAATTTGGCTCCCTGCACATTTCCAGAGCACTTGAAATTTTATAGAAATTGCTGAAATTAAAAAGAAAAAAAACAAACACACACAAAAAAAAATAATCAAGAAACAAAATTTTACTTGCAGACAAAGCCAAACTGATCTACCGCCCTTTTTAATGATGTATGTTTTGAAAGAAAGGCTCATGTCTCACTAAAGACTAAATGCTGTCCTTGCTAAACTCGAAGTAACTGATGGCAGTTTCGGAGGGATGAAACAAGGCCAGTTGCATCGTCCTGCATTTTCACAGGCTGCAGGCTTACAGCGTAAGATCCGAGGGGCCGGCATCTCCACATTTCTCGCAAACAATAATGAAGACTACCTGCTGTCTGATGCAAAGATCCGGTTTGGTTTTAATGCTTCCCACAGAGAGCAAAATAGTAAACTTAGGTTTTATCAACCCCTTGGGATGATTTTCAGCACCAGCAGTATTTCTGCAGCAACAGTACTGTCTGGAGTCCAATCTCAGCTCTTTTACCACAGTCCTTCAGGCACGTAAAGGGTATGAAATACCATTTAAAGAGTCAGCAACTAACTTAATCTTAGATTAACATTTTGATATTATTCTACTTTTCTGAAACAGAAGAATTCCTTTAAGTAATTCGTGTAGGTATAGAGCCTCCCATTTCAAGAGACTATAAAATATTTGCCTTTTTCCACTCTCCCTGGAATTCATTTTCTATCCAGAATGTAAGAGCAGACAGCCTGCTGCTCTCTACCCGAATGCTGATCTCTGTTCCCAGCCTCTGCAATTCAGTTCTCAGACTTCACACACTTAACAGCAAGTATCAGTTTCAAACACATCCTTTATAAATTCCGGTTCAGAGCGACTGTAAATTTGTTTTCCTCCCCATCTGGACATTTGCAAAATGATATGCAAATCATGAGATACATGAAATGATACTGGTAATTATAGAAGTAACCGAGACCAGTTACTATTTTAAACTTTTGGGCAAGGACTGTGCATGTCTTTGACAGAAGCTGACCCATCCACAAAACCAGCATGTTATGGTGACAGAGCTTGCACGAAATCTTTTCAAAACTGTTAAGTACAACGCAGGATGAAGGTGAAGTCATCACGGTTTTTTGAGTCAGACAATAAAGACGGCAGAAGGCCCCAACCGCAAGGTCAGGCGTAACCAGATAACTAAAAGCAAGCTGAAGATTATCTAGCGCAGTTATTTGTGGCAATAAACTGCCAAAAGGCACCAGAGCTGAAGCAGAGAAGGAAACGAAGGACAGTGTTTCATTGTCAAGTGTGCTGGCTGGAAAGAAGCTGGAGTCTATGATAAATCACCTGTGGTCATCTGGAAGGCCCCAAAAAAACATCCCACTGTTTCTTACCTAGCATGAATAATAATGGAACTGTCACACTAAAGCCCAGTGATTCACAAGGCAGGGGACAGTGTCGTTTCAACCAATTTTTCTTCTACTGCCACTGCAGCGCACTGCTCTTTCACAGTCCCAAGCTGATGCTTTAAGTCAGCTATAACCCATTTTAAGAATCTGTCAAGCCACTCAGTAACTAAACAAGCTGAGGAACGTTGCCAGTTTAATACATAACACCACGCTGTTACCTCACAAGAATTTACATTTTCAGTATTTTTATCACCAAGATCTTCCCAGGAAATTTGATAATTTGGGTTATGAAGATTTTTTGACTGCACAAAAGTTGCCTAAAAAGGGTCCAACTTTCCAGAAGAGTTAAGTAAACACCCTCCGAAATTCAGAGCACACTATAATGTCTCAAGTCATCCATGACGCAGTCTGCAGACACATCTGAAAGTCTTCCTCCTGTGAATATTGGAGAAAGGAGACAGAAAGCCATCATCCTGGACCCAGTTCTTATCAAAAAAGGCACATGACACTCTTGAGAATCACCCTTGTTTATCCAAGCTCTTGTTCTAGAAAACCCTAAGTCTGTATTCTACTCTATTCCGAACAGAAATCGATTTAAACTCAACCAAGAAATAAAACAATGGATGAGCTGTACCTGCACTTCAGTAACATCATCCGAGACCAATTTTTGTTCAACTAGTGCTCCATGATGGGAGCGTGTTCACTGCTGCTCCTGCGGCACAGCCTGCCTCCTTCCCCTCGCGCTCCGCGTCGCTGCTTCCCAGAGAGACCAAACTTCAGGTAAAATTACAACAAATCTCAATCCACGGTTAAGTACAGTCACTAGAGTTGTGCCAGGTATACACGCAGCATTACAACCGATAAGGAAAAGCAAGCAGATTAAACTCATTCTACTCAAGAATTTAAATTTTTAGTTTTCATATAGAAAATCCACAAGGAATTAAAAACTAACACTTGTTGATACTCTGCAATGCTAAAACCTGAGCCCGCTAAACTCTTCAGGTACACTGTGACATCTATGCACAGGCCACGGGGAGGGGGTGCGGGGACAGGGTGAAGACTGTCAGCACACCGTACAAAATTCCCTGCTAGGAAAAAAAAAAATAAATAAGAATCACACGGAGCCCAAGGCTGACAAGATCTGCTTCTAGAAGAGACACAAATGTATAAAAATACTACCTAAGTCTTATCATGCTCCTGAGTGAAGGCACAAAAGAATCGATTCCAATGAAAACATGCAGTTCTAAGAACATGGCACGCTAGGCAGTCCAGAAGCAATTCCGGTAAAACCTGGAAGTATTGAAGCTTCTGTCCATCTCTCACACACCTTCCACACTTCAGGCCTTGCTGCCAGGAGCGGTCAGGGTCTCTTCACCTCGATTTTCCCCTTTCCCGTCATTTGCAAAAAACCCAGGGCTGTCAGTGGTTTCCATCTACTTGTTCGACAGCACATGCAATGCCTTACACTGGCCACAGCGAGAGGAAAAAGGCACATGAGAAATAATTTCATCCTGTATGGGTTAATTGCCCCAAGTAAAATGGGTGCTTCTGAATTACAACACTACACCAGCTCAAGCCTGTCTCTGAATTCACACTGCCAGGTCTCTTCCCTCAGACAAGCACCCCTGCTCGCCTAAGCCCTTGGTGTGCCGGCATCGGGTGCCAAGCGGGCAGGAAAAACCCAGCCAGGCAGCAAACAGTGCAGGCTGGGGGCTCTTTTGACCAATTTAGCGCCCAGGACCTCACCAAGTGTTCACGCACGAAAAAAAACCTGCGCCAGAAAGGCGCAAACTGCTGTGAAACCACACTAAGTCTAATCAAAGGCATGGATAACAAACTATAGGCATGCTATTTTTCCCACGCTTACCCACAGATGACGCACTCTGGACATCGTAATTCAGCGTTGAATTCATAGACAGCAACCAAACAATTATGAAGACTGCTCAACTTAATTTCCCCAAGTCCTAAAAGAGTCACGGCTGGACTCACAGAAGCCCATGGCCTCTGCCTCCTTAAGCCAGATCTTTCATCAGTTCAGTGCGCTCGCACCACAGCTACACTGGGAGCTCAGGAGCTATTGTCCATTTTCAAGACTCTTCACACTTCCCCAGAAGCGCATTTACAGCACACGCTAATTTAGTGATCAAACCTGCAACTGAAAGGAAATAAGCCTTACTGGACACACCGTGAACTGAGGAACGCTGCCTGGAAAGGTGCTTCCAGTTACTGCTCCAAGGCACTGCTGCGAACGGCATTCCTTCAAAGAAAGTCAAAAACTCCTCAAAGAACACTGCTTACACCTCGAGAATATCATCCCTGTTCCTGATTGGGTTTATTTCTAAGAAATGAACAGAAAGATGCAAGAATGTCTTATTGACTTTCATATAACTATTTTAGGATGCCATCTGAACTGGTGATCCCATGCAAGATACATGCACAGTAGCGAAATTACAAAAATGCCATAAAGCATACGCAGAGAAATCATGTTGCGAAAGAGGAAAAAAAGGAAGAAAAAAGAAACACGCTCTTTCCAGGAGTCTTAGTTTTAAGGTAAGTCAGCTGCGCATGTGGCAAGAGCAATGCTCTTTCTGAAGTTGGGGATCTGCAAGAAAGGCGCCTGATGTGCACTACCACTTAACATCAACTTAATGTTTTTTTTAAAAAGGAGCTTCTCAATTATACTGATGACTATTTGCATGCCATTTTCTCTGAAATTCAACTTGCATAACAAGAGCTCTGAGAACATTTCTTTCTGTACTACCAGAGAAACAACTTTGCAGAGTAAATGGAAAAAGTGTCTGGTTCCAAATCCTCCAAGGCAGCTTTGGCAGCCCACTGCTCACAAGTAGCACACTCCTAGGCCTCGGGTCCATGGGAAGCTGGAAGGAGGAAGAAAAAAACACCACCAACAAAAAAGGAGCACTGCTAAATTGTTTGGTACCTATTAAGAGAGTTGCTGGCTAACGAGTCAGAAGAAATGTGTCTGGCGAGCTCCGACAGTAACATATTTTGCACCAACAAAAAGGCTACAGATCTCCCGGGCAGTCTTCCACACGAGCCTAACTTGCCAGAAGGAATCAGCAATAAGTAAATTTACCAACTAATAAGAGGCTTGGTCTCATTTTTGCTTCATCCTATTCTTTTATCATAATTTATTTTAAAATGCCTTTCCCGATTTAAAAAGATCACTGCATAAACATCACCCACAGACCACGTAGCAGCTCTGAAGAGGAAAAATTGTCCTGTGACCAGCAAGTCCCTTCCTAAGGAAGGTCTTCTTCGTATTACCCAAATGGGTATTTGGGGTTAAGGGGGAGAGGATGGTGAGGACAGGGATAGTGGGGGAGTTTCCATTTTGTTTGCAACCAAAACTGAGCCAGTACCACGGCTGGCAAGCGGAAGGTAAAGGTTCGTTATCTTCCCCCAGGGTCTCCCGAAGACACTGGGTTTGTACAGAAACTTGATGTTCTTCCTGGAGCATTCACAGCCTTCTTTAAGGCTCTTTCCCACTTGCTTCCAGCAGTATTTTTAAACCGTGTTCTCCTCCTGGAAGCAAGCTCTATTTAGAAATTCTTCTAACATCTCCAAGAATAATTTCAAAGCATCTACGCCGGCCCGCAGCAGCCACAGAGCACTTCTTCCACACCTGGAGAGCCAGAGCTACCCCACCGCCACGCTGTGCACAGCCTTAGGAAGGCTGAGAAAGCTGCCCAGCCTAGACCTTGATATTTGTAGATGGAAAAGCGTCCACCACCAGCCCAGACAAAGAGCATGTCGATTAGAAGATGCTTCTGGGTGAAGGGTCCGTCCTGCTTGTTCCCGTTTTCAACATTCTCGTTTTCTTCACTTTCCCTCTGACGGCCAGGTCAGGGCACATTCAAACAGAAAACTCAATTCCCCCTTTTCTGGGAAAAGCATTTCCCGTCTGAGGTAGCTTAAAAGAAAATCAGCAAGCATATGGACTATCACAGAGGCAGTCCATCAAACGTCGTCCAAAACTGAAATTGATACACAGATAATTGGCAAACAACAGTACAGCTAAAGCTAGTTCTGCAAACGCCAGGAAATAGAAAGCAAAAACACCATCAACCACACTCTGCCGTACTGACTGTGATCTCTGGATCTGGCACGTACCCGCCGGGGACGCACCACAAGAATGATTCAGACCGTTTTTGAACAAGCAGATATAACTGAAGAGCAACTGCGTTGTTTTATGGGCTGTGATGTGTCCCACAGAACTGGACGCTTTTACCCTGATGCCTGCGTAACGCTGGCCTTGTGACAGCCGTGCTGACCGGTTCACAGACCATCCTCAGCAGGTCCCAGGGCTCGCACTGCGGTAGGGGACACAACACACGCGTGTCCAGAAGCATCGCGGACTCCTATGCCAAAATATAACGATGCAAATAAAGGCAATGGGCTGTTCCTGTTGAGGACTACAGCCTGACAGCAGTTTCGGGGCACGCAACTATCCTCACGTGCTCGCTGCCCTGTACGGTGTGGTTTGAGAGAGACTCCTCAAGACAAAGTAAAGACATGGCAGCTTCATGCAAATCAAGGACAGTTGTGCACAGCACTGTTTACAGTTTAGCAGCTTCAACCTTAATGAGGATATGAGCCAGCAGTTTCCTGTAACAGCCACCATCACAGAATGGAGGAGACAGCAGGGTATCTCTGGAGATCATCCAGCACAACTCGCTGCTTTTCAAAGCAGCGTCGGCTGAAGCTGGCTGCCCAGGACCGCATCCAGGCAGGTTTTGAATGTCTCCAAGGACGGAGACTCCACCGCCTCTCTGGGCAGCCTCCACCTGTGTTCAACCACTCTCACAGTAAAAACGTGTTTTCTTTCATTCAGTTTACCATATTTCAACTTGTGCCCACTGCCTCTTGTCCTGTCAGTGGGTACAACAGAGGAGAGCCTGGCTCCATCTTCTTTACATCCCCATGAGGGATTGATACCCATTGATGAGTTCTCCCCCAAGCTGCCTCTTCTCCAGGATGAACAGCCCCAGCTCTCCCAGCCTCTCCTCACACGGCAAATGCTCCAACTACTTAATGAACCTCATGGCTCTTCACTGGACTCTCTCCACTACGTCCACGTCTCTCTTGTCCTGCGGAGCCCAGCACTGGAGCCAGTGCTCCAGATGTGGCCCCACCAGTGCTGGGCAGATGGGAAGGATCTGCACATTGCAGCCCAGAAGGCTGCTGGTCACTTTTGCAGCGAGGGAACGTTGCTGGCTCCTGTGTCCACCCAGACCCCAAGGTCGCTCTCTGTAGAGCAGCCTTCCAGCTGCTCAGCCCCAGCCTGTACCAGTACCTGGGGTTATCCCTCCGCAGGGGCAGGCCTTGGCATCTCCCTTGGCTGAACTTCACGAGACTGCTACTGGCCCATGTCTCCAGCCTGTTGAGGTCCCCCTGGATGGCAGCACAGGTCTATTAAGCACTCCTCCCAGTTTTGTGCCAGAGTACATCCCACATGTGCTTCATTTCCTCCTTTCAGGAGCTAACGCTGTTATTTGTCAAGGGACAGGTAAGCACGCATCATTCAAAAAGGGAAGAATCAAGCTTTTGAAGATGCAAGTACTTCACAACTGCAGTTCTGCATTGGAGGTGACCAGAACAGTATTATGCATTTACGAGCAGAAACAAATAAAAAGTAGTTAGGGCATCTCTTCAAAACAACTGCAGAATATACTCCAGGCACGAACAATCTCTTTGAAATAATTCTCTCCCCAGTTCCGTCAAGCTGTTGTGTTTGAAGGGATTTTAGCCTGGTCAGACTGATTGAAATCTTGAGGATGTTTTAACCTACACTGCATAGAGCATGAATTAGATGTTAGCATCTCCTGAACGTATTTTAGTGCCTCCAGTTCTCTCCTCCTGCTGAGGCCCTGCGCACTAACAGCACTCAACTATTTCTTTTCTTCCGCTATTGCACGCACCGCTTCGGTTTCTTGAGGATTCAACTGCTTTGACCTGTCAAAGACAACTGCTTGCAATACACAGCCTACCTGTGTTACAGTATTCTGTATTACACTACTTCCAACCTTTTGGTACTGAAGCATCAATGCTGTGCTGCTGCTTTGCACATCCATGCCCCGGGCTGCCATCCCTCCAAACCCCACTGCAATCGCCTGTCCCCAGTACGAGGTTACGGGCTGTTACTTGTTGCCTCTAACTGCCTCTGCAGTTCATCATGACCACTACCTCCAGTCCCATCACCGTCCTGCCCTCATCTTCCAGCTCCATGACCCCCTCACTGTCAACTGAACTTCTCCCGCTACTTAGTACAACACAGGTGGAGATGGCACAGTACAGTACAAGCCACGTTCTGGCAGAGCTTGGATCCGGCACCGTGCCTTGCTGTTGACGCACACCCACAATACAGGTAATAGATGACTTACAACAGCCTTCTCTTCCTTGGGTTCACAACGCTCAGAATCTACATTTCACTCTGTCAGGGGAAGAGAATCATGAGCTACTCAATTATTTCTAGAGCTCACTCTCATCCTCTTTAGGGTCCTACTTCAGACTCTTCAGGAATGCACTCTCAGTGCTTACTTCCAAGATGAAACAATACTGATAAAAAGTTTTCCTCCTTCATCTTATAACATAGCCAAGAATAGATCAAAGATCTGTATTGATTCCTCTTACATTCACACAAGATATGAACAATGGTGAAAAACCCCCATGGAGAAAAGGAAAAGCTTGTGACATAAATAAATACTATAACTCAAAAAGAGAGATTTTTTTCAGATTATTACAAAATTATACCTGAGAGGTCTGTGGTTCTCCAGACAAACGAAAGCAGTACTGGGGATTTCCTGCCATCTCGAATAAGCATTGGAGCTGCTGAAGCCTACCACTGTATGGAGAACTGCCTTTCAGGCACTCACGTATCTCCTTCCTACCAGCTATACTTCTCCTGGCTGTCCGTCGAGCCACAAGAAGGAAAAATAAAAAACAGAGAGTTAAAGGCAGGGAATACATAACACCTCTTCACCAACCTTCTACTTCTTTATAGCTCACCTAATCTGTAATTCGGAAGGACTTAGCCTTCACTAATATGCACCGCTCCAAATTCAAATTGGTATCACGTCTGCCCTTGGTAGTCATGCTATGTTTGACTGTAATAGAAAATTCAACCTTATTACGGAGGAGCCTCTCTTACCTGGAAGAATGTTCTTCCCTTTAGAAACCCACTTGCAGACACTCTTTGAAAGCCAAGCCTTGGCAGGCTTTACATCAGTCCTTCCCCAAGCATAAAAGTGCCACATTGACCCAACAACAACAAAAATAGACGTTATGGAGCGTTATCTGACATGCTCCACGTGCTTTCACAAGTAATGCTAACATGGGTAGGGATTATTTTAAGTATGGTCTGTTGCAAACTATAAAGTCCAAAGCGTAAGAGTAACATAACAAGATACAAATCTGACTTCTACAGGTATACAGAGCCTCAGTCTCCCAAGATTAAACATTTAGGCAAATCTGCTCCCACCTTACTGCCACACTGCAACTATAGCTTAATACTACAATGAAAGACAAAGCACAAAGCCATGAGAAAACCAGAAACCAAGGTTTGGGTTGTAGCCTGTGAAATAACAGTTCACATAGCAAACTGAAGTAGACCTTAGGTGTAATAACGCAGTTTTACAAGCAATAGCTACGGTAAGTTAAGGAACTGAGATGAAGCGAGCAGCTGTCCTTAACAGAGCAGCCCGAATGAGAGCAAACCAGCCTTCTCTGTTCCCAAATTAAGATCGTGCAATGAGCCCATCCTCGCTCTAAACAGCTAGCTATAGGTTTAGTGAAAAGAAAGCCAAGGGACATTATTTATGAAGGGTTCTCTACGAAACTCTGCAAGAGGCATCACTGCAGTTTCAGGACACCTTTAGAAGTTGCAGGATATGCATAAAACAACTATTTTAACATCAGAATTTTACATAAATATATTCTCATTAATCACTATCCTCTTTGTTCCCTTCCCTCACTCATTTGCCCCATTCTTTTTTATACACTCTGAATAAAAGGCAAAGCAGGATAGACCAGAGTCCACCGAGGCAACGAGGGTTCCAGCAACTGTCCACACACATCCCAGTTAGCACACGCACCCCACCAGACATCAAACTCTTACGATCTCGGCAATTTCTGCCAAGCTCTGACTGCACATGTACACATCAAAGTCTCAAGAACATAAAACACAGAAATGAATTATAGCCTTTATTCCCTCCTACAACCAAGCATACAAAATTATAAATTGTGTCTATTGTACTCAGCTAGCTTTGTAGTCAGCTATTATCATAGTACTGGCGTAACTTAAATACTTGAAATCTGTGAAAACTAGTATCTTATACCATGTTTCAGTCTTGGTAAAAAAAATGGACGTAGTTTATCATTATTTTATTACTTCATCTTCCTTCCACCCCCTCAGTGTCTCGTAATCTTCAGAGGTGAACAGTTAGTCAGAAGCTTCTGTTTTGTACAGGTGAAGGAAGCCTCTTGGCCGGGGCAGGGGGAGCATTTTGCCTGTAGGCCACTTGCAGAGCAGAAGGCCAGCAAAGCTCTGCCCGAGGGGCAGAACGGCTTGTCAAGATCTTGCCGAATGGAAACAGCTTCCTCTGGTGAGTGCGCCCCTGAACTCCAGTGCAGGCATCTGCTTCTGCCTTCCAAGCTTCGGCTACTTCAGAAGGGAAAGGACAGGTTATCATCCTGCCGGACACAGGCAAATACCTCCTGAATGACGAGCAGAGGAGTCAAATCTCGCAAATGAAATTTTTCACACTACATGAACCTGGAATCCCAACCCCACGGTACCAATTAAGCAGCGGTCACAATATACTTTATTAATGACATTTTCAGGAAAGATTCAGTATCTGAATTTTAGTATTTCAGTACTACCGAATCCACCACAGTTGTGCTTCCCAACGTGGACAGACCTGTGCCGTACGCAGCAGTGCCGAAATCCACCCTGCAGCCCAGCCGGCTCTTAACTCACGCTCTTCCTTTTGCTCCGCAAAAGGAGTACCAGCTCCGCAGCTCCTCTTCCCCTAACCTTTTCTTTGCAGCGTTCCGGCACAGCATTCCCCTGCCACGACGTTCAGGGTTTGCCTTGTGACTCTCTCCCCCCGCAGCATCAGAAAACAGTAGGGAAAATCTCCGTCCCCATTCCGCCCTTCAGAAACGGCGTACAACCTCAGAGGGCACCCGTACTACATGGGGCACTCGCATCGCTCCACGGCCACAGCGAATGTGTGAGGAAGATGGAAACACTGAACAGAGGCTTCTGTCAATCCTCAAATGCTGCTGTATAACTAAAGGTGTTTCAGCTTCCTGAGAGATTGCTTAGCCCGAGCTGTTGATTGAAAGCACTTAGATACACTTATAAGTCTCAGATAAAATTTATTCTTAACCAAAATAGTGTTTCACCAGTTAGCCAAGAGCCTGCTTTTGTCTTCCTCTCCCGAGCTAGCGATACAAATGTCTTCATTTTTTCTTAACATCTGACAAATGAAAGAGACATCTAACGTTTACGTTCCTTGGACACAAAGAGTAAATCACAAGTACTGCAGGAGAGAGTCTGGTATACCAGCACCGTAAGGGGTTGTGTTGGGTTTTTTGTCTTTTAATAAAAAACTGCTGCAGGCACAAAACGAAGGCCTGTCTGTTGTACAAATACGCACACAAAATTAAGAGCTACTTCTAATTATTCTATGCTTCTGAAGTTCCCTAATAAAGAGATGATATCAAGAAGTACTTTGTTTTGATGATCAACTTTATCCTCATCTAGCATCTAGTTAAACAGCCTTCTAATTGACGCCCTACCCCATGCTAAGGACAAAATTTGCACAGCTTCTTTATTTAAATGTTACATTTTTAATTAAATTCAACACACCCAGACACTGAAGAAACTGCAGCACTTCAAAAAATGCAGGAAAAAGCCAGCCAGAAAAATATACCAAATGCACTGTGAACATAATGGCACAAAAAAGGTCGTCTTTTTTTAGGTCAGTCAGAAGCATATGGAGCTAAACACACACCAAAGAATTAAACTCCACAGCCTACCAGCTTCACGTTATCTATAAGGGCATAGCTATCTCAAAATTTTTAACCTGTACTTCACTCTATCACTAATAATTTAAGAAGATGAATAGTCAAACATTTATGTAGCTCTAGAGTCCGTCTCCCCCATGGAAGCAGGCACCGGCAGCATCTACAAGGAACCCCGGGGGGATTTCTGTGCTTCACTTTAAAGATTTACCTTTAAGTGTAAGATTTGCAACTTGGATATTAAAAAGCTAACACACAATCGTTGCTAAAACAAGCAAAACGAAATCACGGGGGGGTTTTAAGTGTCGATGTAGATCTCTTGCAGAACTCCTCAGACACTCCACTCCTCATTCACTTGCGCTGCTACATTAATAAACAAGACTTTGGTGCCACTTAGACTGTTTACTACATGCTGTTTAAGCAACAAATTAAATTTTTTCCTGGATCACCACAGTTAAACCCTTCGAAATAATTATTATTCATTAGACTATTATCTCAAAAGTGAGATGTTGGTATTTACTGGGGCACACAAGCAACGTTTTTCAGAAAACCCAGTTTGTGAAAGTCATTTACTACATTGATCTCTGGACCCTGGATATTTTCTTTTTTGCTGCAGACACAGAATAAGGCAATACCACCAAAGAAACATCATTCCGCTCAGACTACGAGATAGCGAAGCAGCAGCATTTGCAAACTAAGATTTCCTGTTGCGCTTTACAAGAAGATCAAGAGCCGTACGTTTCAGATACACCTATTTTATCAGTACCACGATGTCCTCAAATGAGGAAGAAAAACACCTGCTTGCATTCCTTTAATGGTCCTTTACACAAGTTCAAAGCTTCAAAACTGCATTTGTGCCTCTGTCTACATTTTTTGCATGCTGCAGTTTCTACCAGAATATTCTGACATTGCGCTGTTCTACCAACCAAACTACCTGGTAACGAGGCACAACATTGCTTTGCCAAAACCCTAACAAGCCAGTGCCTTAAAACAGGATGTTAAACAACATATGCATTTTAATTTCCTTAATCTTTTGGGACATCATATAGACACAGTCCACACAAAGTTTCCATAGTTCTGCAGTTAAAATAAATATTAAGACACTTCAGAAGAAAAATCTTATCTATGACAATGGATCACCAGCCTGTTTTCCCTGCACGGCACCACTTAAACGATATTTACGGGCTAAGCTTCGTTCGTCAGAAAACATCTTGAAAGGAAAACAATCATTTGGATATCTCCGACCCACCCTTTGGAGTTCAACAGGCCTTACCTGGACAAGTAAACATTAAAGCTCAGGTTGCTCCTGACATCACAAACCAGAACTATGTGCTGATGATGTTCGGCCATAGCTTGCCATGTATTTAAAGCCTCACTGCCGGAAAAAAAATTGTTTTCCTTTTCCATGCAGTATTAGCAGAAAAAAATTTCAGCTGAATCACTCCCCCAAACCAGTTCACAGCACAGCTACACAAATGCTCGTGCCAGCAAGGAGGGAGACTAGAGGAGTGACGAAGAATGGGCATGAGCAGCAAGAGGGGGACAGCTTTTCGGCAGCAGTGTCAGCTTAAATGCAAATCAGACTATGGCTTTAAGCACAAACTTTAAGAACTAGTTCACATTTTAACTAAATGGCCTTAATCACAACCAAAACCACCAATAAAAAGCACAGATTCTGTAATCGAAAAGGTGAAGACTTAAATTCCTGAAAAGGATGATGTTTATTTTTCCAAGTTTAATAAAGAACTCCGGGGATTGTATAAACTTTGGGAAAAGAAATTAACATCAGCCTTGCATAAGAGATCATCAGTAAGTACTCTCGGTCTCTATAAATACCTCAGAGAATGCAAATTACGATAGCTGCAGGAACAGAGTATCATCTTAGTGATCATCTCTGGCTATCATAAAACCTTGTGTTCAAGCTTGCTTGGTGTTGCAGCTAAATATTCAGTTACAAGGAGTCATCGTAAGATATTCATTTGCCTATAATGCTCAAAGTCTACTTGAATAACAATTCCCAAGTCAGAAATTCAGTTTCAAGCAAAGCACACTATAAGCAACAGAAATGTTTGCCCCGGCTTGAGTGGTATCTTCCAGTTAATGTAAAACCTGACTTCTCAAAGTATGAAGAATACAGAAGACTATCAATCCCTTCTAAAGATGAGAGTTCCTTTTGCCTTCTACAAATTCTGGAGGTAAGGTGTGCATTTTTCTCCTCTGCTGGAAAATACTATAGTGGCATTTTAAATAATGTTCTTGTTGCTTCTGCATCTGAATAGCACGATAAAGCACCCTGTTAAGAGCTGCCCCTCCCAATTTAGCAAGCTGGAACATTTACATGTGCAGTACAATGCTGTACAGAGACACCATCTCAAGTTTCGAAAACAGAGAAGGCCCATCAGCCCGGCACTGAGCGGGAGGTGATGTTACGGGACTCCTTCCAGCCCTACAGCTCGTCCACAGATCTCTCTGCGTCGCGTTCAGCCGCACGGTACAGACACAACCTCAGGAGCCTCAGCTAAATTTCCCTCCTCTGCTGCATGTAGAAGTCCAAATAAGAACAAAGAAGTGGTAAGGGAAAGGGAAGCATCCCAGGTTTCAAGTAAGACCTATCACTACAGAGAAAGAGCTTGTGGCATTCAGTCCCTGAAAGCAGGCGGCACCCGCTGTCTCAGAATTAGGCACAGAAAACCGATACGGGACTACAGCAGTGTAAGGAGGGTCTTCTCTCAATCCCACCAGCATACTTCACAGTATATTAAGGCCATGTTCAGCATTACGCATAAACAAATGTTTTCCCCTCTTATTTAACAGGTAAAATACTCACACTAATTCTTGGCATAATCGGGATCCCTGACATCAAGCTTGACAAGTTATATACGCACCAAAAATTGCGAAGGAGAAATACACTTAGAATTCCACACATATCATCGGACTTCCCCTTGCTTTTTCTTAAACATAGCCGATTACCCAGTATGGTCCTTATCCTCTCTGCCCTGCTATTGTCTTTAATCAAATACCTCAAAATTGTCTCTAACACTAACACACATAATACTTTGCCATTTTGAGGCATAGCATCCATTCCGATAATTATACTTTCCATGCTATTTTGGCTTATTACTTCACACACTGAGATTAATTTTCACAGACCTTCCATCAACGCTGCCCGGTCTTCCCCCATCTCCTCCCCTTTAGGCAGCCAGAGTTCAAACCAGCCAATATACACAAATTGTAGTGATTTCCTTCCAGCAAGAACTGCCTTTCATGTCTTAAAACTTAAACACCTGGGTCAGCGGAAGACTGTTTCTTTTCATCAAGGGCCTTTGAGATCCTCCTGTTTCTCCAAACAGTAGGTCCGCTGTTTGGTTATTAGTGATTTGGGAAGGTTTCGGCTTTTCCCAAAATAATACATTCATGACCAGGACACAGCCCACCAGTTCCAACAACAACCATCATTATGCAACAATATTCTCCTCACATGGCAAATGTCTACTGTGACTCCTAGGTGATTCAGTTTCACTTCGCAGTTCCTTGCAAAAACTCAAGCATATATCCAAACCCCAAGTGCACACTAAGTATTTTTACCTACTGTTCTCTTCTAAGACTAAAAATAATTAAATAGTTTTGTTTTTGAGAACTGCACCACTTCATTCCAACATTTTCTGCCAGGTGTTTTAAAAAACAGCACTTATAAACTGACTTCAATTGAGTAAAAAATTTCACTCACGAAAAATGAAGTTGCAGCGGTGAGGTTTTTTTCTGCAAGACACAACGTTCTTTAGCAGCGCTGCTATTTAAAATGGAGGGGTAAAACAGGACCGGGGAGGCCACGGACACGCTGCATGAGAGCTGCCCCACTGAAAGCACTACAGATATTAACACTAATTACTTGTAACAGTTATTTCATAGGGCCTACAGTTAGCTAAGAACAAAGATGACAGAAGTAACAGGAAAAACAGAAGTAATGAAATTAGCTGCCTATTTTGTAAGAGGAAACAGTGGGTACAGTGTAACATCAATGAAATCAAATATGCATTTATTCCTGGCACCGCATCCCTAAAACATTATGCGCCTTTCTGCAATATTTGGCATCCTCGAGCCCCTTCATACTTTTGTAAACTACTCTGCTACTTCATCCTTAAGTCTTCACAAAACTCAGACACACGTAGCAGTCTCTAGGACTGGTCGTAATTAAATAGTCTTTAGAGAAAGTACAAGGAAAAAAAAAAAATCAGTATTTACATTTACTAAAACAGTTATAAACTCCTTTTCAGCTTAGGGTCCTCTTCATGCTAAGCGCTGAAGAAACTCAGAGAAATCCTGCCTTCTGCACCATGGAGCTTACTGCTTATTTGTGACCCAAACCAGGCAGACGATCACAACGTAGAGCTACTCCTCTGGCCAGCATCTGTACGTCTCAAACAGAATCCGGAAAACCAACTGTGCTGGTCACGTGTATGACAAAAACTTAAGTTTGTTTTATTGTACTGGTCTTAAATAGATAACTAGGTGATTCTGAATCATTTATAGACATTACTTTCAACCTCAAACTGATCAGTCAGCCATGGAAGAGGAAGAAGATTCATCAAGCAGAGCTAAGGGCATAGCACATTGCGAAACATATCCAACGTCTCATTCACCTTCCAATCCATCAAGGGCGAGAAGGCAACCTCACTGCGACGAGGAGGTCCCCATGACAATCTCTGCCTAGCACGTTGAGTCTTCTGCAATAGGATCTGTCTCACCTAACGTGTAGATATTTATACTATGGATGACTAATCTGAATTAGTCACCCAGACTCCCTTTGCAGCAGGAGAGAAATGAGCACTTCTACAGCAAAACTCAGCTCTTTTTTAGACTTCTGCATCAAAAGAAAATAAGCAACTGTTTCCCTCCACTGACTAAAAAAAGGAATCCTAAATGATTACCTTAGATATAGGCATTTACATCAAAGGTATGTGAACTCTGGTGAGAGGTCTCCAGCCCTTTAAAAGTGAAGGAAGAGTCTGAAGCACAATGTTAAGCGGAAAAAAAAAAAGGCTTAGAAAGTCATGGAAGAAAATAAAAAAGAAAATAAAATTTAGGATACATCATGGACAATGTAATGTTAAAAAGTAATATAGTAAAGTACTGGGACAATGCAAGCAAAAAAAGTAGTAAGTAGCAAAAAGTAGTAGTAAAAAACAACTGAGCACTAAGAAAAACAATCTTCCATATTAACAAAAAAGGTTAATATGCAATAGAACTAAGTTGAAATCCATCATTTAGTATTTTCCAATTTGTTAAACAGAGTGCTGATTGAGCATCTGCTGACCATTAATCGGGTACTCTGGCTCAGGAGCCGGGGTCCTGGGACTCCGAGGATGACCTAGATATTCTATTTACTAGACTTAGTTTGATTTAATCTCACACAGAATCACGGCTTTTGTTAACACCGCTGCAGCCCCACTATTCCCAACCCCTTCACATTTAAACTGCCCGGCAAACGTTCCAGCAGCCGTGCTCATCTGCTCCTACCGTGCCTGTTAAGTAAACTAAACCAGCAGAAAACGAGCAGGGGAAGGGGGGACAGTCTCCTGACAGACTGGCTCCCTGGGAGCATGGGACCAGCACTAACACAGAGGGACAAACAGAGGAATAGGAAGCTGGTGAGGGATCTGGAGCACAAGTCTGATGAGGAGCGGCTGAGGGAGCTGGGGTTGTTCCGTCTGGAGAAGAGGAGGCTGAGGGGAGACCTCATCGCTCTCTACAACTGCCTGAAAGGGGGTTGTGGGGAGGGGGGTGTTGGTCTCTTCTCCCAAGTGATGAGTAACAGGACAAGAGGAAATGGCCTCAAGTTGCACCAGGGGAGGTTTAGATTGGATATTAGGAAAAATTTCTTTACTGAGAGAGTGGTGAAGCACTGGAAGAGGCTGCCCAGGGAGGTGGTGGAGTCACCATCCCTGGAGGTGTTCAAGGAACGTGTGGACAAGGCATTGTGGGACATGGTTTAGTGGGCATGGTGGGGTTAGTTGACGGTTGGACTTGATGATCTTTTCCAACCTTAGTGATTCTGTGAACACGTGGCACCGCAAACTTAGATCAGTGACATGGAACTACACCCTATTTACATCCAGACGGCGAGAGACCTGCTCCTTTTACTCTTCTCCTTCCTGGCTCACACGTTCCTCCAGCCTCCCTTGTGTCACTGCAATTACGCATCAAGCTGGTCAAGGGAGCTGACCCAGCTGAAAATTATTCCCTCCAAGCAGGGCTAGCACTCAGCCCCTCAGCTCTCCGAGGTGGCGCGCCACACAAATATTCATGCCAACGCAGGGCAGCCTGGACGCGGGCCCGTTGATGTCGCTGTGGAACTGCGCCCTTAGTCCTCTGGCTCGGGGAGATGGGATACAGTTTTCAACCTGTTAGCTTACAGTCTCAATTATCCTTCTAAAAAAACCAGAAATCCATCTTAACAGAAAAGAATTATATTAAATGGCATACCAAAGGATCTTCTGAAGGAAGAAAATGAAAAGTAAACAGCTGAAGAAACACAACCTTTCTCCTCCCACCCCACTGCACATGGAAGTAAGAAGCTGAAACATTCGGTAGGTCTTCAAGACTATGAGGAATGAAAAGAAAGGAAGAAATTGCTACGCAGAAGAGAATCTAAGTCGCTTATCACAAAATGTCAAGGCATACCCATCATGCATTTTCTCAGCTAACATAATTAGGTCTACCATAGAACACAAGATATTTCAGTTTCAGTTTTGTCTTTGATTTTTCTATTTCCTTCTTCCTTCCTGTAGGTTGCAGCAAGAAAGACCATCTCCGCTACTGCAGTCTTCGCATTTTTTTGTCTTTCTCCCAGTCAGCAGTGCCAGTCTCTGCTTTGCTGCTATTGCTCCTAATTCTGCCAAACAAAATCAGAATCAAAGCGACTTAATAGTTATCAGTGTCACTGCAGGCCACAATGCTCTGAATAGCAGCAAACTGCAGAACTGAAATAAAAAAAAAAAAAGACAGCTAGCACAGGCATACTGGAAAGAGCAGCAGAAGCATTTGCCAACTGAACACAAACCTTGAATTCAAGTAATCAATGTATTTGAAAAGTTTTCTTTGCAAATCAAGTAGATTGCCTACCATGCCATCTACCAAAACAAAAGCTGGTGAAAGTTTCTTGTTTTGCCTAAGTAAGGAAATAGTTCCAAGCTCAGCCTGTTTGGCTCAAATAACTTCTTGAACTTTGCCATTTAACCATAACGTTATTTTCTCATGCCTTCCGGTTCCCCCATCCGTCCAGATAAGATCGTGTCCTTAAGCACGTGACATTGACACAACAGTAAGAAATTCGGCATTTGCCATGCAGCGTCATCCAGAGGCACCACTTCAGAGACGGGCTGAAGCGGTGAGGCACGGCTGCTGCCCCGGAGACCTTACAATCCGCGCACAGAATGAGAGAACAGGTAGACACAAAGAAAGAGAAAATCAGTCACAGTCAGCAGTCACAGCTCAGCAGCTGCAGAGCTCCCATGCTCAGGCTAATGATTTTAACTTCCTTCTTTAGACATTACTTTCTCCTAAGCTAGCTCATCCTCATTTTGCTGACAACCCCCTTTCCAAAGCTCAGTGCCACATGGCGTTTAGTTCGAAGCGACCCCTGCCAAAGATGACAATTTTAGTTAGGCTTTAGGCGTTGCGATGTAGCCGTTTATTATTGCAACTGCTTGCACTGTCTCAGCTTTATCTAGGACTAAATGGCATTAATAAGCAAAAAGAGAGAACGTCACTGTTAATTCAGCCAGCGATGTCAAACTTCCCATCCGCAGACCCGATCCGAACACCATGTATGCGATGTGTGTGGCATTCAAATTCCACAAAAATCCGAGCTTTCTTAGTCCGAGATTTTTAACCTCAGCTATGAAAGCTTCATTTCCTGAGATAACTAATATTTATTTGCCCGAGTTTCCCCCCCAGCCCAGAGTTAACAGGCAGGTAAAAATAGCCAAGGCATGTAATAATACTGTCAATATTGGTTATTGCACTGCTGACTGTTTTAGCGGATCAAAACAAGGAGCAGAGAAGTCCATCACAGGGGGAGGGGAGGATGGTGGGAGGAATATAGACAGGGAGAGGGAAAGAGAAAAGCGCAATTAAAGAGACAAGCGCCCTAGAAACACAGCAGCGGACAGAAAAGACAACATACTTTTGCTTCTAATAATATTGAATCAAAGAAGACACTTAAGTTCCTTTGTTGCTACTACTGGTCACACAGAGGCCACATTCTTTCCCTGATCCTTATATAAACCCACTGACATCTGTAGATTTTCTGTGAAAAGGAGGTAACAAACAGTCAAACCGATTCCCCAGCCCATAAAACATAATTAAGAACAGAACTGTGTTACCCTATAAATAGGGCTAAGAGTAAGAGACTGCTGCTCTGAACTGTGGCTCCATATTTGACTGCTCAGATGGAGAGCTGACATCATTCATTAATAGTCTATTAACTCTGCTCTCCTCAATTAGTTTTTCAGTAATTTTACATCTAGCGAAACAACAAGACCTCCCACAAATATTCCTCCCTATAAAGTTCTCAAAAGTTCTGTCAACCACTCAGCCCCTGCTTTGCTCTCAACTCACTGACCTCATCAGTTTTTCCTGTGTCATTTACACCCAAGTTTCCCAGTTATTCTTGTCATTCTACTATTGTTCCAGAAACATTTACTATAACAAGATACTCTTCTATTTCTTGGCATTCCAGTTCGCCCATTTTTATGGCTGAGCTTATTACACTGTTCTAGCTATTGCCCTTCAGGCACTAACACTCCAGACTCCAAGCCACTGCGTTAAGAAAACATGCTACTTGAGTACATATGTGAAGTCATTTTCCCTAACATATAATCTGCAGCTTTTACACTTACACTTCTACACACCTTATTATCAGAAACAGAGAGTAAGAAAGCTCATCCCCTTCCCCTCGCCCCGAGCCCTCCTCAAACATAACACCTTTCTTTGCTGAAATTCTTCCCTACCACTAATGCCCTACCGCAATCTCAGGGAAGAAAACAGTTCTGGTTTCCCTCTGACACCTTAGCTGATAGTCCATAAATTTCAGGGGAGAACACGAATGAAGATTCCTTCCACAGAGCACAGAAAAACACGATCAGCTACGCCTGGGATATCTCCCTACCAAAGAAGGGGGGAAGCGTTAACGAAACGATTCCTCCTTCTAGCTCAGGACCCCACTACCTGGGGACAGCGAGAATTTCATTCACTCCAGCTGACTCCCAGCCCCACCAGCAAGTCGGGGTGGGGGGGAGCCCCACTCAGCACGCCGTAGCAGCTTCGCCGGCACCCCTCTGCAGAGGAGGGGCTGCAAGGGCTTTAGCCTTCCCCCCCCCAGGGAAGCACTGCAGAACAGGCTATGCCGCTCGTGACAGCGGCCTGGAGTTTTCTAAAAATAATTTAAGCCCACAGACTGAGGATGCTTGCTCACTAGGGGGGAGAAAACAAAACAAAACATAAGCTCTTAAAGATAGTTTTCTCTTTATTATTCATTTTTGACAGTCTCCAATTTCTGAACTGTGAACTTAGAAATTCAACCTGTCCCCTCCTACAACACAACCGAGACTTCATCGAATACCAGGTTCCGGAGGAGGATGCCTCAGTGCTCCCTGCCATCCCCAGAACAAACGCTCAACATCAGTCGCTCTCTCACAGGCCGAGGTTTACAGGAACCTCCCCAAACCTCACCGCCGTTTTCTGCACCACCTGTCTGATACCACACGCTACAGACAGAGCTCTTCCCAGAACGCTGCTGCAGCGTCACAAATTTTCCACGATTCCTAGACAGGACATTGTCCTAGGTCCCTGGATTTGCAACGCCAACACGGAGAAAGTACAAAAGTCACCAGAAATGTCTGTATATTGAATACACGGAAAAGAAAGCAAGCCTTCAATTTCAAACCGTTTTGTTCTTATCCAGTCCTCAGTCATCATCTCCTGAGCAAATGTTTATTGGCATCACTCAAACCAGCACAGATCATTATGTGTTCCTACGGCACATTCCAAAATGTAACTTTGCTTACCATGATATCACCATTGGTTGCCATGGAAATTGCTATACTAGCATCCACCAGATTTTTTTACCACTGAAGTATTTTGGCAGACTGCTTTTAAGTGTCAGAGAAATAAGAGAAATCATAAATGTTTATTCTCCCATCATTCTTAAAGCGGTACTTTATAACAAAAATCTGCTAGTAAGGGATTACATGCTTGGCTTCAAACATGTGTAGCTCTGGCCAGGACTGGAATCACAACTTTCCCCTGTGTTTTTTGAGAGAGAAAGTAATGCACATTATGAAAACAAAAATTAGTATTTTTAAAAACTGAAGCTTAAGTGGGAGATCAAGATATAAAAAATACCTCCGGTCTCCCCGAGTTCTCTCAGTTTCTCTTTTTCACTTCCTAGTTTGTGTTGTTTTTTTAACTAGCGCAAAACAAGGCCTTCAAATAAGGAAGGGAGCCCTCCTTAGACTCGTCAAGAAGCCGTCTTTCTGTAAGATTACGTGTTGTAGTGATTCCACTTGCGCCTGCAACTCCTACCCCAGCTCCCGTACGTTAATACCACCAGCACGGTGACATTTGTTCTCACGCGCTGCACAGGCGAAGCCGGGGGGTCCCTCGCCCAGGCTCGGGGCCCCGCACACCCCAAGGCAGCGGGTCCCCCCGAGCCTGACCCCCGCCTCTCACCTTGTCCCCACCACCTCTCCGGCCAGGCAGGAGTCACGGAAACCTGGATCCCCGCGTTCCCGTCACCCATCCCCACCGGGTCGACACCCCCCCAACCTCCAAAAAAAAAAAAAAAATGAAAAAAGCAAACTCTGACACGTGCAAAAAGTCCGATTTAACCCCGGTACCGCACGAAGCGACACGGCGGGACGCCAGCACGGCCGAGAGCGGGGGCTCAAAGCCGGACCTCTGCGAGCAGAGCTGCCGGAGGGGCGGCGCGGCCGGCCGGTTAAAAACCCAGAAAACGGTGGAAAAGGAGCCAGGGGCAGCCGGGCGCGGCCCTGCAGCGCTACGGGACCGGCGACCAGCTCCTCCCGGCGGCCCGGGGGTGGGAAGGGGGTGTCGCCGCCGCCGAGGAGGCCGAAGCGGAGGCGGCGGCGGGGGAAGGAGGCGGCGGGCTGGCGGGGCGGCAGGCCGCGCACCGCCTCCGCCGGGCCCAGCGCCCCGGCCCCGGCGCAGGAAGGCGGAAGCGGCCCGCGGCGGGGCGCAGCCCGCGGCTCGGGCAGCCCCGGTCGCGGTCGCGGTCCCGGTCCCGGTGGCGGTCCCGGCCCCGGCGCGGCGGCAGGAGGGCGGGCGGCGCTGACAGCTCGGCGGCGCGGGCGGCGGGCCCGGCCGCGGGTCTCACCTGCTGGGGGTCCGGGCCTGCCCTCCGCCCCGCGGCGAGGCCGCTGGCGCGCTGCCTGGCTGCGAGGGCCGGCGGCCCGGCGGGCATGGGCCGCGTCCGAGGCGGGGGCGCCGCGGCCGGGGCTGCGCTGACAGCGGGCGGCGAGGCGGCGAGCTGCGGGCGCTCCGGCTGCCTCCAAAATGGCGGCGGCCCCGCTGCTGCCCAGCGCCGCGCGGGGGGGGGCGGGAGGGCGGGGCCGGGCGGGGGCGCGGCGGGCGGGGCCGCGCGGCGGGGGCGGCACCCGGGCCGGGGGCGCGGGGCGGGGCGGGGCGGGGTGGGCGGGGCGGCGCCCTGGGCCGGGGGCGGCGCCGCGGCGGGCAGCGGTCGGGGCCCGACGGGGCGGCCCCAGCCCCGGGGACGGGCTTGGGGGCGAGGGCAGGGCCCCGCACGGCGCTCTGCGGCGGGGGCAGGCCCCGGGCCCCCGGGGCGGCTCTTAGCGACGGGCGAGCAGGCCCGCGGCTGGTGGCTCGTGGCCTCGGGGGCACAGGCCCGGACCGGGCGGAGGGCAGGACCCCGGGGCGGGGGGACGCGGGGACAGCGGGAGCCCTTCCGTGGCCGCTGCCTTCAAGTAAAGGGGGGCGGAGGCGGCGGGAGGGGGGAGGCCCCTTGTTCCCCCCCCAGCACGGGGCGGGGGGCGGCCCTGGGGTCACCGGGAGTAAGGCCCGGGGGGGGGGGCGGGAGGTGGGCACTGTCATGGGGCTGGGGGGGACACGGGCCCCCGTGCCCTGGGAGGCGGGGGTGAGCGCGGAGGAGAAGGGAGGGAAAAAGAGGGGAAGAAGGGGAAAAGGATGACCCCAAAACAGAAGAAAAGTGCTGGGGAGAAAGGTACCTCCGAGTCACGCTGGCTGGCTGGGTTAAGCAGATTTCATTGTTGCCTTGCCCAGATTTCTCTTCGTACGTGAATAAACCGCTTTCTACGTGCCAACATCATACAGGAACGGCTCCAGATCCTCACTCAATTCCAAAGAGAATTCCTGCCGTTCGATTTACCACGACGTCTCGTCTTCTTCGCTCCCCCCTGACCCCGCAAACATTCATACCCGTGGTTCGAAGGCAACGCGTACCTGTCTGCTTCAGAACCTGCGGACAGGTCTGGCGCGGAAACATCTGTTGGAACTGCCGTGGTGGCGAACATGGGGAAACGGGGATTTTGCCAGCAAGGCGTGTGAAAAAATAAACAGTTTTACACCGCCCTGTTTACACGATCGGGTTTGGGGTTTTTGCCACAGAAATGCCACCAGAAATGCCACCCGTAACTAAATGGGCAAAATTTCTAGTTCATGCCTGGTTTTTCACCATAAGGGCTTGAAGGCAAGGGCTCCGAGGCGAGGGTGTGCAGCACGGTAATTAACGCTTTGTTGGCCAATAACATGGAAAAAAAAATAGTACAACCTCAGAAGTTTCATTTCTCTATGTTGGAGGGTCATGAGGTTATAAAGCATTTTTTGCGGCTTATTTTGGCTTCCGGGGACACGGCGACAGCTATCCAAGCAAATTCCCAAGTCTTCCAGCCGTCCCCGGAGCGTGTTCATTTCCACACGTAGAGCGGGAGGGCCAGGGCCATAGACCCTGCCTTCTCCAGACGATTTCTAGAGTACCAGTTCTGGAAGAGCTTCCTTCTTTTCTCCTCCAGCTCTGTGAAACGCACTAAAATACAGCTGAATCATCCGGGCTTGGGGGCGAGCACGGGCTGGGGCTGCCGGCTCACCTCTCCCCAACCAGGACGCAGGCAGGTACGAGACCAGGGAGAGCTACTTCAGCCGGGAAAACAAGCCGCGGGTCTGAGACCCTGGATGTTTTACAAGGGCAGCTATGTCCTACTGCGAACAAACCGCCGGCCTCTCCTGTGGCTGCTCGTGCTGACATGCAGATGCTCAATACAGGTATGACCTCCTGCCTGTTCAAACAGATAGGAAAATCAGCGTTTGCCTACTTGTGCACATAGCAAAATTCAGTAATTTTAGGTTTCACATCCTTTGCTGCTGTTAAAATCCACACCGGGACGTAAGTCATGAAAGATATTATCATGTTATTGTCCTCTCACCAATGTTTCAGCTTTCCTCAAGAGGAAGAAGCTGATCGTGTAGTGTCCTTCCTCCAACCGCTTTAGCATTTCCAGGGCAATTGTTTATTGAAATTCATGCTGTCCATCTTCAGTGTACTTAAAAACACGCATCTTGAATGATCTTGTGATCATTTAGCTTCCAACAGAGCAACGATATATTCAGAAAAGGACTGCCTCTTTCACAGTTGTATAGTAAAATGCCCAAGGAGTTTTACCATTTTGTACAAAACTAGTACGGTGACCTCACCAGGTTACAAAACCGTGAATTTACTTTTAAAACCTAACGCCTGCGAATAAGAAACTGCTTTGCTGTTTACGTGGTGTTTTCTATCAGCCTGGTTTCCCCACCGATCATTTCAAAAGTCACGCCAAATGAACAGAAAGAAGGAGCAAGGTACAACAGTGCCAGCTCTGCTTAAATTAACAGTAACTCGGAGCCGCTATTCTGGCCAGTGACCTCGGATCTCCCCGTCCTGGAGAGAGGCTGAGCAGCTGAGCCTGCCTGCTATCGCGCTGTGTCAAAAAGCCTCGTGGAACAGCAGCTCAGCCACAAGCTCTCTGAGACAGCAAAGCTGTCATCGTGCCAATTTGTATGTCATTTAGCATATTGTTGACGCTAACAATAATGGATATGGGCAATTTAGAAACAATTCAAATTGGGTAAGCGCCCAACGTATAAAACTCACTCTCGCAGGTGGCCAAAGGGGCACTCGAAGGGCACAATAAGAATTCACCCCGCTGCTCCCCACGAGGACAGCCTGTCGCTGCGATTTCGTCACCTGCGCTGTCGCAGACCTGTCCCTGAAGCCACGGCTTCAGACCAACACCACGGCCAGCCCCGGGGCAGTTAGCCCTGCGTTCGTTCGTCGGGCTGGCACCCCAGGTATTAGCATGCGTAATTGCATCTTCGTCCTCTGTATGCAAACTTTCAGTCTACAAGGCTGGTGAACAGTGTCTTGCTTTTTTCCTACGCATTGAGTATGTATTTCACAACCAAAACGATGTCGTTAACATACACCTCTGAGCTTGAAAAGCTGCCACTCTTTAACTCAAATGACTTGATTTACACATCAAGCAGTCAGGACATATTAAATCGTGTGTTGTTGTGTGACTCGCTGGACTACTAGCTAGCGAGGGTTCCTTCGTTTCTTTGAAGGGCTGAAGCCTGCTCTACCGAAGCTTTGATTCTGAATTTGAAGTTCGGTGAAAAAGCACGAAAACCAGGCTTTTTTTGTCAGAAATCCAAAGATCACTGCGGCAAAGACTCAGGCAGAGTACGGATGCTTGTGTCTTCAGACCCTCAGCGCAATGAGCATTCCGGGTTTCAGACCCGGAGCACAGCTCCCCGGTTCTGGAACCGGAGGAATAAGCCTGAGCCTCGCTAAGATTCCCACCTAGAGCGGAATTAGGCGCACATTTTGCTAGGAGGCTGCACGACCAGAAATAGGATGTCGATGATCAAGAATGCTGGGCTCTATTCTTGGCTTAGAAATGAAGTGTGATCCAGTGCCTAGAACAGACGTTCTATCAGGATCGCCAAGCTACAGCTTTGACATTAATTCTGAGAAACACTGAAGGGAGGAGGGGAAGAGTCTTAGTTCGTTCTACTGGAGTCACAGGCTCTTTTCCTAAATATAATTTGTGCGTTAGGTTTTCCAAACACCGAGAATTATATTTGGCTGCCTTTTGGGGCAAGTTATAAGGCCTTGTTGAAATAACAAAGCTCCGAAGTGCACAGAATATAAACAGCAATCAGAAGTGAGGCTGGCGAGCTAACATTTCTTGGCTCACAGCATATTGCACGTTCCTTTAGTCTGCAAGGTATTTATGTTTCTCCTCTTGTCTGGGGAATATTATCCTGACTGGCAATGCAAGAGAAAAGGCAGGCAAACTGAAGCTGCATGCAAAATATCCTGCAAAATCTGGTAAGCCGGTTGCTCCTGAGAGCTCTGATGCAAAAGATAATTATAGATGAAAGTGTAGCAACCGCTGTGGTTAAGGTTGCGAAATGTTCTATTTACTCAGGTTGCTTAGGAGCCGTGCAAAACCGACATGCTGGCCCTGTGCAGCGCAGTATCTCCGGCCCCCGAGGCCGGAGCTTTGGAGAGGATCAGATCTGCAGCGTTCTCGAGTTCTGCAGAACCTTTATTGCCCAAATATGGTCCAGGAGCATATAGGCGCTTAAAAGGCGAGAAATTGAGGGCCTGTGATTAGCTGCTTTGTAGAGACCAAAAGCTCACAAGGCTCAGCCCTCCACGCTGAGCAGACTACATTCTTCTGGGGGAGAAAATACCACTTTGCAGCTTTCTCTGCAGAAGTCCGGAGGAGCACAGGACCAGCAGCCTCCCCACCCCTTGCAAAAGGGCTGCAGAGCCAGATACCATCAGGGCTTAAAGTCTTCCCTGTTGGTGTTTCAAGACGAGCTGAGGAAATTAATTATAAAAGCTCTTGTGTTTAGACAACATTAAAACCGAAAATACTCTGGGGCACGTCCTCAGCTTGTGTAAATTGTCGGGAGATATCAAAGCAAAGATCAAAAGTCAGGCCTGCCCTCAGATATCCTCTGTGTGTTACGAGACAGCAGCTAGCTACCCGCGGTCAGAAGCTCTTTTCCAAGCAGCAGCACAGTGCGGTGCAGTAATAACCGTGGTTGGGCTAATGATGTGGTAGGACCGTCACATATTGTGCTAACCAGCATCACCCCCTCGTCTTTTTTAATTTTTCTTGCACTTCTTTGATTACCTTGACGGGCTGTTTCTTAACGCTTAAGCCATATAATCTCCTTGTCGGGACTGTATTGCACCTTGCTAAATGTAGCTGTGGCCCATTATTAGGGTGCAGAGGCGCTACACTAACAAATAATGAATTGTAATATTAACTGTTAAGTAATATTATTATTTATTATAGGCTCTCGGCATACTGTATCTAAAGAATTTTTGTTGTAATACGCTATGTTACTTGTTTGATATTAATGTTAAGTCCAGTCAGAGAGCTGTCACAATACGTGCACGTAAGAACAAGCTCTTTAGTCTTCCTATTGTCGAGGACTTTATCAGCCAATTTCGCCACCACAATCGTATGAAATGTTGGTGAGGTCTCTACAGAAGTCCAGCGTGAGACACATCTACTTGGGTCCTACTTACAATCTCAGAAAAATACATTTTTCTTCCTTGCTGAACGTGTAGGACAAGTTATCAAAGAAAAATATGTTAAAAAAAAAAAAAAAAACCACCAAGCTTATAGCTGATTCTTGCCAGAAAAGGGGCATGATGAAAATGTGAAAAAAATAACCTGAATAAAAAATACTGGACATTTTTTGTCCCATAATCCTTTGTCCCATAATAAAAATCACCTTTAATCTTATTCCAAGGGGTCTCATACAGCTGATTTCACTGCAGCCACACATACGTTACTGGCTTGCCAAGCAGAAAATTTGCTGTGAATAAAAAGGTAATGAAAGTACTTACAACATCTGAGAATTATCAAAATAATAGCTGAAAGACTTAAATTAATACTGAAACACACCCCTTTACTCTGAACGGGAATCTATCATAGGCACAAAGTCAGCACAGATCCAAGATCTCTAGTTCTCTCTTCTCAGAGGCAATTTCCAAGAGTCATATTGCAGGATAGGCGAGTATTGGAATCCTAAAATGAGTTTTAAATTTAGCAGTATGTTGGACGTATAGCCAAAGGAAAGGACACAAATTCACCTATGGTGGTGAAAGGATCTCTCTCCCTGTATCTAACAGTTAAAGATGACAGGGCAGATTCTCCTCCAAAATCATGTAAATCTGAAACAGTTCTATTGGTTTTGACAGAATTACCCCCCAATTTGTACCTTTGGGTCCTGGTGCAGTTTATCAAGGAAGCACACAGAAACGTGCACATCTCTTCCCAGAAAATTAGACAACAAACCTTTGTTTTAGCCCAATAAAGAGGCTTTACGGCCGAGCTCACATGGCTAACGTTAGGATCGAGGTTACTGCTCGCGTGAGCGAACACCAGCTTCTCCATCACGTAACTCTGCGGACAAACTTCTCTTGGAGGCACGGGGCGCCGGTGGGACGCCCAGAGAGGGGGTCACTGACTGCCTAAGTCGGAGCTGCTGCAGACTCCTCTTGCGCTTTCTCTTTACGGTGGCCCTAGTGCTTATCTGCTCCAGGGCTGAACCTGGCCCAACAGTAGCCTAGCAATAAATAAGAAAAAAAAAAAAAAGAAAAACCCCCAGTGAACAGGTTTTAGCCAGGCCCTCGGGAAATCTGCCACGGAACTGTTACTTATCACGGGTATTTTAGCATCTCCTAGATGTCACTGTCCTCCCACCCCGAGCGCCGAATAAATAGGAGAAGGAAGCAGCTCGTGCCGCAGAGTTCACGCACCTTAAATCTCACAAAAACGAGGGCGTTAAGGTCCCACTTTACCCTTTGCCATTTACTTTGGACAACGTCCACCCCGCGCCAAGCACGGCTCTGCTGGACACCCCTCCGGCCCCCGGCGATGCGGGGGTCAGCACGCCCAGGCCGCCCTCCCCGCCACCGCCACCGCTCCCGGCCTGCACGAGTCCACGGGCCGGGCCCAGCCGCGGGCACCGGGCCTGGGCAGCTGCCCTGGGCGGTGCAGGCCGGGGGAGGCCCGGGCCGGGGGAGGCCCAGGCCGGGGGAGGCCCAGGCCGGGGGAGGCCCAGGCCGGCCGGGCCCGACCCAGCCGGGCCCCGGGGCTGCAGCTGCGGCCTGGGCGAGCAGGGGGCGGAGGGGCGAAGCTCTGGGGAGCAGCAGCCCCCGACGCGGCGCAGCAGCGGGGCAGGGTGAGGCGGGTTTAGCGGCGGCCACGTCCCGCCGTGTGTCGGCCGCCGCCGCGGAGCCGTCGGGGCGCAGGCCGCCCGCCCGGCCTGCACCGACCCGCCCGCCATGACACCCGCCCCCGGGCCGCTCTGCGCGGGCCGGAGCCGTCTCGATGGTGGGGGCGGCGGGACCTCCGGGCCGCCGGGGGGCGCGGCGCGGCGGGGCGGGGCCGGGGGGCGGCGGGGCCGGGCCGGGCCGGGCCGGGCGGAGCGGGCGCTGCCATGGACGCGCTGTGCCGGGCCGAGCCCCGGCCCCGCCGGCCTGCCGCCGCCTCCTCCCCGCTGCCCTGGGCCCGCTTCTCCGCCTGGCTCGACTGTGTCTGCGTGGTCACCTTCGACCTGGAGCTGGGCCAGGCCATGGAGGTGCGGGCAGGGCCTGGGGGGCGTGTGAGGGGTCCGGGCCCGGGCAGGGCCGGGGGCTGTGGGGGGGTCCGGGCCCGGGCAGGGCCTGGGGGGGCGTGTGAGGGGTCCGGGCCCGGGCAGGGCCTGGGGGGCGTGTGAGGGGTCCGGGCCCGGGCAGGGCCGGGGGCTGTGGGGGGGGTCCGGGCCCGGGCAGGGCCGGGGGCTGTGGGGGGGTCTGGGCCGGGGCAGGGCCGGGGGCTGTGGGGGGGTCTGGGCCGGGGCAGGGCCGGGGGCTGTGGGGAAGGGAGGGCGGGCGGGCAGGGTGTGGGGGAGAAGGGGCTCTCTGTGGGGCAGCGAGCAGGCGGGGGAGGGTGGGGGCAGAGCAGAGATGGGGGTGTGAGGGGCAGAGGGCAGAGCTGTGGTGAAGGGAGACCGGGAGCAGGCAAGGGGGGGGTGGCGGGGAACGGGCAGCGCTGGGGAAGGGCCCTGTCTGTGGGAAGAATCAGTGCGGGGGGGGGGTGGGGGGGGCGGGCCGGGGGCTGCTGGGCCGTCTCCGGGGGTAAGGCTGTGTGCAGGGGGGCTCGGGGGACTGGGCAGGACCAGGGCCTGGGTGCGCAGGGCCAAGAGGAGCCAGGGCAGCCCGGGGTGCCGGTGTGTGTGTCTAGGGGCCGGGGGGCTGGGAAGGGGGGTGGCTGAGTGAGGTGGGCAGAGGGCTACAGGGCTGCCGAGGAGGGGGAGCAGGCTGTGAAGGGAGGAGGGTGGCAGGGAGAAGGCAGGGGAGGAAGGGTTGTGGAAAACAGCCCAGGGAGGCAGGAAGGCCTAGGGTTCGGGGGTGGGTTTAGGGGTGAATCTCGCTCGGAAATACAGATCTGATGTGTGGGGTCAGCGGGCACTAAGGAGGGGCTGAGGTGGGTGTCGCGGGACAGCCATAGGGAAGGAGTCAGGAGCCGGGTGGGAAGTGGGGGAGCGATGGGGAGATAATGGGGCGCAGTTGAGCGGGGGGCCGAGACGGCTCTGTCAGCCTGAGGACCTGCGGTGTCAGAGGCTTCCCAGGAGGTCTGATATGCCTGTGGGGGTCATTGGGGGGCCAGAGAGGGTGAATGGTGAGTGAAAGTGCTGGAACAGTCTTTCCCTATTCCCTGGAAGATTGCACTGTTTGCCTCTGAAAGAGGATTTGAAGGGAGTTAGATCCCTAAGGCATGTACCGTGACTGAAGGCAAGAGCTGGTCGGTGTTCTAAGAAGATGCAACATAAGGGGACCAGATATCTCTGGATTATGCTGAACCTAAGGCATGATCTCAAATCCTCAATATTTGTTGTGTAATTGTGGGAAGTACTCCTTACTTTGCCTTTGTGTAAGGAGGTTAACCCTGTTTTTCGGAGGATTGAGACTTCCCATTTTTAAAGTCATGCTGAAGCTTCTGAAGGGAATGGAAAGAGGTAGAGATCAAGTTAGCCTATTGCTGCTCTGTTTTCTTAAATACTTGACTACGTTTCTTTCCATGAAGCCTGAAAATAAATAAAAAAATCTGCTGTAGACCTAAGTTTCACATGCTCTATGCTCTTCCCTGCAAAACCAGACCTGATATACCCTGGAAAGGATAAGAATACTGGGATAATAATTAGCATTTACAATTTAATGCTTTGTAGGTGTGTTTTAATATGTAGCTACAAAGGTGCTTTCTCACCAGTTTAATTACCTGTCTAGCATTATAAGGAGGGGACTTTGTGATCGGGAGATGCAGTAACATCGTTTGTTAATCCCTGGAAAGGTATTTTCCTTCTTTTTCTTCCTTTCCTCCCTTTTCCTCCTTTGCCTATATAAGTATTGATGGGAAAATGTTTCTCATGTGGCATAAATGACCAAGAAGACTGGGAACATCTCAGCATCTGGTCTGAGTGATGACACAACTCCACTGTCACTTTTCCTTTGGTTGTCTGTTGTGGATTTCTGTCTCTGAGCAAAGGGTTTGGGCAAGGAACAGGGGTCTGCCTTGGGTAAGACGCCCAGAAAGGAAGCCAGGCAGAGGAGAAGCTGTGTGATAAAGATCCCATGTTGCATTCTTGGCGGGGTTGGGAAAATAAAAAAGCTCAGGCTGTTACTATCTCACAGGGGGATTTCAAGTCAAAGTATTTCAAAATTCTGAAAAAGTCTAAATGTCACTATTGCCAGTAGTCAAATGGTGTCATTATCTTCCTGCTTATTCCCTGTTTCCATCTGTTGCCTCGGTTGTTTTAGATTGGGTCCAGATCCTGCAGCTTGTCTCCAAGCAGGCTGATTTCTGCAGCTGAAAAGAAGGAGTTTTATGATTTGGGCTCTCGACTGCAAGCTTCTGGGTTAAGAAAAAGCGTCTGTGGCACCCAGCCCTGTGGGACTTCAGTCCTGGCTGAGTTTGCACAGGAAGTTTGCCATAGACATAACCAGATCAATGTAGCTGACTGAGATTAGATCTTGACAGAGCTCTGTGGTTTTTTGGATGTACGTATATCCCTCTAAAGAGTGATTTATGCACAGAGGCTGTTCACGCACTCAAGGATTACACAGAGTGACAGACTACAAATACTTGGAGTAACTTGCGCCACCTCACATGCTCGCAGCAAAGTGAGTCAGAAGGAAGGGAAACCTCCCATTCTGGAGGTTGCACCGTACTTTTGCATCATCTCTAAATCAGCACATGAAGATGCAGGCATCCCAAGTGTAGTCCAACTTTAGGAAGTCTCCAGCAGTTCTGCTTGAGGATCAGACCTGTCTCAGTCAGGGTTTCTGTGCTCAGACCTTGTCATCCTTTCCTGAAGATTACTTTTTCCCGAGTATAGGATTCTTTCCAGATAAAACATCTCTTTTCTTCCCTTACTGCCCAAATCCATGCGGAAGCCACGTTGTTGAAGCCCGCTTAGTGTGTGTTGTCTGCCCTTCAGCGACACAGAGTGAGTGGAAAGGCAGAATTAGCCCTGGAAGGGGGTACGCTCCGTGGATACAACTTCGCAGCCAAGAGCTTGTTTAGGGTCTGCTCAGGTTTCTGAATATTGCATGACTTGTGTTCTGTGCAGTCGTCTCGCAGTGTAGGTACACCATTGGCCTGAAATTCAGCGAGTCCCGACTCTGCTGCTATTTAGAGTAGAAAAGGTATTACAGAGGAAGACATAGGTTAATGCAGAAATTGGGTATAATTACTGTTTATGACTCATCCGCCAATTTACATTTCTTCAAATACTCAACGACAGGCGGCAAAAATACCAGGGAGAGAGAAGACACCTTTCTGAGACGATTCTCTCCGGCTAGCAGTCTGCGTGCTGCAGGAGCAGCCCTCCCCACCAGCCGTTTGCCGTCCGACTCCGCACTGGCTCCGACTTCTCTGGTGCTGCTGTCATAGAAACGCTGAAAATCCGTCCCCATGGTTCTGAAATATCCCTTTTCACAGCGGCACTGGCTCCTCCCTCCCCAAGCTTTTCCAAACACAGGCACTTTGTGAAGCTGGGTGACTTCAGAGTCACCAAAAGTCATTTTCTGGGATGTTCTCCGTGTTGCTATGACAGCAGCAGAGTACTTGGCACCCATGCTGGTATCAACAGCAAAGCTTTGGATCTGTTTTCAACATGTGTCACCTCCACGCTTGTTAAGTCAGTATTGATGGGAGAGAGAGCTACATCACAAGTTACGACATAATTTAAGCCCCTTTGGGCTACTTCTGAGATAGCCAGGGACTTTTACAAATAAAAAGTTCCTCTTTGTTTACTGTCTTTTTGCTTTTGACAAGTTATAGTGATTTGGATTCTTACTGTTTTAGATTGGGGGTTTAATCTTGTAAATATTTAGTGATTCCCCCTTGCCCCCCAATATAGAAGTACATGTCAGACTGTTAAACTGAAGGGGAAGCCGAGATGCAGAAGATAAGGCCTATTTTTCAGAAACATGATATCTACATTTTTGGGTCTGTAAGTGCTTCTATGCTCAGTCAGAAGCATTTGGACCTGTTTGTTTTTCTTTTCTTTTTTTCTTCCCCCCCCCCCCAAAATGCTGAGCACACATTTCCAAGTGAAACATACGTTTAGCATGTCTTAAACTTGGACCCACAAAGCAGCTGGGAGCTATCAGTATCCACTTCTGGTCTGATTTACTTGCAGAAAGACCCCCCAGAAAAGGCAGTAGGAGAATTAGAAGCCTGTCCTGACTCCTGAACTGAAGCTTAGACCATCAGCAGGCATTGCAGAAAGCACGATGCTGTGAGATTCCTGAGCTTCTTGATGAATCAGCGTCAGATGTCCAGGTCTCTATTCCTGGTATATCCATTATTTCATGGAAATTAACAAAATAATGTTTGTATGATCATTAAATTAGTCATAACCACAAGAATTTATTTGGTCGCCTGATGCAAAAATACAGCAAGCAGAGAAGTGTGTCTTCTCCTGTGGCGTAGTTGTAATGCATCCCTTCATGCTTCAGTGTCTAAAAAGCCTTCATCCTCTAGTCGTGCCTTCCTGTGTTGCCTCATCGCTGTAGCTTGTATGTGATGATTTTGCTCCTGTATTTTTGTAGCTTTCGTCTTTCAGAGAAGCTTTAATCGAAGGCTAATCAGCGTAATTTTTAATTGTTAATTTGGCTCGCTCTCTGAAGCTGATTAGATGACCTCGCCAAGGAATCAGTGGGGAATTGTCAGAGCGAAGCGAGCTAGCTCAGTGAACTTGCAGCACTCTGGCATGGTGCCACCCCTGCTATTTATAGACTTGTAAGAAGAGGCAAGCGCTGAAGAGAGCTCCTGATTTGAGTACCAGATGACTCGCACACTGACCTGAAGCAGAGTTACTGCCCGGGAGCTGCAGAAGTGTGATGAGCATATCTCCATTTTCCAAGTCATTCAGTGCTAGTTTCTTTCTCATCTGCTTATTTAAAGCCACCTGCAATTTCTGCACTTCTCCATCAGTAAGTGCTAGAAAGGCTGTGTACTTGCACAGATTTGCGAGTACTTTGGTTTCTGTCCTCTGCCCAGTGACATGTCAAACTCGTTATTGCTGTAGCGGTGTCATTTCTCAATTCTCAGTGTGATCGTTTCTGTAGTGGATCTTGCTGCTGGATGTCAGTTGTTTGCAGTTCGGCCCTCACCTGAGAAGTCTTGCATTGAGTTCTCTTTTATTGGTTTACAGTAAATGCAGAAACAGTGTTATCAGCATTTACATAGTTCAGCTGCAAAGCTAGAGTCTTTAACTAGGTGCTTTAAAATTCTTGACAATCTCTCTTACCTGAAATGCTCGATGATAAATTGGGTGTAACACAATTCAGCTGTCACGGGTATGCTGACAAAGCATGAATCTTCAAGCCTGTGCCAGACCCACCTCTTTCTGTACAAAATAAACCTTGGCCTTGTCTTTCTAACAACATCTCAAATCACGGAAGCTGAACCGGAGCTCCGAATCCTCTCAGACTTCTCCTGCTGCCCTTTTTCTGCTTTGTGGTCACTGTGAACAGCGTCTCTCGCTGACCAGCTGCTCAGGACTGTTAAATAAGTGTTTTCACCCTGGAGGCTAGGATATATATACCCAAGTCTGTGTCTAACACCAGACTTCGTATTGTTTAGTGTGCATAGGATATATAGTTTTCTAATCTCTTCATACAGCTAGAACCTTTTTCCAGACTATCCTCGTCTCACTCTTGATTATTGCTACATCCTTTCCTCTGCCCTTGAGGGCAGTCGTCTTGCCCTGCCTTTATCTTTGCAGAATGCTGCTGCAAAGGTTATTTCCCCAGCCACGGCTGTTAACGCTCTCTGTGCCATCCTCCGGTGACTCTTCTTTCCATACCTCATCGCAGCTATGCGTAGCTTCATTCTTACTCTGTCCCTACTGTCTGCCTTCTCGTTTCATTGCTGTGACATCTGTTTTTACCTCTCAGCAGCTCATGATGCCAGCCTTCCTCACTCCTTCAGAATATTTGCTGGGTTTAGTGAATTGTGAGTGACTTTTTAGCAAGATTTAAAAAAATCAAAATAAAAAGTGACCCTCCTCCAAACAACAATTAGAAATACACAAAATCCAAAGTTTTCTACATAGGACATTATTTTGGGCAATTTTAAAATTTGTATTTAGGTGCAGAATTGAATATTAACACTTTCCAGGCTTGGAGAGTAAGTACCTGTTAACATAATTTCAAGCAACATTGTAATAGTCCTCTCCTACCTGCTGTAGAGAAAACCGATGTTTGCACATCAGTAGTCCGTACAGAGAAGTTACCAACTGAGTGGTGGGGCTGCTTGTTCAGCCAGCTATCAGCTCTCAAGTTAATATCCAGGTAAAATAGAAGCTATTCGGTCTGTCTCCAAATCTGCTAGAATAAATACAGATTTTGCAACAAGTTCAGTGCAGTGGGCTACTGACAGTTGGATTTTAAATGGGTGGATGTACCTTCCTGTAGGATACGTTACTTTGGGAGAAATAAGGCACTTATTGTACGGAAGCAATGTCTATAGATGTATGTAGAAGTCGGGGGAACGGAGTGACTGACTTACTGACTCTTGTCTCTTTTGCAGTTGGTGTATCCTTATGACTTTAGACTAACAGAGAAAGAGGTAATAACTATTTTCTTTTCTTTTTTTTTGTTCCCCTGGTTTTAAAGATACTGAGCAGCGGTGACGGAGGTTTTCTTACTGCGTGTTTTTGTTTGTTGCAGAAAACTAGTATCTGCTACCTGTCCTTCCCAGACTCCTACTCAGGTAGGTAGCGTCTGTTGGCCTTGCCTGCAGCCTGCGGGATGGTTTGTTGCCGTTATGAAAGGAATAGGTTCATGATGGAAAGAGTGAGTCATAGCCTCTAACGCAGCAGAGACTGATGGGCTGTATCTTCTAGAACTGTGACATCAAGGAGCACCCAGCCCTTAGGCCTGAACAAAGACGCTTCTTGTCATTCTGATTGCTCTCTGGATATAGAATCTGCGATCTGGTGGGTGACAGGACAATTTCTTGATAAGCTTGCACAGTCATGCTTCACCCGTGCCAATAAAATATAACAAAAAAAAGCCACAAAGGGTAGGTTCCCCGAGGTTTGCAGCTGTCAACTGTCAGCATTTCTGTGTCTGTGAGCGAAGTGCTCAGTGAAGAGAAATAGGTGGGGAGACGATGCTTTCACAGCAGAAGTATTCCCAAAGCTTGTATTTATAAATCAGAAAGGTGGCAATAAGAAATAAGCATGTTAATTCATCCCAGTACCTGTTTCTTAAGACTGGTTCCTGACTGCTAGTTTTCTACAGCCTTGCCCAGTTTAGTTTTAAATGTTTTTAAGGATGTACTTTCACTAGTTTCGCAGAGCTTAGTGAACACTCAGGGTAAACGTCCCTTTTATTAAACTAAACTGTTCACCACGCCTAATATCTTCATAACACAACAGTCTTTACTCTTCTTCGCAGCATAGCATCTGCAAACAGCGGGAAGGGAGTATATCCTCTCACCCCGTTGTAGCCTTAGTCTGTTTAGCTGTGGATTTTGTCCCGTGAGCTTAGTGTGTTTAACTCTTTCCTCCTAACTGACCTCTTTGTACGTACTCAGCCCTACTCCTGCCCATCCAACTGATGAAACCTCCTGAGGGCTTCGTGCTTCTTTTTTTCCTGCTGTGCAAAGTGTGCTTGGTGGAGGGGTTAGCAGTATAGTGTGACCTGCGAGGTGGTGCTTCTCTAGATTGTTTGCTAGAACAATTGTGCAGGGGATTGTGGTTAAAATCAGTGTTTGTGTGGTCTTGGATTAAGGCTGTGTGAGGTTTTTCAGTACGGTAGAGAAGAAGCGGTGGCTGCAGCTACTCAGGATAGATGATACTGCCTCATGTCTGTAAGTTTCCCAGGAAGGTTTCCCAGCCTGGCAAGGTTTAGCTTAATGATACCAGTTCTTGTGTTCAGCTATGTGTTCTTCCTGTCTCGCACTGGGTTTCTGAGGTTTCTTTATGCTGTTACTCTCCACTTCATTTTCAGTTTTGGAGTTCCTTGTAAATCAGCGTCCCTGCTTTTGTCAGCATTTCCGATTTAAGCAATTTCCAGCTTTCTCTTTACTGTTACTTCTTCCTGAGTGTTTGTGATCTTCTCTGTCTCAGGTGGCCTGGGGGATACTCAATTTAGCTTCCGCCTTCGTCAGTCTGGGGGACAGAGGACCACTCATTACGAGGACGATGGCGAGTACAATAGAGAAGCACCCCTAACGCTGCAGGTCAGTTGTGTTTCAGTGCACTACTTATACCTGCTAAGCAAACAGCAGTGTTATCGGGTTAAGAGCCAAATATGCTTTTGATTTGTTTTCTTTACATAAAATACTCATTTTCGATGGCCATGGGAATAGTCAGAAAAGGAGAAAGCTTTCAGCACAGGGACTTACTTACATGTTAATACTCACAGAGGGCCGTGTTGAGAATCCCAGCTACTCTGAGAGGCGGAACTGAATCAGGGGGACCCCAGATTAGAGCAATGGTCATGTCTAGCTACAGCAAAAAGATAAACGGTGGCACACAGGTGACGCCCAACAGAGTGCACGGCTACCTCTGCACGTTACCGTGTCTGTGGTAAATGAGATGTTTACCTCTTTTATTGAGGGATGACAGTTCTTTTCATTTGTTGCAGGATCTATGTATATAAAAATGGCCAGAATAATTGGTATGCCACAAATGCGCACATTGGCTTGCCATATGCGGGCTGGTTTAACCATACCCAAGCACTAATATCAGGAGTGTTTGTTAGTGGTCGTTTTTCCATCAGTGAACTGTCTGTCCATTTCATGCAGAGAAAGGATGTGCTGAGCACTGTTGCTTCTTTTAATTGAGCAGATGGCCGTCAGATCAACTTGTCCTCTCCTGCTTTCTCCTTTGAGGTGGTGCTTCCTGTGCATGTGCCTTTTTAACACTTCTGCAATCTTCTTGTGATTATGCTTTTGTGATATGCAGTCCAGAAATGCTGGTCTGAGGGGGAGTAGGAGGATTTCTTTTCCTAAATTCTGGTCTAGAGATTTTTCAGCTCGCATCCATCTTTACTGCTTTGTAGCAATCGGTAGGACACTGCCTCACAGATTCAGCTGGCTTTAAAGAAGTAAGGGAAGTAAAACTGCTGAAGTACTGGGTTCTGTTCTGGAAAAATAATCTTTGGGAAGAGAAAGGTGCCTTAAACTGTGGGGTCCATGGTGCTTCTAAAAATTATATTAAGGATAGTCTTCGTGTTCAGCACTGATAACAATCCTTCCTTCTTGATGTCTGTGGGAACTTAGAAGGCATAGTGT